>NC_045476.1:25677543-26001471 GCF_009650955.1 Corvus moneduloides | reverse complement strand
CAGCCATGGAGGAGCAGGAAGACTGTTTCTAATTTTAAAGACTGGAAATTTGGAGCTATAAATAATAAGTGCAACAAATCTGGCCAACTCCTTGATTAGGAGCAGCTATGTAATTTACATAGAATATACACTTGGATCAGTTGCTACTCAGAAAAAGAGGATTCATCCTATTCCAATTTAATTTCTGTACTAATCTTAAGTAATAACAGCCATCTAAGATGAGAATATACAGACAATCTTCTATTCTCTTCAGTGAACGATATATGTAGATTCTAAATAATAAGGCCTTAAAATAGCCTTGTTTTGAATGTGTTATATGTTTTGATACAGGGAGCTGACTTCATCTACTGCTAAAAGAAGGCTAATCTGATTTGCACCACAGCACAAAAACTATATCAGGTTGGAGCCACTACAGACTCTAATGATACCCTAGAACATCCACATTTACTGTAAAACCTGTTTTCACCTACAGCAGAATAATTTTATGCTGTCACAGTTCTACTGGAAAAAGGGAAAAACGTAAAAAGGACTGCAAGTGCAGCCATATGAGATCTTGCTACTTAGGAAGAAACAGGATGGAAACCTCTGGAGATGTAGCTGGAAGTGCTTGTATTATAAGAAATTGAATTGAATCTTTTCTCATACAGCCTGCTCTTCACCTTACTCAGAATAAGTCAGCTTGTTCTGAGGGTCTGGGCCAAATTATCAAAATGCAATTCAGTCTTTTGCATACTCTTCTTTGCTGATCACCTCCTATAAATAAACTCAATAAAAAGGGTTACCTCTTGCCTACAATTAGTATTTTCTTTCACTAGTTCTCCAATTCACAATTCAGTTCCTGTTTTGCAAGGAGATTCATTGTGTATTTAAAGAAAAAGAGAGACACATTTGTGTCTGGCACTGCTTTGCTTCCAGCAATAAAAACAATAACTATAGTTCTCTGTTATGCATTACAACAGGAGTGTAGTCATTACGTCATTTCATTATTCCATATCCACTGATGTCTGATTAAGAATGATTTTACCCAGTCTATGATTCCAACATCAATTTAGTTCATAAGAATTTGTTCCTGTTTGCATGTTTTTTTAAACAGAACAACAGCATGGCAGATGCTTATCTTTGCAACATTGGTTCAAGAGAACAAGGATCTTGGAGGTAATGCACATCTATCTAACTTGGTTATACTGCAGGGAGCAACAAAAAAGAAGGTAGTTGTTTGAGTCTGATGAAGGAGATAATATATTGAAATAATGGTTCTTTTGTTTCCTTACTTCCCTGCTAATTCAATTAGAATGTAAACTTCCCCTAGTAGTAAACTAGCATAGGATCCAGTGCCAACAGCAAGCCTGGCTTTTTGAAGACACCACATTATCAGACATACAGAATAATTGAGCATTTCAAATAAGAATTCAATCAAATGGGATGTTGCTATCCTTATCTGTAGGACTAAAGCTAAGATACTTAAATGATTCGATTTTGCTGGAGGTTTAACCCTTTTGGAATTAGTTTTCATACTGAGATAGGGACCTTACTTCTTTTTGAACTTTGTGCTGTAATAAAACACCTAAGTTTGTTACTCACCTAGGAAGTATTGATTTTCTTCTCTTTTTGACAAGTTTCCTTACAACCACAAAGCTGTCTTTTCCATTTTAATAAAACCCATTGGAAATGTTATCGTGGCAATGCTGTTGTACCACTATGCATAAGAATTTTCCTGTGCTATTGTTCTGAACCTCTGGGATTAATAGGTCAGCTACAAACATTTGTTGTTCAACCCCCACATTCCTTAAAGTGGCTAAATAACTATAGGATGCTGTCTGCTCGTGCTGGAGTTAAGTGCATTCAGAAAGTCTGGAAGGTTGAGAATGGATGAATGTATGAGCATGTCTCCTTTTGGGACCAAAACTAAACAACTCAAGTTGACTCAAGTTCAGAGGGATCAGAGATCACCACTTTGTATCTACATAACCAGAGCAACATCTTTATCATGCAGTAAACATGAAGTTATTTTCATACAATCAAGTTCTTCCGTACTTGAAAAACACTTTTGTCCTTTAGATAAGGGAAATCTAAAGCAGAAACTGTCCTATTCAGGATCATACATTCATTGTGAGACATTTGTATAATCTTCCTGCAACCTACTGAGCCAATTCTAACTTCATTAACATTGTATGCTTCTATAAATTGCAATATTTTCCCTTTCTTCTTCACTATATTTTTCCATTGCTTTTACATTGTTGCCATAGGGTCTTATATGCCACAATGTGATGGCATGTACTGCATTCTTTATTACCTCTATAATCCAATGGGTTTGATTTTGATTTCTGTAGTTGCTTTTAACTTGGGCTGTTTCCATTGCTCTTCTAATATGGCGATGTTCTTTGTCTGTGTATTAACTATGATAATGTCATCACTTACACCTATACACTTGCAATGCAACCAAACATTCCCCATTCCTCATAGGCTGCTGAATCTTTTGCCTAGAAAATTTTATTCTAAAGTAGAGAAACAGCAATTTATGGTAATGGTACATATGTCTGTGTCCTCTTCATCAGTTCTGACTTAATATCTACCTCTCTAATACTCTCAGGGAATCACAAAGGTAGTCAATTCTGAAGACTGGCCTGCCTACAGTTTAGATAGTGGTGTGGTAATACAGTGAGAAAGCTAGAGCAAAAAGACATTATTCTAGAACACCTAAGTATCATTCAACCAAAAAAACTCCATGATTTTTATTGACTGATACAGTCAGACACATTTAATCCTGCAATTGCTCAAAGTTACTAATGCTTTACATCTTTTTTCCCAACTTTACACTGTAAAATGCTGTGTTTTAATAGATGCCAAGTAGTAGAATGTTTTTCTAAAGTCAGATGAAATTGAGATAACTCATTAGTTCACAGAAATGACCTTTAAGACAGATCTTACCCTAAAATTATGATTCCCGCATTCAGCCTTTGACAGTGAATTAAAAAAATGAAATCTTTTCCTGTTTCTGGAAAATCAGGATGTGATTCATAAACAAAAGTGCAACATTTCCACTCCCCATGTGATAGCTAAGAACTGTACTTGGGCTCTTCAGTTTCACATAAAATGAACAGAACCCAAAGCCAAACATCGTGCTTGGATCTATATACTCAGCACACCACTGATAACCTTTCCAGAACATAATGCTGTTCCTTGCAGACTCTATGACAAAATTAAAGCTGATCTATACAGCAGTTTTGCTATCCCCATGCAGCAGTCTGAGTACAGGATTTAAAGCTTATTTTACAGCTACTTCTGCCCAACTACGAACTGAAAAAATAAAACAGCTCTTCTGTAGCATTTTCTAAAAGAGAACGGGTTCCAAAGCAAAGATACTGTAAACTCCCTGAGAACAGTGAAATATAGTCAAATTACATTTGGATCCAGCTTTTCCATTACAAATCCCATAGGAAATTAGAGTTTGCAGATGGAAACTAAATGTCTCAATGAGATGTGATCTAAGTGGTCCAGTGAGAGATTTTTATGAAAAGAGCAACGAAAAAAATAACAAAGATATTATTGATTTTCTCTTAATTCCTGTTTCTCTCTCACACTCATTCAAAGTCTTACTTTAATTCATAAAGCAACCATTACTTTCCAGGGATGTTTTAATTTCTATTTTACAAAAGAAGCGCAGTATCTTTTCATTAACGTGATATCCTCAGGACATACCAAATAATATGTTTCATTTAATGAATGGAAACCCGTATGTGGAATGAATCTTTTTAAAGATTGCTCTAATGCTGTCTTCACAGATTCAGAGAAATCATCTTCTGTTGTTGGAGAAGTCACTGCGCACACCCTGTCATAGTAGTCAGTCAAGTAATGTGCTAGAATCCCAATCGGGTTGTCAAGCACTTGCATTAAAAATACGTCAGGATTATTGTAAGTGAAAGACCTCAGATCCCTGCAAAGGTCTGCTTTATTAAAAGTCTTTTAAATGTTTTTGCTCATGCATACCCAAACTTACTTTGGTTTGGTACCACCAGTGATAAGAGTGGCAACAACAGCTTCACTTTCCTTCACTGTTCTCTTCAACCTTATAATTTCTTAAACCAGAAGCTCACCTTCAATAAGCAATTGTTGTATTATGTCTCCAGAGTTTCCAAACAAGGACTCTTCTCTGCTAAATCAACATTTCAACAGATGTATGTATCACTGCCCCATCTTTGTTCATCACTTAGCTTCTCTTGATTATTGCAGCAACTTCTTGCAAACTAACTATGCACAGGAAAGTTACTGGTTTACTTACTTTGGGGGCCATAGAGCAAGTACATGTTTTTCCATGCAATTACTCACAGTTATAATTTAAGCACCATCCTAGGTATGTAACAAAGATACATTCATGAGCTTTCCAAGGGAAAAAAAAATAGATCAGGCAGATACAGACAAAGAATTCATCTCAGAAACTATGTTAGACCTGTCACATCCTTATTACAAAAAGTCTATTGCCTTGCTTTGATGCAAGAGGAAGTGAGCACATGGAAGACTATAATATGGAGTAACCCATCTGTAAATAGCATACTATATTCACAGTCCCCTACCCAGGATTTATCTGATGCAGAAAAAAGTCACAGTTCGAATCAAGCCAAATAGATTTTTCTGAAGTCCAAATAAATTTTGGATTATGTGTCTGCCATGATGTAGAATCTTCGTACTTCACAGGAAAAGGCTTGCAACCCAAAACTCTGCCTCCCAGGGAAGACAAAATTCAGTTCTGCTGCAGACTGCAAACTGTGAATATCAGGATTCTGCACCACACACAAGTATAAAATGCCAAATGATGGATTTCTCAACAGGCAACTAAAATGCTGTAAAGAACTGCAACATGAACAAACCTATAAAAATCTTCAGCATGCCACAGAAGGGGGCATATTGTAGCCTAAAGACTAATACAAAACCAGGATATATGCCCTGTAAGATCTACATTTTTAATTTCTGACACAAGTCACTAATATTTTTTCCCTGTACAGTTTGCAACATAAATGTGGATGTTAGCAGTTCTGTGCACAGCAACAGAAAATATCCATTGAGTTGTCCATCCAAGTCATTGTAACTGTTGTTATCCATACGCAACACTTATTAATTATCTGGCACTATTAGCTTAAGTTGTCATACCTTTACTGATTCCCAGAAGATTACACTGGTGAAGTAAGACATATCACAGGGTTCTTCCTCATATATGGCAAAGAAGAAAATGCTTTGTTAAAACCATGTAAATATTACTTTTTTTCTTTTAATAATGTAGCACTCTTTGTGAACAGTCCAAGGGAATTTTTATGTTCCTTACATACTGAATCCATACAGCCAACTAGTAAAATACAGCTGTCCTCACTTGGGGGACCACTTCAGTAGACATGCCTACAAAATCACAGTGTGCTCTTTCGGTAAGCAAAGTAGAAGCCAAATGAGTGTTTCAGTTATTAGAAACATAAAGTCAGCAAGAGTCAACTGTCTTAAGTTTATTTGCGAAATTAAAAACTAATTCACAAGAGGAAGCTGAATTAGAACATAAAGAATGTGTCTGTATCCAAGAGGGAATGAAAGCATTGGAAGTAGTAGAACAGGGTAAAAATTTACAGAGTTGAAAAATTAATTGGAATATGCCATGAACACCCAAGGGAAGATGGTCCTGGGGACAGGGCACTAGAGCTAAGTACAGAGGGTTTGATTCCACCATTAGCCTTAAAAGACCCCGGTTTTAGGAAGTACTGAGTGTCCAGACTCTGAGAAGTTGGCCAATTGAAGGTAATAGGAAATCACAGACCACATCAGTTGATTCTGGAAGCTCCCTCCTTGGTTATGGGAACAAAATATACCCAAGATACAGTTCTGAATTTATTAAAATATAATCCCTTCCCTAGCTCTGCTCCATGTACCTCTTTCCCAAAAGATATATTAATATATTTCCAAAGAGGTCCTGAGACAGGCAAGAACATCACCAGCAGTACTTGCAAAGCAAATAATTCACTGAGCAATCCAATCCAACCCTCTACACTCTAATGTTTTTATTTTAACTCCTGCCAGGTTTGCATCTTTTACATTCAGGGAAAGTATGTTTCTCCACATAACTACTCTGTGAAGAGCAAACATTATTTACTATATAACTTCTATATTCAGAAAATAAAGAGAAAAAAACCACAAAAACCCTAATTCATCACCACAAATCTTTATTTCAGAGTCGCTCAGTCAAATCAGTGGATTTACTGCGGAATAAAATTGGCATATTGTGATGATGAATCAAACTCTTACAATAATTTCAGGTTATTTGTGGTCAGTGAAATGGAAATACTTACAAAATCACTGTAGCAATCATCTTTTAACCTTGGTTTCCCTAAAATTTGCAGCATGATTTAGAAGAAAAATCACAAGGAAATGTAGGCAGGTGTTAATCTAATGGGAAATGAGGACCGTGTAGATTATGTTATATAAGCAAGCCTGTGACCAGGCAACAAAGAAACAATCCTCACAATTCATGACAAAAAAAAATCAGTTGCCTTACTGAGAAGTTTTGAAAGTGGTGAATAAAAATATTAAAAGGAAAGTCAATACCTGATCCACAGTCACACAGGGTTTGCGTTCTTCTAAAGTCACGTTACTTTTGTAAATATTGTTTCACATATGTGAGTATCAGCATAAATATCTTGGGGAATTTGGGAGTCTGTTTAAACCAACACAGTCCAGGAACATAAATACAAAATCATCAAACCACTTGATTCACAATGCAAGAAGTATTTTTAATTGAAAAAACAAGTTTAAGCCAGAAGAGACATAGAAACATAGGATCACAGAATGGTTTGGGTTGGAAGGGATTACCAAAGATCATCTAGTCCCATTCCCCTGCCAGGTGAAGGGGGATTTCATACTACATCCAATTGCTCAAAGTCCCATCCAACTAGACACTGAAAACTTCCAATGATGGAGCATGCACAATTTCTCTCGGCAACCTGTTCCAAGGTCCCACCGCCCTCGCCACAAAAAAATCTCTTCCTTATATCCAGGCTAAACCCACGTGCCTTACATATAATTTCAAGTCTTCTCAAAGACTGAAACACATTTTGCTGGCAGACAACAAAGCTATTGCTTAATGCAGAAATACTTCAGATTTACAGATCTAAGTGAGCAGTAACTACTGGTCACCAGAGCCATCCCATCCCCATTCTAGGATTGCTGGCACTTCACATACACTGCAAACATGTAAAATGTTAGCTGACTTTTAACCTGCTTGTTCTGTGAGAATAAGCATTCAATGCCTCACAAAGCAGAATTACACTAAAATACCTCAGACAGCTACTTCACAGCCAGGCCAGGCTTGGATGTGTCTAGATTTTTTTTTTTTTTTTTTACTGTCACTAGTTTTCTTTTGGAAAAACAGGGGAATGTTTGAGGCTGTATTTGCTAAGAGCTCTTTTCCCCTTCTTTAATCCTTCTTTTCACCCTCATAGAAATCTGCTGTGGCCAATGCGCAAAAGCAGCTCCTTTGGGGAAAATTTCGCTTTGGTTGTAGGTACAATTTTCTCTAGACTAAATGACAGCTTATTATTTTCTCCTCCAAGTTCATACTCAGGAAAGTTAGCTCTTCTCCTTTTAAAATGTCTTCTCAATCTCCAGCAGTCAACATATTTATTTGACTAGGAAAAAAACCCCAAATATATAGTGGATTAAAGAGACCAAATGAAAGTTGAAAGTTATACATTAATTACAAGCATTCACACAATTCTTTGCTTCTACGTCAAAGTCACTCTCCACATTATACATTTTTTTATTTAGATTTCAAGGCAGAAACCTACATGCTCTCCAAAATTACCATTTGGGAATTACCATACTCCTGTATGCCTTGGTAACATTAATATTCTTGATTTCCATACAGTAAGTCATTTTGGTTTTTGCTGCTGCTATCTATCTCAACAAATTCCTGGGGCAATAAATTCCACAGTTTAACCATATTTTGTGTGAAAAATATCACGGGATTAGAATTTTGTACCTATTAAATCTGCTTAATATTTCCAGAGTCTATGTTATGCACCAGAGAAAATGTAGTTAATAAAAAAACTAATCTGAAAACCCAAGACACTTCACAGCATCTACTGCATTTTGTATAAAATCTATGATGTATTCTTTGGCACCACTCTGTCATCAGTGGTTTAAAAAAACTTGGGCAGAAACATGAATGGAGATTTTTTCTACCAACAACATGAATATACTTCCTTCCAACTGAAAACAACTTTGTTTTGAACAAAATAAAGCAAATTATGACCAATTACTACCAAATCTACTGTGTGCTTTTGTTTCCATTCGGCTAAGCTCACTGATCTATGACATCATCATAATTAATAAAGAATAATTCCCAAATACTATCACTGTGCAATTCTCATCTTTTGATCACCAATAAATATTCCCCAGAAAAATGAAAATTTTTTCAGTGTCATTGGACTGTGCAACTCCAATACCGTTACTTATGTATTTGGTAAGTGGCAAATTTCTTACTTCTGCAGACTTTTATTTTAAAATAATTATCATAGGCACACAAATAATTAATTTATTATTTTAGGGCTTTTTGGTGCAAATTTCTGTCCCCTTAGAGCTATGTTTCATTAATGGATTATCTTGGTTCATCTCAAAATTCTCCAGTATTCATAACTGAGGGTTTGTTACATACACACTCACGCACACGTTTACAGCACACCAGGACTCTACGTTCTGACCACGGTTTCCAGCTAAATAATAGTAGTTCACGCTCTGCAGTAGCCATACCAGTTTATATGCATGATGTGAAAGCAGGCAAGCATGATCAGTGTTCCATGGCCACTTTTCTTTTTTTTCCCTTATGTAAGAAATAATTTTGGAAGAGTATATAGCCAGGGATATAACCAGTTATCTTCAAAGACCATCTAAGATTATTTGTGTGCCTCTAATAACATATGTACAGGTGCAGGACTCCCACTGTACAGACCTGTAAAGTCAATAGAAAGTGGTAGGCTCCTCTATTCTAAATATTTGCCATGGGTTTATAACCTGGGTGCCACCCCTAATGTCCTTGATATTGACTGTATTGGCAGAGATCCAAAACATGGTATATTACTGAGAAAGGATCAAATCACTCCCCTGAGCTCAGTAGTTGTACTATACACCTTAAAGCAAAGTAGATTTGAGGCACTACAGTGAATAAAGGGTCAAACATATCAACCAGGCCAACATTCCATCCCAGTCCACATGGACAAAGTGGTGCGTGGGAAACCTGGGGAGTGCCTGGTTTGCACTCAAACATCAGCGCAAAGAACCCAAACCAAGGTAGAGACTAAGGACATTCACATGAAGTGTTAGTGGAGTCACTTATGTATGATATGGTCAGAGTGAACTTGCTTGGGATTCTTCTTGTTTTTTGGAACCCTCCCCCCCCCCCCAAAATACAAGCCAGTTGGAATAAAAACTACCTAACTTTCTTCTGAATTACATTATAAGCCAGCTGCAGTAAAAGTGACCCTATGCCATCATGTAGGTTTCTTATGAATTGCATTGTCCTTGTCAAATGCTTGACTCCTTGTCAATCTAATCCCAGTCTCAAAGGAGGACTGTAAATAGAGAGCAGTTACTGCACACTTCTGATCCACTGCAGCAGCCAGGAACCCTGCAGTTTCTTAAGAGAGAAACACATAACCCAAAGCTATAAATATTTTTATTTTCCTTCTTTCTCATGCACTTTTTTCACCCAGAGAGTGGAAATAAAACTGAGGAAGCTGATCATATTACCCTGGGAGAGCTGAAATGATTGCTCTGATGTGAACAGTCCAAAGACTGTGGGATCCTAAGGAACAGTATGCATTGGTGACATTAGCAGTAGTCATTAACTTTTGGTCTTGATTATCGGTCCCAGGAAATGTGTGGCTTGCAGTATGCTTCATAGTTACTGCTGCTGATCTAATATATGGTTTACCACTACAAGCAATCTTCCATTTTAGAAGGCATGTGTGTGTCTCAGATACATCATGTTTAGTGGGAGAATTTAACAGGAACTTGTACTCAGTTTTAAAAAAAAGGAGAAATGTTTGACACAGATTTCTGTGATTTCAGGTGTATTTTCTGTTACTATCTGTAAAGCTGTAAGACAAAATATTGTAAGGGACAATATAGTTTCAGCCCTTTTTCTTTCTATGACTTTAAATCTCATGCATTTCTTCCTTCAAAAACAAAACTTTTTAACAGGCTAGTGTCTACATAATGACCACTAGCATACACACTAATAATTTCCACAACGACTGATGACTGATGAGAGAAGAAGGTATCTGGTTTGAAAGCTCTTCTGCAGCTGGAAGTATTCCCTTGTGTTTTAATTCCCTTCGGTCACCAAAAAGGGCAAAATTTCCTCACAATATTTGGGGCTGCATTTGTGATGGTGCTCAAAAGACCAAGTTTGGGTTACTAATGTTGAATCAAAAATTCAACATTGGTCAAAGGCAAACTTTATTTTGGCATTGCTCTCTCTCTTCCATCAGTTTCAGAGCTGGATCCAAATTTTGCTCTATACATGTCAGAGTTCTGGCATGATCCAGCCAAAGGCAGATCAGCAGATCAACTCAACTGATTTCACTAGTGCATAAGTAGATTCTGAAGTCATTTAAGAACAAGTCAGGAAAGAACCATGGAAATGTACAAGCTTACAAGCAACTGAATCCATCAAAGACACTAAAAGTTTGAGCAAAAATAAACAGCTTCCCAGATCAGGGATTATATGCCACCCTGTTGCAGTGGGGATCCTGCAACACGCATATATCAAACCAGGAGTCCCGTGGAAAGGAAATATATATGGACAGACAGATTCTTGATAGCTGTTTCAGAGATGTTTATTTCTCCAGCCGCATGGCCAGGGCTCTGCTGAGGAACTGTTCCAGTCACGGGACCAAGGCTCCTTCTGCCCGCGCAGGGAACACAAACCAACCAATGGGAACGAGGCTGAGCAGGGGCAGGGAAACCCCGTGTCTGTGCCCTCAGGGCCCCTCTCCCAGGGCTACACGGCGGGGGAGGGACCCCAACACCTCACCCGTTTTATTTTAATAAAAGGAGAATGAAAACAACTGGATAAACATAACAAGAACAGTTTCAAAACAAAACAAGCCACCCTCCTGAGTCTTTAAATGTCCAAACAGATTCTGTGGAACATCTTAGGGCTGACAGAAGGGAGACAGGACTCTCTGAGCATGCTTTGTGGGGAAACTGAGGCAGGAGAGGGTTTAACTTCTTCCCTCCCCCTTTTCATCCTCCACTCGGCATTGGAAAGGGATTTTTGGGGAAACAATTGGCAAAAGCATGGTTTTGTGAGGGAAACCATGGGTGAAAAAATGGATTGGGAATACACTGGGGGTAATAGGACATAGGGTAAAAGGGAAAGGTGGGATTAGGAAAGGGAAACTGTAGGGGGGGCTTACAATGGAGATATTGTCTAACATGACTACGATTTTTTGCATATATACTGCCTTTTACAGAAACACCATCAGGCCCAGTGACCTGCGATGCTTGTAACCCTTTTCTCCCTAGTACAATATTAAATTCCACCACCTCTCCATCTCCCAAGCTTGGGATGCATTTTTCAGGGTTATTCTTTTTAATAGCAGTTCTATGCACGAATATGTCTTGCTGGTTGTCACACCTTGTTATAAAACCATAATTTTGCTTAACATTATACCATTTTACTATCCCTAAGATCTTAGGTACTATGATCTTTTCCTTTTTCCGAGTGGCTGCTGTTTTCTGTCTCGCTGCGTCTTTGCTCTCTCCTTCGGTCGCTCCCGTGTTGGAATTGTCGGGGCTGCTGGTGCCTGCGCGCTCTTCCCGGGGTCGCGTTCGGGGCTGCGTGGGCCGGGCCGGGCCGCGCCGCTCAGTTCTCCGTGCGTCACCTCCTCTGGTCGCAGCTTCGCTGCCAATGCAGGGCGCTGCACCCACGTCTCGGCCAGGCCCCCGAGCGACGACCCCCCCGCGCCCTGCTCCAGCGCGCATCTCGGCTGGGCGCGGCTCCGTTCCACCGCCATTGCCGCCCGCCGCCGCCCGCGCACCGCCCCTCTCAGTCGGGCGTTCACGGGGCTCGCTCCACCACGCGCTGCACGGGGCCGGGCGGGCACCGCCGGGTCCCGCCGCGCCTCGCTCCACCACCGACACTGCGGCTCGCGTGGCTCTGCCCGCGCGCGGGAACTGCCTCGCTGCTGCTCGCAGAGCGCTCGGTGCACGTGGCCTGGGCCGCAGGGTCCCTGAGCCAGGCTTCCCTTCGCCAGGACACAGCTGACATTGCTCAGCAGTCTCGGTAACTAAATAATATTCACGAAAATATTCTTCCATCGGCATATATTTTGACTCAAATATTAACTGTGTCCAAACGGTTTTCCAAAAGCCCTTGGTAAGAATTAAATCCCAAGAAACATAGAAAAAGTTCTTAAACAACCATGCCAGGAAGTGTTTCAGTTCTTTTTGAGCTTGAATCAAGCTAAAATTTACAAATCGTTGTTCAAGAATCGTTTTAAGATAAATGTCCATATGCGGCTCTGAGAGCCAAGAGTCTTCCCACGGTTCCTCCATAGTTTAGATACGGAATAGCAAAGCAAAACCAAGAAGAGGAATCCAAAGTTTCCAGGGTTTACTCACACAAATCAGTCGCTTAGGGATCGGGGATCGTTCTGCTCTCAATTCCCCACCATTTGTTGCAGTGGGGATCCTGCAACACGCATATATCAAACCAGGAGTCCCGTGGAAAGGAAATATATATGGACAGACAGATTCTTGATAGCTGTTTCAGAGATGTTTATTTCTCCAGCCGCATGGCCGGGGCTCTGCTGAGGAACTGTTCCAGTCACGGGACCAAGGGTCCTTCTGCCCGCGCAGGGAACACAAACCAACCAATGGGAACGAGGCTGAGCAGGGACAGGGAAGCCCCGTGTCCGTGCCCTCAGGGCCCCTCTCCCAGGGCTACACGGCGGGGGAGGGACCCCAACACCACCCTAGGAGTACTGACTGGTGTA
This sequence comes from Corvus moneduloides, assembly GCF_009650955.1. Classification (NCBI taxonomy): domain Eukaryota; kingdom Metazoa; phylum Chordata; class Aves; order Passeriformes; family Corvidae; genus Corvus; species Corvus moneduloides. The sequence continues at coordinate 25,988,440 of NC_045476.1, read as the reverse complement.
TTGCATTATAACAGATTGCACTTCAATGCATGTTTGCTTTCCGGCTTCTATTCAATTAAAACACTCCCAGGTTAATCAGGCAATTTAACTTTACTGCTCTTATTACCATTAACTTATAAACATTGAGTGACATTTGCCCTGGAGACTGCTCTTATGTTACATACTGCTAATGCATTCCTTCACTCAGATTTGTAGGGGTATATTTAATGGAATGGAATGGGACAGAAGTGTCTCACTGTTACTGGTAATCACAGGCTTTTGAGAACAATGTCATGTTCCTTCGAGGCATGAAAGCACGTATAGTAAGTTAATCAGTGTTTCCCTGGTGTCCAAGGCAGTGGGCCCTCATCCCTGTGGCACATAACAAGGTGTGGTGGCAGGGACCTACCAGGCTACAGGGACGCCTGGGATGTGACCTGGCTGGCAAGATATGGTGGCAGGAAAGACCTTCTAGAGAAAACTTTTCTCTTAATGTCATACTTGGTTTTCATCAAGGATGTATTTTCTCTGGGCTGGATATCAGTGAAAGGTGGTACTTCCCAGAAGTCATACTTTAAAAAATGAATTGGAAACCCTACTGCATGAATTACAAGTGATTAACCATCTACCCTAAGGACCAGATTCATTCTCTGTAAATAAAGTGCATTGCAGAAGTGCAAAACAGAGCCAACTTTTGTTGGTTGCTCATTACACTGTATGTCTGGCCATTTTCAAATTCCACCAGTTAGGCATCAATTCCCTTGTCTGTATCCTTGAGCACTGAAATAATGCTTCATAAGAGACACCATGAACTGTATTTTTTTTTTCATTTCAAGGCTTTTACTTTGGATAGTACTTTACAGAAGGGTAAATGGTGTGTTCCATTTATAACAAATATTTGGAAGAACAACAGCCACATTTTTCCCTCCAACTATGTATCCCGAAAGAATAGCATATATTCAACAAAGAGAATGGTGCTCTATTTTTGTCTGTGAGCTGGGTGGTCCAATTGGTTACTGCACTGGCCTTTCTTCTCTGAACATTTTGATTTTAATAATAGCTTTGGGCACAACAGAACATGAGTATAACAAATTCATCCTACTTGTCCTGACTTGTATTACAAAACCTCTGTACAATATACAGTGTTCTTTAATATACTAGGGAAGTTTAGAAACCAAGGGAAAACATCAGTCTATAACTTTTGCATTCATTAATTTTACAAATACAATAAAAATTTAAATGAATACATACATTGATTATATGATTTTTGACGCCACACTTGTTACAGGTGCTGTAAAATGTCTGTCAAATTTTACATCAGATGGAAACTGCCATTTTTTTCTCAAGAAAACATGTCTGTTACTTTTTACTTCTTATATACATCCTTCTAACCTATCTAGAAGTCAAGATAAAGGGGAATAGGTAATATTTTCCATCTGCTAACATTTATAAATACCAGCAACATTTCAAAGGAACCTTAAATGCCACTTGGTGTATTTCTGAAGGGCAAAAGTTTTTAAGACTCTGTAGACTGCACTGAGAATGCAAGAGAATTAAGAAATGCAGTGGGGGAGATAATGTTTGACCAACATTTGTTTAAAGCCATTGAGCTAAAATGAAGGTTAACTTCTTTAAAGGAGACTGTTAAGACAGGCACATGCTGTGGTCCAAAAGCAAAGTTCTTGTTCTTTGAATTCTCCAGACTGCAGCACATCCTTGTCACTGGACTCAAAGGCATTTAAGCCAAACAGAAAGGATGCACTGCTCTACTTCTTACCACACCTCTCCCTGAAACTTCTCATCATGGCAACTGGAGTGATATTAATTGCACAAAAAAGGACACCTCCAGACACTCTCCAGACAAAGAGCTGACCATTTTTGTTACTCCTCTGAGAGCAAGGAAGTACAACCCTGATTTCTTACCAAAAAGTACATTTGCAGAAAATCAGCATTTTCATAACACTCTATAAATACCATACAATTAGAGAATGAAAAACACAGTTTGGACCTGTATAATTAACCCACCTCTTACCAAGTGAAATCAAAACTTTCACATTTGCAAGCCTCAAGTGAGGCATCCAAGTTAAAAGTAACTTGATTTTTAAGTACAGAGAAACTACAATTCTTAACCAGCCTCTGTTTCAACAGCTGATGATGTTGTACCCCAGACAAAAAAATGCATCATCTTTCAATTCTACTACTTGTAGCGGGTTCAGTTCATAACCAGGCGGAAACACCAATTGAGTGTAGTGGTTCGGTTCAAAATATCCATTACTTACTTTGCTTCTGTGAGATAAAAATTAGGAGAAAGCAAAGCAAGCACAAAAATTAAAAGAATATAAAGAAGTTTATTAACAGACCTAAAAGGAAGGGAAATAAATCAGACTAAACCTTCAGAACACTTTCCTCCCCCCACCTTTCTCGCTTCCCCCACTGACAATGTAAAAAGACAATCCTTGAGATTTTCAGTCAGGTTACCACCTCTATACTAATGTTTTTCAGTTCACTTAGGGAGAGGAGTCTCTCTTGCTCATGCTATGGAGACATGTCCACAAGAAGTTCTCTCATGGCTTCAATGTCACCGCGAGACAGCCGCCCGGGTTGGTTCTCTGCTCACATGTGAATGTCTCTTCCCTTGACTTAACAGCTTTCCCCACAATTGCTTTCGAGGGTCCAATCTTGAGCTACTGGGGTACCATTTTAAGGTTGAGCTGTTCAGAAACAAAGGTTCTCTTCACCTATCTCTGGGAGCATCTACATCTCTAGGAACAGAGGCCCTCCTCCTCCCCTGGGAGCAAGGGTCCTCATCAAATTACAGCTACTGTCATTTGCTTATTTCGGCACAAGTACTTTTGCTCACAATTACAGTTTGAATGCTCCAACCCCTCATGCTTTCATGAAATTACAATGGGTACTCTGATATATCATAGTCCATCACCACCCTAGCTTTACAACAGAATTTCAGCTTCTAAACTGAAGCATCTCCTCTTTCTCCTCCCTCAGGGTTTCAGCTCTTCCTGCTTCGCTGACTTTGGCGTCTTTACGGCGTTTTCTTCACGTGCCTTCACCTTCCCTCTTCCTCTGACTCGGGAAAGGATTGATGTCTGCAGGCTTCATCTGTTCTGGAGGAAACTTACAGCACTAAAAAAGGGTTAATCTCACCCGGGATTTGCAGGTGGAGTTCGCTTATTGCTGTTGGTCACATCTTTGCTGGGCAGCGGGGCAGCGGTCTCAGATGAGTTTCGGCCGCACCAGGGGCTGCCTGCACGGAGCAGGGCTGTGGGGGGGCCCCGGGTGGAACCACGGCCGGCCCGGCCCGGCCCCGCCCCGCTGGGCCATCCGCAGGGCCCTGCCGCTACCTGTCTGAAAGCCGGAAGACGAGAGAGCTTTCCCTGGCTCTGTTCGTTCTTAAATGTGGATCACAGAGGCATGTCAAGCTTCTTAAGTGGCTTTAAAAGTTGCCAATATTCAAACTAGCCAGTTGATTGGTTCTGTTAGGTCATAGAGGAAGCTGTGAGCACCTCTTTGCAAGAGAATCACTTCTGTGGCTGATGGAGCCTTCTTTACTAAAAAACCAAACTATGCTAAACCATGACACTACTCTAGACTTTAGATTTCACTTCAAGTCAATAGACATTCTGTGGTTAAAATGGTAATACAACAGATAACATTAGATTCTGACCAGTGATATTTGCGAAAAAAAAAAAAAAGGAAAAAAAAAAAAAAGAAAAACTGATGAGCAATGGGGGTTTTTCAATACAGAATTGACTGCATTACGATCTCTGGAGTACACATTACTTAAGTTGCACTGTTTTCTACTTGATTAGCTGTGTTTGTTCTCTTGAATTTAACGTTCTTAAAACTTCTGGAATCCAGGACAATTAATCATAGCAATCCACAGCAGGGCAAAAACATTTGACACACTCAAATCAAACACTGTTTACATCTGGGAAATATCAGCAGCTGACGCAGGTCTAGGTCTTTGCTTTCCCAAGTATTCATCTAACTATATCCCTGCTCTTCATTAGGGTCTGAGTTTTATTTTCTAATGAAAGCCTCAACTGGCATCATAAACTATCGTATTGGATCCTTTATGTAAGCAAATACAAAACTATTGATTTTTCCTTAGCAAACCCTCCTGTTTCATTAGTACACTTTTGCAGTATTCGAAGTATTTGTGACCTATTGACAGTCCTTGATTTCTGTTTCTAAACTGTTACCCTCAAGTATACATTGACAGTATGGCATATTACACAAAACATCATATCCTTCAGTCTTATAATCTACCAAAGTATTCAGCCATAGTCAGAAGCATTTTTCTTCACTTTTTGCAGCTAAATAAAAATTTCATAATTATTTCAGATTAGATACAGCATGCAGATGGAGAGGATCCAGTGATCAATCACCACATCTGAAATACTGAAATTATGCTTAATGGTTTGATTTTCATATGCTCTTTGCAGGAAAAGAAAGTGTATATAGTAGATTTATCAGAGTATTTTTTGTTAAGTATTAAGGCTTTAGTTATTTGAAAGGACTGCCAGTTCTGCTACTCAGCTCAAGAAAGTACTCCTAAAACATGTTATTTTTGCTAGCAAAACCAAACTGTTGAAAGACAGAAAAAAATGGATAGTCTGCAGATATTCTGCCAATGTGATTGTCAAATACTGGTGTTTATCCAAATGTTTTAAAAAGTAGTTTTAATGTCCAGATTAATACTTTAAAAGGGTAAAAATTACTGGCAGAGCTGTTCACTTTAAAATAAACTTGGACAAATTAGGCAGTCCAAGAGAACTGGGATTCACTCCCTGCTGACAGGAAAACTCATTGCAACCACCTCATAAACATTATACTCTAAGCAAATATCTGTCCTTAGAGACTCAAACTCGTGGGAATGCACTTATTCAAAATCCCAGCACAGGGATCCCAGTACACAGGTCTCTATGATTCTGATCCTATAAAGTTTCTATAAACTGTGACCTCAATTACGAATAGTGGTCCTTAAAAATTATGTCCTCTGTCAAAATACAGAAAACTCGAGTCTTCCCAAGTGAGGCTTTTCAGTCTGCAGAGTGACTCCAGATAGCCCCACACAGCACTCTACTACAGTGCCCCACTAGGACTAAGATTTCCTTTATAATCTGACTCTGCTATTCCTTCAGGTCTGCTGGCTCAGACCCTGACACAACTGTGTCCAGTATTTTCATCTAAAATAAAACAGAAATCAAGGCACCAGTTGTCTGTGTTAATACCTTCATGCCTTTGAAAAAGTATCCATGCTGACCTTAAAGAAAATAATGTACTTTTATACAAAGTCAAAATTGCAAAATAAACCAAAGCAATAATAATAATAATAAAAAGTTAAATAAATTAGTAAAATTCTTGATACTTCATAAAATAATTTGGCCTTTTTATTTTTTTCCTTACCCTTATCTTTTCATTCAGGTTAAAATTCATGCAAAGTGCAGAGACCACCTTAAAAATCAATGTGTAACTTTGCATGCATTATTTTATCTAGAAGTGAATATTTAGTTTAATTAGATTTCTACAGCTCACTCAAATCCATCTCATTACAGTTATTTGCAATAAGAATGACTGAATGTGCTATTGCTTTCAAATTTAGCTCCTATCCAAGTTCCTAACAAAACAATCTGTTTGTTCAATTCTCATAAAATACATATCTTTGCTTTTACAACAATTGATCAGTATTATCTGTCAAAATCTGAATGTTTTGGTGTTACAGGAGTCTGATCAGACACAGGCATGCTCCAAGACTGATATCAGTTGGTCTCCCCAGGTGTCTTGGTCCTAAAGAAGCTAGGCTCTGTGCTCTTGCTAAGGGCTGAACCATGCTGAAATGTGCCTCCAATGGCTTCTCATGCACATAAACCAGTGGGGTTTCCTCTTTGCAGTGACAGGCACCCACATAACTTTCTCTATTTTATATAGAATGTGTATATGTATCAAATGTTGAGCAGATATACTACTCACACATAGTCATGGAGTCTCCATAATGTATACAACAACTATTAGATGGAAAATAGCAGCACATCCCCTTGCAGTTACATAACAGTCCTGCTGAAGAGTAGGGAGAAATAAGGTACGTATTTACACATACAATTTGGTTTTCTCCAGTTGTTTTCGAATGACAAGCTGAAGTTGTTTTTATGAGGTGAGCAATTAAATGTATCATAATTTCCTAGGATATTAAGCGATTTCTGCCAGTGGAATTATCTGTGTTCCCACTCACTTTCTCTGTACCTATGCAGTTCCCTGGTGCGCTCTCCAAGAATAGTTCAGTTACTTTCCAAGTCACTCAAGATACTTCACTTTTAAGCAGCTATGTGCTAAAAAGCTTCTACTGTTATCATTCTGAATCTTTAATAGTATTGAAACTGTCAGGCAAAAATTGCATTCTCCTGCTGTTCTGAGCAGCAGGAGAATGAAGATGACAAAAGACCCATGTTAATGTTAATCGTAGATGAGAAATACAATGGCATTTTTCAGAAACATAGGGCTCTGCTTTAATAGGCACAGGCTCCTTATTTCCCCATTCTAGTCCATTAATTTTTAAAAAATAATAACTGCAAATAAAAAAAGTAAGAACAAAGAAAAACTATTAGCCAAATGGACTGAATCAGGAAAATTCTCCCTCCATGTATTTCCCATTGGTTTTCAAATTGCTGTCGTTTTGAATCATTAGATTGTTGTAAGTATGTTCCACAACTCAGTATTCTTCAAGTAACTTGTGATCATTCACTTTCTTATCCTCATAGCATCCTTCCAAGATTACTCCCTACTCAGACAGGGCACTGAAGAACAGAGGTCTAAGGTGCTTGGGAGCATGATTAACATCCTCTATAATTTAGATGTCTACATTGTAGCTGACACTACAGTGAAACTGTCACTAGGATCCATTTGATGGTTCTTTGAGAGCATTTCTGACCATTAATCTCACCAAAAACAAGTGTCTCCCTTAGAATGTGATGAAAATGCAGTACAAGACCCTATTTACATGCAGATACCTACACCCTAGATAGAAAAACTTAAAAATAAGAAAATATCCCACCCTGAAGGATTTAGACAGAACTCAGTTATATCTGAATGGCAAATCTTAAGGAGTAATTCCAGCTGTGCTGCTGCCAGCCATGCAGGTTCCAATAAAACCCCCAGTAACATGCCTGGTAGTCTTGTCTGTATACACACACTCCCACAGAACTCTACAAAGGCACATCTTTTACAAACTCATTTCAAGCTGTCTCCATTCCAGCAGTCAGGCCATCACACCAGCGATGGCTTCTGCATAAGGCAAAAAAGGCACATCCCTCAAAGCCAAGTACGGCACCACATTGATGTATCTCCAGACACTTCTGAGCAGAGTTAGCTCTCACAGCCAACTCTAAGCAGGGCGGTACCTCTATACTGCCTGTGACCACCTGGCTCTGCCTCCACTGAGTGTTTTGGCACAGTTGGTGTTGACAGATTATGCCCATTATGCACCATTACTATTTGTCTCTTTTCAAAACATTCTGCTGAGACTTTAGCCAAAGACAAGGTAGTAGCATCAATGCTCCTCAGATTTCCTACTGTGCAGAAAATTTGCTTTTCTTATCAAATTCACAGAGCTATTTGAGGGTCTCAGCTTCTTATTTCAAAGTTCTGTTAGAGTAGCAGAAACACAGACTCTTTAACCAAAATTCAATAGCTTTTTCTATTTCCACTTCTGAGTATTAAGACAACACTGCATGCTTGTAGGTATTTCTGTCAAAGCACATACAGAGCTCCATTCTTCTTGTATTCAGAAGCAACGACAGCCTAATTGCTAAGACAAGGACTAATTGTCCTTATCCTTCCATCCCACTCGTGAGTTAAAAAAATACAATGTTTTCTGGTTTTCCTATGGAACTCAGACACTGCAAATACAGGTCAGGACTTTCATTTTCTGAAATACCCTCATGCTTTTGACAATCGAGGCTTAAGCAAAATAATGTCCAGCACTGCAGTATTACATTTTGCTGCCTCTCAAAATTCATACTTTGCTTCAGTTTCCAAAAGATCCCATATATTGGAGCAGGTAGACACCTGCTGCCAGGATCCACACATGACATTTAGACAAGGAAGAGACACCACCTACACCAGTCAAAAAAGGGGCACACCTGTTGAGCATTCCTGTACATTCATCTGGATGCCCCGTCCATGTAGAAGGGCATTTACACCATACACATTCATTTAATTGTGGGGATGCCAGAAATGAAAGAGGCTGTTAATTCCCCCCACATGAACATTGGACAGAGAGCATGCAGGATTTCCTCACCATTCCTTACCAACATTCCGAGGGATATTTGCTACTAATCTGCTTATGGTGAGGTCATACTCTTGGAAGAAAGTACTGAATTTTTTGTGTTCTTGACCATCTTTGTCCTTGGCCTGAAGCAGCTCTGTTCCTCCTTTGGCCTCCTGCTGTTTTTCTTGAAAGAGATGACAGCCATCTCTGTCTTGGCCCTGCTACTCATCATCTTCTTCTGTTAACTCTTTGCTGAAGCTCTTATACCCCATGGAAATACACACTTCCCCAGTTGTTACTAAATGCAAAAAATCCCACAACTCACAGCAGTCAGCAATGTCGGGTAGCTGTCACTTCTCTTTTGGTCTAAACGTTGCTGGGATGAACCACTCTTCAGTTCTAGGAAGGATTTTGAACAAGTTATTTTCTTTCTTTTTGAATTTCTTTATTCCTGAGACTCTGTTGTGACATCAAATTAATTTGCAATTAATAAATGAGCCAGATTCTTGGTACCAGATGTGATTTTCTTGCCAACAGAAACACCCGTTGCGGGGAGAGGTAGCAAGGTCCATACAGTAGAAAATAATCACTAACTCACATTAACACATAGTACAACCTATGTCAAAAGAGTCAATGATTCTCATTCTGGGTCCCTATTAATGTACACAACTGTTAAGAACTGACTACTGCAGCTGCTTTTTTCCTAAAAACACTATAAATATTTCTCAGATTTTGACCACTGAGACTACATCAAATAACCAGTGTTGTTTCCCATGCATGGTTTCAACTTCCCTGCCCTTCTTCAGCTATATAAATATTAATGGAAGATCACACCTGGATGAAGAAGACACACAACAATGATTAAATTTTCACCTCCAAAGCATGGACTAGTGACAGAATCCTCTACCCCTACTCCACAGCACATGAAGTAAAATCTACTATTTGTATTTCTTTGGATCTCACATTTTTAAAGACTCTTTGAACTAGAGATTTTAAACATGGCATTCTTTTAAAGACCACAGTACACATCTGGTAGTATGAAGTCACCAAGCTTTCTTCTTCACTTAGTACCCAGGCCAATCTGTTTTATAAATTAAGCTTATGAATTATGATGACTGGTATCTCTCAGGTGACCTGTTCACCAGGTGAACACAATTTCAAACAAGTTAGAAATGGTCCAGAATTTTCCCCAAAAATGGCAATTAGGTTGAAATCAATGTGGTTTTATAAAAGTCAAAATTTTTGCTATGTGGTTTCCAAACCAAAGTTTTGAAACTTGCCTTGAAGCTTGCTGAACTTTAGGTAAAATGGGGATTAAAATGAAACTCCATGCAGAATATAAGATTATTTGGGTTTGGCCACACAAAATCCTTAACCAAACAATATTTTGGATAAAATCAATGGGTTGGGCTTTTTAATTGAACACTAGTTTTGGTGGTCCAAAGCATTTTAATACAGAAAACAACAGTTTAATAGAAAATTAAACTGAAATCCTTAGTACATTATTTCACTCTTCTTTTTTACAAAGAGCAATTTCTGCTAGCATCCAGAAATTGAGAAAGAATCTTTGGAAAAACACACAGGAAACACTTTTGAAATTGAATCATTCCAAACTTAGGGTAATGAAAAAACAAGTTGGTGCCTTCAACCCTCGTGAAAGGATGTGAAAACAAACCAGTACAGCTTATAGGGGTTATTTATTTATCTATATACAATGTATGTAGATAAATAATCTAGTAAATTGAGCACTTGTAATTTGATTCAAGCACAGAAACGCTTCTCATACTCACAGACCTAAGTCTCAAACATGGAGCCAGAATCTTAATGGAGAAAATCGAACTATAAAATATATAAAACACAATTACTCGGAGATTCAACTGTATTTTATTTGTGTGCATAAGGTATGGGAAAATGAAGAGCCACTTTTAACAGATACTGCACACTTATACAACAGCACTGGACTGAAATGCATTTTGTGAAAGGAAGGTTTGCAACGCAGACAAGTTCTTTTGTTTTGAGCATATGATCTTTATTTCAACTATTACATAACTTTAAGATTTCTGAGTTGAGTTTTTTCTCTTTCCTCCTACTTCTATTCCAAGTCTTGATGTTCATACTTTAGTTCCCACACTCTTCACAGGACGAGGAATTTATGTACATTACTCTGAAAGGCACCTCAATCAACATGACACCTTTATATTTATTTGTAAGATATCACTTGCACAAATTGAAGTGAGAGTGAGGAGTATACAGTGAACACAAGTCATCAAGAATAATAATTATAAAAGAGGAAAAAAAAAGAGTCTGGCATATGATAGTTTCTTCATTACTCCTTAGTATATTTATAATCAACCAATTTCCTTTCACATTTTCCAGCTCTATAAAATAAGACCTGTACATCCTCCCAGAGTTTGTTTGTAAGACATACAATTCCAAGTAGCCATGCTTAAAGGAGTTTTATAAACTATTTTATAATGTGGCATGATAATTTCCCTGTGCAGATAGTCACTGGACACATAAACTGTTTCTTTGCCAGAACAATACTTCCCGTTTTTGATAATGATGAATTTGACTAGCTTCTAGGAAAAGCTGCCACCTGGTTACATCCAAGATCAGTTCCTTTGCCAGTGATCTCTCCCAAGTCACAGGGTTCACAGATGAAAACCTCGAGTGTCCTGCACAAGACCTGAAGAGATACCACTTCCCCCACGGTCAGTATTACACACATACAGCTTTGCATAACTTTACCAGCCAGCTTTACCCATAGGAAAGTAACTTTACCCCTTTTGCAGACAAGGGGTCCATTTGCCTGGGAACTCTCCTGTTTCTGGGAGCTGCCTGTGAATTCCATGTTGATGAGGCTTGATGGAAGTAGAGTTTTCCACCAGCAACACTCATGGTCAAGACAGAAGCAGTGACTTGCAGCAGCAGCAGCAGCAGGCAGCTCTTTGTCCACAGGAGCACCTCAGTATCTCACTGGTTCCATTTCAGCAGATCTGAAATCTTTATGCCAAGTTCCTCTCTCCATCCTCCTTTCTTAGTGCTTAGGGAAGAAAGAAATGAAGAAAAAGAAAGCCCAGAGGAAGAACTTACACCAGGATATCACTTCTCTTGCTGCACCATACTACCAGTGTTATCATGGCACATGTCAACATGACTGGGATCAAGATCAGTGTTATGAGAATTTCATCCGGTGGATCTTCCCAGTGAACCTTCTCTGAAGTACAGTTTGAAAAGAATTGTTTATGAATTCCAGTGATAAAGCCTTCTGCAAGGGGGTTTGGCCAAAAGCAACTTGCATTGTTGGCTTCACGTTCTGTGCACTGGGTAAAGTTGTCATAATACCTGCAAGAAGAAAATTAAGAGAAGTTTAAATAGAATGTATATGCATATTCCACTTAGAGAAATCTATGGAGTGCACCACACGAAATCTCTGAGAGTGTGTCTATCATGTAGATACTCTGCTGAAGGACCTCTAATGGAAGCTGTGGCTATTCACTGCACAGTTAGACAGAAGGAGAACTGACTCCATGTACTAATGCAACTGAGAGACTTCATGTGAAATTCTGAGATCCCAGATGGACAGTGGTCAAACCCTTGTCTTTTGGGTGCTGTTAATACAGCCAGGATCTCCTAATGCCACTTAAGTACAGAAGTCCCTCATTAGAGACACCTACAGACTCTTTAAAAAACATGCACACAAATGTGCCAAGAATAGGATATTCTGAACAAAATATGGGTCATTTATGCCTCAATTGCCATTGGACATGATGTTGTGGCGACAATTATGATGTGACACTAGGACTGAACCACAATATGCAGTACTGTGTAAAAATTTTGGTTCTGTTGCACTCTCATGCAGTAAGAAAATAATGGGAAAATAAACACAAAGAAAATCAGCTTTTGACAAAAGTCCTCTTCTTTCCAACTCCAGCAAATGCCCAGCAGGGAATAAATGAATAATTTCTAATTACATGTTTGCTTACGAAAGGCTGGGAACACCTTGTAATACCTAGCACTTTATTTCAATGCTGCATGTGCTAAAATTTACCTGTCCAGGAATAACTTGCATTTATGAGAATCGGCTACCCCTCAGGAAAAAAAAAAAGGAAACAATAAGCCTAAATGAGTAATCATATGGATTTTGTGGTGTTATTATAAGCCAAAGAAATTCAGAAAGTGAATGGATATGGGCAAGGAGATCGGAAATTAGGAAGACGAAGAGTGTCTGGTCAGTGCATGAATAAGGCAAGAAATAAGGAAGCTGAATTATTTTCTGTTGCATTTCTTTTAGTCCTGCATGACTCAATAAACTCCCTTCAAAGGGGAATTAAAAATAAAAAGGAGAGAGCAAGAATCCACATGACACCTCCAGGGACAGCATCCTGTACTATTATAGCATTTGAAGACCCTACTCTCCCTTACAGTCCATATATATATGGTAACTCCTGATGAATTACTCGTTCTGACATTAAGTCCTACAGGGGACTAATGTTGACTCAATCCTTTGCTGCAAAGTAGAGGAGAAGAGACATTCAGTGTTTGGGCCAAGAATGAAGTCTTCTGTCTACTGTGTGTCTGTAAGGGGAAATGTCTGCCTGCTCATGCTACAAGCACACAGGTTGGGAACACAGCCTGCTGAGCATCTAAATTCTCAGGGCTGTGTTCAGAGAAGAAGAAAAAGCCTCACAGAAAGGCCCTTCAGCAAGTTCCTTGCAGTTCTCATTCTCAAGGAGTTTGAGCCAATACTGCTTCATTCATAAGCAAATACACTGGACAATCTAACAAAGCCAAACTCTGGCACGAAGATGCATATATGCACAATGTATGTATATTTTAAGCAGAGCGACCAGAAAGGAAGCTTTTGTGACATCAGCAGCCACAGGAAAACAACAGGAAATAAGCTAAAAATAAAATACAAATATCAGCTGTTTGCTATTTTAGAAGTGTCGTTCTTCTGTGTGACCTGGTGGCATCCATTCTTTATGTCCTTGAACTAAATTAGAAGCTGGAGATGTCTAGCTGAATGTGGGAGATACAGTCCCAGAGGACCTAAAGAACAACACATCTAAAGGAAAGGCTATAAGGTTCAGCAGTCTACAATGCAGAGATGGAGGAGCATCCAGCTGCCCAGACAAGTCAGTGCTCCACCTGGCACAGACACCAGGCCAGACTCCAAAATGCTGGACTCTGTTCCAGCCTGCTCTGGGCCATGCTCTCATGGGCACCCTTGTGCCATCAATGGCTGCTGTTACAGCCACCTCAATAAGAAAACCAACAATAAATCCAGGTGATTTCAGCATAAAAGTACCCTAAGCTCAAAGATTTGATGATAAGTTTTTTTTTCCTCTGTGTTTAAAATCCTATAGAAAATTCAGTGTTCTAAGAAGAATTCTATAGATTTTTTTTTTCTTAAATGTTAGCTGGTGTAAACAAAAATATTTCCCACTGATTTTTTATTGCAAATATAACTTAGCTAGAAAAAGCTGGTTAAGTGTTGCCAAAAGGCCAGATAAAAATAACTTGGGAGATACATTGTATTTGAAATACTGAATCCCTAAGAGCCAAAGTAGCATAAAAATGTTATCATAATAGTTGGAATTCCTTACAATTTTTCCTTAAAACCTTCTCTCACCAAAAAAAAAAGGAAAAAAAAAAGCTACCCGCACTACAACTCTTTAGTTCACGCAATTGTGAGAACATAGATAAAGGAAAATCTCAGCTGTTGGTGAATTGCATGTCTGCCAATAAAGCTGAATTCACTTAAATATTTATGTAGTTGAGTAATTTAGAGTTTATGCACTGGAACAGAAAATTCATATTAAAAAAAAGATCCTCTGAGTGGCACTGTGGAACAGCCGCCTCAGAAGGGAGCAAATGCATCCTCATTACTACAGCATGGATGTTTTTGTAGTTGACCAACTGGTTTGCAATTTGTTGGCCTTTTTGAAGGGGGAGATGGGGATTAATAGATATTTAATTCCAGTTCAATTCTCCTATGCTTAGATCTTTTTATGCCTTAGGTAACTCTCTTTATTCAAATGATAAAGGCTGGAATAGGAAACCTTTTCATTCTGTGTAATAAAATGGTTAACACAAAGATGCCCTGGCCTCTTACTGGAGATACTTCAAAAGAAGTGCATTAAAGTTACACAACTTGCAAAAAGGAAGAACAAGAAATGATCGTTTCTGTTTATTCCCAGAACAAATAACTGGAGAGCACATTGGAGCTCAAGCTTCTTCACCTCTCGGATTATAAGAGGGTGTGGGAACATTCTTATTCTTTGTGCTGAGTCACAATTTCATCTCTTTTGAGCTAGCTACAAGGGACCTAGGTAGTACTCAGGAAAGGGATATTCACTGGGAGCCAGGTCACAAGCTTTGTGACAAATGGGCCAAAAAAATTAATACAAGTTTCAACTCAGCTAAGTAGTCCAATACAAAAAAAAACCAAATCTAAGCATAGTCTGAGCAGCAAAATTCATGTAAAGATGTGCTTTACCCTGATATGCTCAGGACAACTGTAGTTTCTATTGAGGAACCAACTCCTTGGTCATACTGCACATTATTGAAAATACTTTTAGAGACCATGCAATCTGAAAGGAATTATTATAACACATTTGTCATGAAAGACAATTTTCAATATTCTAGAATAATACTTCATTTTCAGAGCACACACACTTTTTCTCCTGCACTTCATGTTTCCACTAAACCAGCTAATAACAACCATGTAGTTGGGTTTTTTTGTTGAAACTGTGGAAAATTTTATTTTGTGTCTTACCCATGAGAAAACATATTTTTACGTATTACCTATAACCAAGAACCTGGACAGTAGACAGGTATTATGAGGAATGGTAGTGGACACATTTGCCTTAGTGGGACCGTGTTTCACGGAGAGTCCACTCAAACTATTTAAATAGACAGCTGGGTTTATTACATCTCATCTATCTCAGGGTACACCATTGCCTCTCACTCAGGGCACTTCTCATTCTAAGTGGGGGCTTGAATCTCATCCATAGTTTCCCACATCTCCAGAGAGGAATGTGGTAAATTCTTGCTCTTTCTTCCTCAATATTCCTGCATGGGAAAACTGCAGAGATGACTGGTTTACAAAAACACAAAACCCACAACCCCCTCCTCCAAATTTTCATGAGACTAAGAAAACAAATAGATCATTTAATTAAGAGTTTTAACAAATAAGCATTTTCTAATGCAAAATTGTAATCTGAAAGAATCCCAAACAATTCTCAAAAAGCTGAATAACATATATATGCTACTTAAGACAAACATTTGAGGGCATTTTCTGGCTGCAGCCAATAGACTCAGTGTCAGTTCCAATAGGAGAATTTTTCCACCTCTCCAGCACTCATGGACAGACCACCACAGAGACACTCAGCACATAAGCAGTCAGGAATGTTTTGCAATTGCTTAATGAGAAGGGCCAGGTATTAAAAACCAAAACACCACACTTTCACTACCCCATTTTAAATAAATCATCTTCATGAATACTGATATAATTATAGAAGGGTAGTGCAAGATACATATAATACACGGTGAGTAATTTTTGTTATTTTGAGTCCACTAAGTACTCAGAGAATACAGTGAAAATTCTCTCTAGCATAATTGAGTCTTGATGCAAACCAGGTAAAAGATATACCAGGGACACTCACTCCTGCTACGCTACAATCCCAGACAGCAATCTTGAGGCACTGTTCCAGGCCACTACAAGTCATGTGGTGTATTTTAATAAAGATGCTTTAAAACTATTTGCTTCCCCCCAGATGATTCAACCAAAAATTTCTTTATATACAGTCACATATTAAATTGAATTATCCTTGTAACCTCCACCCAATCTGGAATACGAAATGCTGAAATAGTAATAATACTAACAAGAATTATTGTATGATGAGAAAGGCTTTTCTTACCACGTTTCCAGATGGAGGCAGAAAGTAGCAAAAAACCTCACAAAAATAAAAAGTCTATTCTTATGTGAGATGCAGCCAGACTGTATAGAACTTCAGGGTGTAACAGCCTGGATGAACTTCAGATAAGAATCCGAACCTTAAGATGATAATTTCCTGAAGTTTCACCATCATGTTAAAATGACAGCTTTAGTTTTATAGTGAATTATGAGCCTACAAATATGGTGGAATATTTCTGAGATCTTCTCAGTCAACATCTCTCCAAACAGATTTGTGTCTGTATCCCACCATTCCTTTAATCACGTATCTTCTCCCAAGATGAGTATTCTCACAGTCACATTTTTACCTCCCTAATCAGATCAGATCTAATGTTGTGCAGCTCCAATACAGAATTCAGCCTGAAGAAAATAATGTGCTACAAAAACATAAGGAAGGAAATGAATGGGAGAGTAGGGAAACTGGTTTAATGACAGCATTATAAAATATAGTTTACTCTCATGCCACTAAATAATAGACACTGTGACAGGTTTACTCCCTTGGGCTGAAAATAATAAACAGATTCTGGTATCCTTTGAAGTAATTACAGATCTCCACCCTTAGTTTCACATCAACAGCTGTCTGGAAAATTCAAAATGGTTGAATAAACCTAACTAAAAACTCAGAAATGCACACCTATTACTAAATTGTTGTTAATTGCCTAAAGATACAACCAGAAAATGTAAATATAAAGAGCAACTATAAACAGTTACTTTACACACCTAATATCCATCTCCAATGAGCAACAGAAACCACCACTACATTAAGCAAATGTAGAACAAGGAGGTAAACAAAGCCTGACATCAGGTACTACGTTATTAAGATCAAGTATTTAGTAGCACCAGAATTTTACCAAGCCAGAAACTTCAACTGGCAAGCAGGGTTTACCTTCCACCACTCCTGGCCTATATTTTAATGATTACTTAGTTGTAAACTTGGCCCATTTTTGGAGAACACCTGCTAAGAGGGGAAGTAATCTCTGAAGCCATCACTACATCACATCTTCAGAAGCCAACCACATAACTCCCTTGAATTAGACAAAAATCAGAAGAGTAAGTGAAGGCAAATCCTAATCCCACAAACACTTAAGCATACGTATCCAGCTTCTTATAAGCACAGCATCTCGTAAGTAGCCGTCATTGACGATGTGTGGAAGATGTCCTTAATATCATGAATAGAATCATACATACATACTCCTTACAGTCAAACACATCAGGCTTGTGATTCTGTCAGGGAAATGCAAGTTTTAAAACCTCTTACTTACGGATCAAGTTTCAAAGTTTTTGTCAAGTTGGTCAACTACTGAAAGCCCATCATTTCCTCAGGTTTCTCACCAAAGTAGACAGCATGTTTCTGGGGGCAAGTATTGAAACACATCACATGTTTTTGTGCACATCAATATTTGAAATTTTTACAACTAAAATTTTAAACCTTGTACTAGAACATGTGAAGGGAAGTAGAAAACATTCCAAAATTCAGAACCAAATCATAAGACCATCTTTTGATCTCCAGTAAACACTTCTCAGTGCTGAAAATGGCAGATGCACAATCTCTGCTACCTCATATGCTTTTTCTCTATTATAGTCAGTTATTTCTCTACTCAATTCGGATTACTTCATAATGAGAGAGCAAAGGCAATACCTGACTAAGATCTGGATTTTTTTCTTTCCCATCAGCTGTGCATCTCCCCTCAATGTCACTAAGAAATGTGATGTCACCATTTTCTGGCGCATATCCTCCTTCAAAGGCTAAGCATGACAGAGATGAGAGCCCTGAAAAGCCAGTAACACCATTTTAAAGCATATTCCTACTATTTATTGTCATGTGCAACTTCAAACCAAACTTTTGCACGCTTAGAAACTATGCTGCCTTTACAGTCAGTGGAAACACTTAATAATTGTAGGGCATGATGCACAAGACAACTTCCTTTAAGCTTCTCCTGCCAAGGAAGGGAGTCCAGGACAACTAGTACCTTGGACAGATGAGTCCCACACCTGTTCTGCCTAGCAAAAAAAGCCTCACAAAAAAAAGCCAGCTAGTAGAGAATTACACTCAATTCTGCTACTGTCAGTGATGGAGAGACATGCAAGCAGTATGTTATCCTTGTATCTCTCTCAGCTCAACTCCTTCCCAAAAGCATTTCCACCTGAGTCACCATGGATTTGCATGATCCCTACTCCAGTCAGCGCAAGTGCAAGTTCTCTTGGTGCATGCAGGCATTTGGGTCAGCCACTGACACCAGTCACCTGTTGAGGTGGTTCTGCTTTCTCCCAAATATATCAGCCACTTTGTTTATTCACCTTGTAAAGTTTGCTACAAATAACAGCTTATTTGTCTCCACTTTTCTCAGAATGTTCCAACTCCATGACAAAACCATCATTCCACCACTGCTTCCAAGATTAAATGCTCGGCCAGCTTCAGTCCAATCATCCAACACCTCGGCAGGAGCCAAAGTCAGGACGGAAGTTGCTAGCCCAGAGCTGCTCTGAGCTCATGCCGCATCATTTCAGGGGGTTAAGGCTTTTCTTTCTGTCTAGATGAACCAAGCTGGCAGGTGAACAGAGAAAATGTGGCTCTAATTCAGACTGGTGCTCCACAGCTGGGCCTCCAGACAGCCACTCCAAACAAGCAACCATGAAGATAATCATTTTTCTGACCAACAGACAAAAACTCACAGGGAAAGAAATAACAGAAGAGCTCTTCTTCATTCCAGCTTACATCTACAAATAACTGCTTCATATTCCATTTTTATGAGGATATTAAAGCGTATTTAAGTGTCACCTGCTGAGTGGAAGCTGTTATTAGATTCCACTTAGTCCAAAGTAGCACAAGCCTTTTATAATACCACAGCACTATTTCTTCAAGTGGAAAGAGGGGAGAGAAATATCTGGTAATACACATCTGTGAAATAGAAATCATCAGTCAATCAGGCTTACACTCTGAGAAACACCCACTGTAGCATCTCCACAGATTGAAAAATAAAATAATAAAAAAAAACAGACCAACAATTAATCTGCTTCTAAGTTGAACTTTTCATCATCATTTTCGTAACGCTCCTTACATAATTTTTATGAGCATATGTAAAGAACATACATTTTTGCTGATTATGTATGGAAAATGGGTTTTATATACACTGAAAAAATTCCTGTAATTAAAAAGCCACTTGTTTTGGGAGGAGAGAGGCTGTTGTGTTCTGTTCCAAGCAGAGCACAAATAATGGGAGTCAAAAATCAGTTGACTAATTATGGATCTTAAGCTTCAGATTATGTCAGCTACTGGACTAATTAAAGAATAAATCCTTTTTGCAGTCTTGCAAAATAAATGTATTATCTGAAATTGCAATCTAGGCATGGACAGTTTACAAATAAGACCAAAACTGATGAAAAATTAACCACAAAATCAGATGAACAGTAACAACATTAGAAATTGATTTAAAATGTAGCATAAAGACCTGTTAGGGAAGAAGCCTAATACAGAAAAGGTCTGCTGATCTACTATTCAAGTGCATGGTTATGTTTTGGCATGACTTTGACAGCACAGCATGTTCACCACTGAATGCGGGGTTTTTTCCTTTCTTATGTCTTCCCCTCTTACTTGTGGTGGTAAAGACACATTCCCTCTCCTTATGTAACTTCTTCTTGTGCTCCATGGCTTCCCAAGACTGTTCCAACATCTCATACACACAACAGAAGCAAATGGTGGACCCAAACGGCCTTACTCCTTATCCACAACTGTGTATGAAAGATTCAAGTGTTGCAACACTCCCTGGAGTTGCTTAAGGGTAAGCCATCAGCCTCCTGAGCAGGCGAAAAAAAATTATGTCAGGGGATTTTGGACAACATCCAGCCAGACTGTCTGCAGATCAGAAGCAGAGGGACCTTGAGACTGTCATCTGGGAAAGGTAGCTGTTTCTCAGCTCCTGGATCTGATGAGTTTATTCAACTTCTTCTTGGGCCCAGCTAAACTCTACCTCGGTGTAATAAGTAATAAGTAAGTATAAGTAATAAGTAATAAGTAAGAACAGTGTAATAGGGCACATCACCTGTGAAATGTTACAAACGCTTGCCATAAGAAAGCTGTTACGGGGTCTAATAATATTTAAGCACTGTGAGTAGCCAAGTGGTACGGTTTTTTTCTGAGCGTTTATCAAATTCCTCTTTGGCTGATAAAAACAATGACATATTTTCACTGTGATAGTAAAAAAGCTATCTGTTTTCCTGCATAGAAATAGCCAGCAGCAGAAACAACCTTACATTTTTGCACCTATTTTTTGTAAGTAGTAATACTCATAGTAATACCTTACCCCTGCACACCACAAATCAGCATAGATATATATTAGATAAATATACTCCCCAGTAACAGGAAGCAAAAATCCATGATAGATTACAGTGCACCATGATAAATTATACATAATATAGAACCATCTTAAGATCATTTTGCTTCTTAAGCTACCTTCCTGCAGATAAAAATCAGACCCAGCGCCTCAATGATAACTGCTAGTCCCACAGGCAGACATAGAACCCAATTCTAGATGCCAAAATGCTCATTTTAACATTTCTATGTTTATGTTATAATGACACCTTAATATGAAATGGTACATTTTAGCAGTCAGGGAAATGTATGAAAGATATTTGTATATCTGAGAGAAATGTAAAACATCAATTTCCTGGAAGCTGCAAAGAATTGTGCTCGTAATTGTTCATCAGTGCACTATGCCTTGACAACCTTTGATTTCCACTCCTTCTATACTCAGCTCTGACTTAGCTGCTTAAGAGTGCAGAAGACTGCATTTCTTGTCTTGGAACTACTTTCTGACACTATTCTGTAAAGATAAACAGAAATGCCAGAGTCCTGGCAATTAACCATGTAAAATACTTTTTTTTTAAAGTATCATTGCATAATAAACTTTTGTAATTGAAACAAGACCCTGAATACAGAACATAATAGTATTAATTCATATCTATCGTGTTGTCAACAGTTAACCACATGACTAATAACACAAACAGCCTGGTGCAAGAAATTCTATTTTTTTGTCTCTGCTGAGTTAATCTCCATTATTGCACATTCATGGTTGATCCATTTAGAAAACAAAAATGTAGAAACTGTTTTGCAAACCAGAACAGAAGAACCAGAAAAGTTTGTATTAACTTTTCATTTTTGTAACACATTTATATTTTCATTTTCACTGCCTCTAAAAATACACTGTCCATTGCATATGCATTGCATAATTCATACCAGTCTATCAAGTTATACCATATTATTTTACCACCAAGCAACTTTACACAGAAATCTTGTGCATTGTTTTTTTTTTAAATACAGCCTTTAATAATAAGCTCCATGAAGACTGTTTTCTATTACTGATCTTACCTCAATAAAACTCAAAAAGGTCATGAAAGTTGTTGAAAGGTGTATCAGCTGACAGTCCTGAGATTTAACAGCAGACTGCTTTCTGACATCACCTCTAAATTGCTTACATTGTTTTTTCCAAGTGACTTAGAATTATTATATTCTTGCATCTTTAACTATTTGTTAGTTGACTCGGAAATAAAAGCACTGACATACTGATGCCACCTTGTGAGTATAAGCTACCACCATTAGACCAAGGCATCTACTGAAGTACACATCAATTTGACTCACATCACCCTTGCTAAAATATTGTAACTGGGGTCTTCAGGTGACCTAGATTTCATCAATGTTGAAAACTCTTCCAGAACTTTAAGAAAATATTGATATCAGTGACCTCTGGGCAAATGCCAGATTTCACTCCCTTTTTGAAAAAAAATACTCAGGGTAACAGGTGCTGTAACAGGTAATGTTACAGGTGTTAAAACTTGCTGAAAAAAGCACTTGAAAAACTGAAATCTGATATTAAAAACTGAAAGTTTTTCAGCTCTTGATAATGAAAAGGTAATTCTCTACCTACTTAGCAGCAGGCTCAGAAGATCCTTCTCTTTTTTCATACTAACAGAATTTTCCCAAAGATTTGCAAAATTATTGATAAATAGAAGAACAGAAAGATTTGAGCTCTCAAAAACCTTCAAGAGATGGATAACGGGCTGAAAAAGCACATTATTCTGGCATGAGATGGTCATGATATGTTTTTTAAGGGAAGACCCAATGTCTTCTGTGGTTTAACAAAGAAAGTAAGTTATCCCTGATGAATAACAAATTCCAGTTGTTTTTTCCCCATTCCACTGCACTGTAGCCCTGAATACATGGCTTTTGTAGACTGTGATTACAACATGTATTGTGGTATTGTGGTATTGTAGTTCACCAAATCTGAGTTCTTGGTAGTTAGTGTATTTAATTCAGCAGCCTCCCAAAATATTGGCAAATTTCTCCTTATCCTCTACAATAAATCCATTTACTGGTTTCAAGTGAGCTCTTCAAAGCAAGGTTTTGTTTGCAAAAAGCAAGATTTTTCAGTGTCTAAAACAAAAACCCAAGAAATCTCATCAGATGAAAAACTGATAAGGTTTTGCTAGTTTGTAGCATAGCTATGTCTCTAACATGCTGCAGAACAAATTGATGGCTTTGCATTTATAAGCAAAGTGGTCTGCAGGTCATCACAGAATGTATAAATGCCAGTGTTCTTAATACAGCAATAAAATTCAGAAGTCAGAGTACTTGACTAAAAATTCAACATTTGTGAATGCTTTTCACCACCCTTCTGCATCATGTAAGATGGCCACAGAAACACAGTTTTAGAAATGCATTGCTATAATTCTGCACTAAAGAGAGAAAAAGTATTAGAAATGAGGATCCAAAGCCTTTCCAATACCTCACCTGGAATTATCAAACATAGACTTTATTTTCACAGCCATGTATTATATAAAATGTCTGTGCCTCTCCTTTATAATAAAAGTGAAAATTATAACTGCACTAAAGAACCATAGTTCAGCCTCTGCATCTATCAGGAGGAAAGCAGTTACAAGGGAATGAAGTATTCCTGCCTCATGTCAAACCCTGGTGTCTGAACTCAAACTAACCACTTTATTCATATTCATCAGGACATACTCTTATCTACACAATATAAACTAAAGCCAATACATTTCATATGAAAGTAATGAAGATTCACCTGAAATACAGATCCTATGAAAGATATTCTACTATAGCCCCAATAAGGGACCAACTGTGCTTTGCATTAACTTCACAGCAACTAGGATGGCTGACCCCAAAAGAGCACGTGATTGTACACATCCTCAGCACAGCCCTGTACCTGGCTACTCCGTGACGCTTTATAAACTTCAGGTTTCTTTCATTCCCAATGTTTTGAATAATAGATGGCAAGCATTATTATTTCTGCAAAGAAAAATTGCTAGTCAGCCACCAGCATGATGGCAACAGAAGTGCTTGAATATGACGTTCTTTTCCATTGTTTTACTTCCTCACACCTAACTGATCTATAAGCTGCTTTGCTTTGCTTTTGAGAAGAAAGGCATGAGTCACAGAAGGAAAACAGTATGTTCTTGAAGTAACTGTTAACCAGCCTGGTTTTGCCGCTGCTGCCATGACCTCTAGGAGTTTTTAGATGGCTTTTTTAAGTACAAAACTACTGTAAGTTTTGATATGTAAAGAGGTAAAAGAAATACACAGGTAAAAAAGATTAAATATCAGCATAATCTTCATTTCAATGAGAGCTTAAAAAAAAGCAGCATCTGTATCTGTATGAGAAGCTCAAAGGAAGACAATCCTACCAAAGACCAAATGCTGGCATCTACCACACCAGTTCTTTTTCTATACACCACCGAACACTAAATGGTAAATCAGCTACACTGACATGAGGGCACACAAAGTGCAGGTTTACTCAACCTTCCTTCACAGAGACACTAAACTGACAAAGAATATTTTCTTCTATAAAATCTGGACTAACAAAACTGGGAGGACTTACAGCTGGCTAAATAAGGGATTTTGGTCCCCCTTCTCAGTTAGATTTTCAGGGGAAAAAAAGATACTACTTTTCAGACACATACAGAACTTTAGGCAACAACATTGCAGAAGATTACCCAGAGACAAGGCAATACGATGGCCTTTTGTTGTGCAAGTACATTTGTGATTTGCAGCATTTTTATCATTACTTTGGCCAAGGTAAACCATAACCAATGTACTAGTCTGTCTACAGGGATACAAATTCCAGCACAAATACAGACGCCCGCCTTCTAAATGACACAAGTGAGGAAGGGTGGGACTCCCTCTGATCAGTGGTGTTCTGGATCTAAAATCACATGTGCTTGTCACTCAAACATCCAGTTTCCAGCAGCCTCAGGTTGTCTTTCACGTGAGAAAATCACATGCAAAAATCCAGAATTGAGACTTTTCTGATAATATTTAAAAGAATGAACCAAAGGTGTCAGCTTTCTAATTGTGAGACCATTACTGTGGGAACACATTAGCTCACACGAATCAGTGGCTCATCTCAGCTGTAAAACAAACCCAGTGGTTTGTCTGAGATTTTCACTATTTTCACAAGGGATTTGTATTGAGATTTTATACTAGGGAATATGCTGACCCTATCTGGAAAGAAATGGAAGAGGTTGTTACCCAGGAAATGAGAAGGCTGAGGTACTCAATGATTTTTTTGCTTTGGTCTTCACTGGCAAATGCTCCAGTCAGACCGCTCAACTTGCAGAAGGCAAAGCAGGAATTTGGAGAATGAAGAACTACCCACAGTAGGAGAAGATCAGGTTCAAAAACACATAAGGAGCCTGAAGGTCCACAGGACCCAATGAGAGACATTTGCAGGTCCTGAAAGAACTGGCAGAGGAAGTGGCTAAGCCACTATTCATCACATTTGAGAAGTCACAGCAGTTCAGTGAAATTCCCATTGGAAAAGAGGAAGCATAACACACCTTTTTAAAAAGGAAAATTTAAAAGGAGCAACTCTCCTCTGAAGACAGGCTGATACATTTAGGGTTGCTCAGACTAGAAGAGGCTTCGTGAAGACCTTGTAGCACCTTCTAGTACCTGAAGGGGGCTAAAGGGAGCTGAAAGGGACAGTAGTGACAGAACAAGGGGGAATGGCTTTAAACTGAAAGAGAATAGGTTCGGATTAGATACTAGAAACAAATTCTTTACTGTCTAGAACAGGTTGCCTAGAAAAGCTGTGGATGCTCCATCTCTGGAAGTGTTCAAGGACAGGCTGGATGAGGCTTTGAGCAATCTGGTCTAGTGGAGGATGTCCCTATCCATAGCTTGGACATCATGAATGATCTTTAAGGTCCCTCCCAACCCAAACCACTCTGCAATTCTGTGGTTTTCACAGGACATTCCTCTTTGTATTAGTTTTGTCATTAGCAGCTGCATGCAATTGCTGATTGGTGTCTAGATCAGGCTTCCTGCAGTGGTCAGTGGGGAAGATGAAAAAACTTAGATAACCAACCAAGAAAATTACTCAGTTTGCAGGGTTCCTACATACACACTCAGCCAGCAGAGGTTCTTAGCTGCAAGCTTTAAGAAGCGAGGGCATATAATTTCATTCTGGGCTTCACATGTTTCTTCCAGAGTTTGCTTTCCCATTGATCTTAATGTGATCTGGCTTTCTTTTATGTAATATTTTACTAAGTTTCTTTGAAAACTAGGCACTTTTATGATTAGCTTAGTTGGGCCAAAATGAAACAGGCAAAACTCCCACTGACTTTAAAATTGAGCAACAGGATTACTTTTCCAGATTACATCAAATTTAGTCACACAGATTTTTTTCCTTAATTCATTTTTTCAAATCCTCAGCATCTGTACAGAATATGGGTGGACTCCCTCATCATCCTCAATGGGACAGAAAGTGCTTAGAGAATTAATATTTCATGTAAAGTGTTGAGGGAAAACTACACTAAGGCTGTACAGAAAAAAAAGAATAGCTATTTACAGTGAGAACAGACCTTGGGCCATGCTCACAGCAAAGCAGGGAGTTTCAGCAGGTACACACATACCTGCAATGAATCTGCTTCAGACGTACAGTTAAAGAAATAATTCGCTCTCCTATTCTGATATGAACCGAAATTTAAAACATCAGAAAAATCAGACTTTTAACATCTTCCAGGTGCTGTAAAGCAATGTCACACAGCCACAGCCTCACAGCAAATTAGGGACTCCTAGAGTTGTAAAAACAGGTAAGAAGAAATGTAGGGATTGGAGGAAAAAGTTTGCTACAATCAGTTCTTTTTCTGAAACAGAAAATCCAGACCTAACATGTGTTACATGCACTACTTTGCTAGAATTCTCTTCCAAAACACAAATTGCTATTTCACCCTTGGACTCCAAAACCCACAGCTACTCCTTGGCTGGTAAACACCGAATGACTGGCTGGGGGCTCCCAAAGTAGCAGGTATGCAACCGTAGACACTTGTGAGATGAGGGCTGCAACAGTAAAATTGGCTTGAAATAAGAGAATGGCTCACCTGTAACAGATGATACAATCTGTTTATAGATGTAATGGATCAATACTAATCTTTTAAACTAAGAGTTTATGCTTTCCCATAATATATTCACTCACTCTTACAGGGTTTAAAAAGTGACTACGGGGCAGATTATGTGGCATTATTCAACAGTGCTATTATTCAACAGTGCAGACATGGCCACAGCCATCTCTATGGCCTCAAAATTACTGAAATGTTAGTAACTACACTCAGAAATATGTGGAAAATGGGGATGCAGAAGAGAGAAGATTGGTGCTTGGGAGCAGGCCGAAAGCTTAACACTGAAAATCAGCATTAGTACATTTTGGTCCCACATTTCCATAGGGGCTAGGCCTAGGAGACACACGCAGATTTGTTTAGAGACTGTTTGTTCTAGCTAAATTGTTTCCAGGATCCAGTTAGAAGAATTTGAAAAACTCTTTCATGAGCTAAGAATAGAAAGTAATCTTATCAATTACAATAAGGAACATGTTTTCAGGTTCATGTAAGACAGCTCTGGGCACTCCCATCTTCGTCTGGCCACTTGCTTCAGAAATTAGTCATACCTGGCCTCTCAACTGTAGTCCCACACCAGGATTTATCACAGCAGAGTCAAAAAAAGTCTGTTTGTTAATAATGGACTTTGGTTTGTAGCCAGTAGTTGATTTTACATATTCAGCTGTAGTTGCTAAATATTAAGAAGATAACACAGAAATATAATACATGTATTATTATATGTAATACAGCACTACTAACATACTTGTTACTATAAGTAGATAGAAATATTGCACGTGAAAAATAAAAATCTTTCTGCAATTTCCAGTCTTCTGGCAAATGAAAAGTATATTTGCTTTTGCTAATTCCCCATATAGCTTTCACCACACTTTAGTCTCTGCTTATTCACTTGCCATGTACCATAACTTTGAGTCTTTTAAACAACCTCATTGTATTTTCATCTTCAGAGCTCTCTCTGAATAATCTAAAGGCCTCAGAAAAACTGTGACTAGGTAAACTCCTACTCTTCTGTCAATGAAGACCTCCAGCTGTGTTTTGAAGGTTTTACTTTTCTTCTAAACTGTTTGTGGTTGGCCTTCATACCCTGATGTCCAAGCAAGAACAACTGAAACCCACCACATCTAAATGACTTAAAATATTTTAAAATTGCACTTTGATCCCTCATCATATTTAAGCTTTCAAATACCTTTGAACAATTTGACCCAGAGTACTTGTATCCTAACTAATTGCAAATCCTCTGAGAAATACGCAAAAATTAATAGGGAAACTTTCTCCTAATAGTGCTTCTGTCAAACCTTACCTGAGAATTTACTGTTTATATGTGATCATTTTGTATTTCCAGCAAGACCAGTATCAGCTATGGAGGCTAAAACTCTCATATTGGTTTGCAGTACCAGCTGCCAAACACAGGAGCCTTGTCTGTTCAAAATCAGTGAAAAGGCTGCTTTTTAAAGAACACAAGTTTGTTAAGAAGGTCAGAGATGTCAGAGAACTTTACAGTTTAATTAAGTTACAGCAAACTGGAGTCACTGCAAATTCTCTCACAACTGTTTGGCCAAACAGTGAAACACTATAGATAATTGCTATTTACAATCCCATAACCAAATGACAGCCATTTATACCGAAGAGCTAAAACTCCTTCATGAAACAAGGAATTTAGAAAATTAGCAGATTTCCACTAACTGTTACATTTCAATATAAGTTGCAAAGATTTCTAAGTGAAAAGTGCCATGCAAAATTTACTGCATGAAGAAACAGTTTCTTTTATACAAAGCTCCCAGTTTTAACCCACTATCTGATCAGGCTGATTAATTGTTACTGCTGGAGGCTAGATACAAAATCAGCACAAACTAATACTACCATGTTTGAACATCCGAATTTTAAGTGCCCATGGCTAGATATATGAGTTTTTCATTACTTTGTCAGATTATGCCAAAGTGTTTCTGTCCCACCTTTCAGGGCTCCTCCAATGAGCTGGAGAATTAGCCTGTATGTGTCCCTGCCCACAGCAGGAGGGTTGGAGCTAGAGGATCTTTAAGGTCACTTCCAACTCAGGCCATTCTGTGATTCTATATGCTTCTTATAGAATGCATGACATCAAATAACAATGTCTGCTCTCAAAAGAGTAAAAATCTTAAAAGTCTGCTGCTTCTTCAGTGCAATGAACCCTTATGATAAGTTTGTAATCAGACTTCTAATGCTTGATTAATCCTTGATTTAGGAAACAAATTTCAAAACAAATTCCTCCTGCTACTCTCTTCAAAAGTAGAACTTGAAACATTAAAAAAAAGGTGTTTTTTAAAATGTGTATTATGTAAAAGTGTAAGATTTTTCTTCTATAAGAACCTTGAACTCTTCTGGTACTGCTTTTGAAGAAAAATGAGCAAAGCCTCAGACTCCCCAACTTCTTCAGAAAAATTGTCTCGTAAAGGGAATGAAAACTACACCAAAGAGTGACCACAACTGGAAAGGATAAAATCAAGGTGGATTCTTAACTCTAATTAAAAGTCAGGAAAACTCAGAGACTTCAGTCACCTCCTAACCTTGAAAAATTCTTGCACCAAAATATATAAACTATTGAAGAAATTTTAGCAGAAGTCTTCCAAAAAGCTGCCTGTTTTTTCACCTGTATTAATAAAGGCACAGTCTAATATTTTGGCTCCTATAGGTACTTTTCACTGCTGCAAGTAATCCCATTAGTTGAGGTTACTTATCAATACAAACAAGATACCAGCAAAGAACTCTTGTGATTATAATACAATTGTAATGAAGATAAAATGGAGCAAAATTACAGTGTTTCCTTCAAAATAAATAAAACATCTCATACCTAGATGGGTTATAAAATTAAATTGATTGCTCCATAACATACAGATATTTATTAAATAAATTTAGCAGTACCAGCACTGCAAGGATTTTCTTTTTCTTTGTATACACACACTTCTCTGTCAGATTTGACTGCAATTTCTGCAAGCTGGCTTAGAAGAGCCAATCTTCTCTTTGTCTTCCCGACAGCTGGAGAGAGCTGCATGAGTGCATCTTTCACTCCAGTACCGTAAGATTTAAGAATCTACCTTTTAACAGATCGCAAGATTTTAAAGACATAAAGGTGTACAAATAAACATGCTAAGAAGGAATAGCATCTAAATTGTTAATATGCTTTCAGATTATGAAACATTATCAACAGATGGGGCATTTCAACACAGATGTCAGTGGTAAGGGAGTCAAGGGGAACTGCTGCAACACAGCACTGCAGTCCAACATTTCATTATCTGTAGAGTCTGTCAGTGATCAGCTAGTTAAAATATTGCATAACATGACACGACACTAAACAGGAGACAAGATCAGTGATCCTGTGAGAACATATCTGGGGCTCAATGACACTGTAACAGGTGTGGTGACAGCTGGCTTGGGGCTACTCTGCCTCCACAGCAGCCTCCAGAAACAGCACCAGCGTGGTTTTGAATGCAGGAAGATGTTCTGCTTCAGGCTGGCTCGTACCACACCAGCTCTAGTTCACTTGAGTCTCATTTTCTGAAGTGCTGAACACCTGCAGTTTCCTCTGATTTCAGCTGGTGTAGAGGGTACTCAGCGCTTCCGAAAACCAGGCATTATGCATGAGCAGACATGGTCTTAAGAAGCAGATGCTCCACAAAGCCAAAAATGCCACCAATTTCACAAGCCCTGTGAGTTTTCTCCAGATCAGAATTTGAAGCGTGCAGCTTTACAGAGAGATGTTTAAATATCTTCAGTAACTATGGAACAGGAAAGAGATTAGAGAATAATAATGCCACCCTCACTACTGTCAGTCTTGCACTATTTTAGACATCCAAAGAGAATAGGTGGTGCTCACTCTCTCCATGCTATCTGGCAGGCAAAGAAACAAATGACAGCAGGTTCAATAGGACAAATCATTTTAAATTTGGATAGGGCAGTTTCATATGAGGTGAATTTCTGAAACAGTGTCATCTTACTGAAAAAAGGAAATCAGAGGAGGGAACTGCATTGCTGTCAAGAGAGACATCAGCACGATTCTGAAAGCATTACTGCTTTAGTGGTTTCACAGAAAAAAAATTACTTAGGGAACATTTGCCTAAAATGCACAGAAATATAGATTAAATGTAAACACAACTGTCTGAGGTAAATGCAACAGCAGCTAGTATTAATTAGCCCACTGGTTAGTTTTCACTAAAGTGGACTATTTTGCACACTCTTTATGTTAAGAGCTAGGTCTCTCTGTGTGCACACGGCCTTACTGCAAGGGCTTTAGAGCTACAGCTTAGCCCTCTGCAAGTGGCAACAAAATACAGAAAGTTTTCTATTTTCTGGCACAAAAATATTTTATATGCATTAGGGGAGAACTATTAAAACCAAAACTAACTCTTACATGATAAATTCTGTCAGGTTGCACCACTTTTTTGAGTCCACTTTCTTCATCATCTCTTCAAAGAATCTTCCACAGGCAGGCAACTTTTCTAACATGAGAGATTCATTGCAGAGCTCAGTCTGTTGACGTGCACCTAGGAAACATCAGAAGCACCTTTAATCACAAACACTGAAATAGAAGCACAAACACATCACTCAAATTTGTTCACGCAGTTCAGCTTGCCACTTACATTCTCATAAGCTTAGCATTTAATTTCCTAAGCAATTATAGAAAATAGATAAAATACATATTTAGATAAATATGTTAAAAACATAACTTGGTATAAAAAACTAAAGGTTACCATATATAGTACTGCCTTTTAAACCTAGCATAGAGGAACCTATCTAATCACTTTTCTGATCTTACTTAGGTACTATCATAACTTATTACCGCCCATTTGCATTTTTAGTTAAAAGCTAACTGAATTCCACATTTCAGTGTAGAAAGCACTTTTCAAGCTTACACAGATGCATCCCATTCAACTAACTATATTACTGTGAAATTACTTTAACATTGGAAATATCTGTATGCCTTACCAGCTAAAGGGTGTGAATCTCCACAATCACAGCTTTTTCTTTAGTATATATACTAAAGGAATTGTCTAGAGATCAAGTCCTATGAGGAACAGCTGAGGGACCTTGGGGGTGTTTAGTCTGGAGAAAAGGAGGCTCAGGGGAGACCTTATTGCTCTCTACAACTGCCTGAAAGGAAGGTGTAGCCAGGTGGGGTTTGACCTCTTCTCCCAACTAACGAGTGACAGAACATCTCAAAGTTGTGCCAATGGAGGTTTAGATTGGATATTAGGAAAAATCTCTTCACCAAAAGCGGTGGAACAGGCTACCCAGGGAGGTGGTTGAGCCACAACCCCTGGAGGTATTTAAAAGATGTGAAGATGTGGAATTTAGGGACAAGTATTAGTTGTGGACTTGGCAGTGTTGGAGTAACAGTTGGACTCAATGACCATAGAGGTCTTTTCCAACATAAACAATTCTATAATTCTGTGAACTACCTACAATTATCAAATGCTGAAATTACAGCATATAACCACTTGCAAAGAAAGAGTTAACCTTGACTTGAGCAATCCTGTAACTTTCTCAACCTATAAAGGCAACTCCATTATATATAATCAGTCAAATGTTTTTTCTCATCCAGAATGTGCCTGCATGGGAGTACAAAGGTAATATTTTGTTATTTATTATAAAATTGAAATTCTGAAAAAATTCTCTTCAGACTAATGTGCTTGATTTTGAAAAGCCTGAAACATTTTGTTTTGATCAAGCCATAAAACGTCTTGCTTTACCTCTACAGATGCCATTATTTTGACCATTCTTCTGTATAAAAAATGCATTAACATTGAAAATTACCTGTAAATATATGTATATAAACATATTTAATACAAATGCCTAAATTAAATTAGTCACAAAAAAGTGTGTGTATTTCTTCCTTTCACAGCAGCCCAAATCCAAGAAAAATATTTACCTGAACAAAACTGCAAACCTAACAAACTGGTATATCAGGGAATCCTCCTGAGAACTCTGGAGGAACACCTTTTTTTAAGAATAAAGCCAAGAACAGACAGTTTACTCCTAAAAAAATTTTCACTGAGAACATATTTACACCAGGGAGAGGAGGTACTTCTTTTGCTTCTATTAGTTACTTTGAAAGCAGGATCCTATCACTGCTGAAAAGAGCTGGTGGTTCTACTTTTATATGGTAAAAGCCAAACACATTGCCAGATGAACTGAGGTCAAAACCATGCAGGACTTTGCTTGATAAGAAGTACAGAGAAGTCCTCATGGCCCCATTCCTTACTATCCAGTAAAAAAAGTCCCAAACTCTAAGGCAAGATGACCGGTCTCAGGCTTCAGATCATAATCCAGCCATCACTCAGAAACTTGAATATCTCCATTTGAAATGAGGCATGTGATTGTAAAACAGGCTTGAGTGAACATCATTTCACCCAGGAAGGAGCTGGCTCCTTTGGAGCCTGGGCAGGAGCACCTTGCAATTTAACTTCAGCTATCACAGCTGACTCCTTAGCTGGTGGTCACTCTCTCCGTGATGCTGTATGACAAATGACAGCCATCTCATCTGGACAAATGAACACTTTGCTTTCACGTATTTTCCAAGAGCAGCAGGCCCATGACGGGACAGCCTATGCTGCACCTGAGACCATATGTTTACAACTTCCTACAGACCATAAACCTCTCCAGGCATACAGCTGACTCACTGGGACCTAATCCTTGCTCCTTCATCATGTCTGACTGTCAGTGCTCTTAAAGCTGATGTGAAGCCTTCATCCATGTCAGCAAAAAGTCAGAACTACAATTAATCACCAGTGGCAGAAATGGCAAAAATTACCAGAGAGGGGCAGCATAATTTCATCTGTGGGAAATTAACGTTATAGCATGGATCTTGCCTACTTAAGTGTTCCTGTCAATTCATCTGGCAGCTGCAGTTACCAGTTATACTTTCCACAGCAAGATCTGCAGATGAACGCTAAAGTTGTGCAGAATTCAAAACCAGATATGAAAATTACATAGCTGGCAACCTAAATCCTGCACTGATGCTTTGACAAAAGTTACACAAAGCTGTTTTTTCTGGCAGGATATTCTAAACAGCCAGCTATCATTTGATTTATAATCAAATCCAACAGACTACAGGTTTTTCTTCCACTGTGTCATGTGTGCTGACAATTTACTCCAGCCCCTTCCCAGAAAGGTGTTTGAATAGATTTGCCACAGACTTGTATTTTGGTTGTCTCTCTTTAAAACTTCGATATTTTGCAGGGTCATAGAAAAAAAACCTCTATCAGAGTTATTTGAGCACAATCTGACAACACAAGAGTTTCTGTCTAAATCCCTGATCAAAAGAGTTCAAAATCATGGATAATTCTACAGTTTCACCATCACTATTGAGAACGGCCTTTACAAAACACTACAACACTCTCTTTTCATACAGCCAATGGACAAGACCAGTTGAAAAAATGCATGACAACTGACTAATTGAGATGAGATAGGATGGAAGTGTTTCTCAAATGGCAGCCATTAGCAAAACAGAAACAGAAGTTTGAATTTTTGAAGTAAAACTCACCTGCAAATCCAAGCGTCATTAGACCATTAACTAGGAAGGGAAAAAAAAAAACAAACGAGATGAGTTAGATACCTCCACACACTCTTATCTAAAATGATTAGCGCATTACAAGCCAAGTAGCGGATAACTATGTTTCAACAGAATATTCAAAATGCTTATTCAAACATTAGTTTCTGTTTTCTTAGAAAGTGTGTCTGAATAAAATAATGAGCACTTAGAGAACATTGTTTTTAAAATTCTTTTTTTCTATCCTTTAAATGGCTGAGTCAGACTTGTTATTGGTTTGTCTATAGCACTCCTTCCTCTAGTTTCTAATATTAAGGATTAGGGACAGGGCAATTTTTACTTTAAGCTTCTTAACGGTGAAAAAGTTCACGAAGATGATGTATACACTCAAAACATAGGTGTACTGCACATTCTAACATGGGGGAAAAAAATCCTTTCGTTGTTAAGCAAACACAGCCATAAGAGAGTGTGTACTCTCCTCGTTTAGAAGCATATTGCTGTGTTTAAGTCTCCAGCTTTTGCACAGTGAAGTCATACATTTTGAAAAACATTACAATCAAAACCTATAAGCTTCTTATGCAGAAGTTCCACTAACACAAGTATGTCAGAAGAGCATCCAAATGGAAACAGACTATACCAACAGAAGAAGCCTTCTGATTAACAATTTTCAGTATATCCAGATGGATTAAATTAACAGAAGCCCACCGTGTTTGCACAGCTCCAGCCACAACCAGGATTTTGTAAATATAGCTAAGAGGGACATGGCTTCAATTATTTTTGATGTCCCACTGAAAAATAAAAATTGCTGACAAGTCTTTATAGTGTTAACTTCACATCAGAAATTAAATGGATGATTTCACACAGATGGGTGCCTCCCTGTTTATACAATACATGGCACCCCAGTAAAACAAATCAAGATATACATAGCAGCTTATCAGTACCAATCATTGATCTAGACCATGGTCACTGGGATGTGCCAAGCTGTCAGTTGAGTTAACTGAAAATTTTTGTGTACATGCAGGCAAGAATTTAGATCCTTCTAAGGACCATATTTTTCTTCTAGGCAAGCATTAATCTGTCTTAGTTATTAATGACCCAGAATGCACTGTGAAGAGCAGGAATTCACACATTGGAAAATTGTGCTGCATCCAAACACACAGAGATGAAACTCCATAATACACTCTGATGGCTGTATCTCTTTCACAAATAGAGCACTTTGCTTTCCAGGCTATTAGCGGATGGACGAATAAATATACTTGATTCCCTGGGTAGGTTTTTCTTGAATCCTCATTTGAAAATGTGCCTTATCGACCACAGAAAACTGAAGATCACATTAAAAGCACACACTTTACAATGAACCCAAGCCCACTCACTCTGGGTAAAGGCTTCTCCCAGGATGCATTGTCCTGTTATCTTAATCTATCACAGTTTGGCTTCCCCAGCTGGCTGTCAGCCTCTACCCCTCACCACTTCCCCAGAGCTTCCCCATTGGTCCCCGTTCCCTACTCCCGCCTTTTCCCTGCCCCCGGATAAAACCCCTGAGTTCAGCATTGTTCTTGTCTTTGCCCCTGAATCTTTAGCAGTGTAGAAGCAATAAATGCTCCTGCTGGAACTCATGCAGAGGCCCTTCCCATCTCTTTGCAACTGACTTAATACTGAAGGCTAGCCGTGCGTTTGTGTGTGCGTGCATGCACGTGACCCCACAGAGCCAAACAGTACTAGGCACTCCCCTGGCAGATCACAGACTGCACCTCCAATTCTTATTCTATCAATTCCTGTCACTGTGCTCTAGATCTTTCATAGTTATGGCTGCAGTAATCCTCGTAAGACCACAGCAATACAAATGAAGAGAGGGTTTACAACTAGAAAGAGCCAGGCTGACCCAAGTGTCAGTGAGGTAAGCTGTGAAAAACCAAATACTGAATAAAGGGCTACAGATTAGTGCTCACAAATCCTGCCACCCACAAGAAAATGTGCTTTTTGCATTTTTTCATCTGCTCATAACAAAGTAACACAGGATGTTTTTCACCAATGAAATGAGTCTGGATACCTTCTGAGAAAGGTAGAACAGCAACTCAGATTACCATGCGCCACCCCTCTATTTTCTTTGCTCTGAGTTACTCAACTCATAACAAAGATTTAATCAGGAGACTACAGCATGCTGGCTATGATAGCTTACAAAAAAGCTTTCCAGTAGCTCTTTTAAGACGGGGCAAGCTTTTCTTGAAAGGCTGATGCCATGATGTCTCTCATTAGAAGATTCATAGAGGAAACAAAATGGGTCGGTGTTGAAAGGTGTTATCAAGATCCCAAAATAAAACAGTTGCCATACAATCCCACCTAAACTGGGGAGAAAAGGAGGTTCAGTTTAACTGTACTAGCTGCCTGAACTAGCTGCTCACCTTTTTTTCTACATACACGATAGCACGTATGATCGTCCCTAGCATCAGCTGAATCAGATGGGAAAGGAATGACCAGGTTAGAGCCAGAGCAAGAGGTGAAGCAAAGTATCATCAAATGAAGGATGAGGAAAAGTAGGTCTGAAGGGGTTTTGGAAAGAAAAAGAGAAAATAAACAAAGTAGGAGAGAG
The DNA here is from genome assembly GCF_009650955.1 of Corvus moneduloides. NCBI lineage: Eukaryota > Metazoa > Chordata > Aves > Passeriformes > Corvidae > Corvus > Corvus moneduloides. Next base: position 25,951,701 of record NC_045476.1, on the reverse strand, counting down.
TAATGGAAAATAAGAAATCTGAGGGAAAAAAACCCAATGTTTTTATTCACAACCTACTTCAAAATCCTGTATATGAAAAATCTCATCCTAGACCTTCACTAGAACCTCTTACTATCTACTCTCTACTCTCCTTTTGTAAAAAGACATTATTCTGACACTAAAAAAGGAGTTCAAAATGAGATTCACAGCAATATGTAAATTTACAACTGGACTACATGACAGGGTAACTGTCCTGTAATTCTGTCAAGTATATAAGCTTTTCCTGTGAAACAGAAAAACATTTCTCAATGTTTATTTTTCTTCTATACTGCTATTTTTCATTGATATTTTTCCCAGAGGCTTAAAAGAAGCACTGAATGTCTGTCTTACAACTACTTCAATAAGTCTGAAGCAGCATATGACTTGCTATCTGTTCTTCACCTTTCTCCAAACATGTTTTAAGAATAATTCTGAAAATCTTGTTTAAGTATATGAGTGAAATGTTAGAATTTTCCCTTGTCTGAATGTTTCTTCAAGATGCTGCTATTAGTGACAGGATAGTAAGATTTTTTGAGTGGCTCCCATACTTTCTCAGAATAATTCCTATTTTAACAGATAAAACTGCCGTATGCACCTTTTAACCAGCAATTACAGCAGCATAATACTGTGCATAGTCTTCAAAATGTGATGTTTATTCAAAACATCATTTTCATCAATCATAATTTTCATAAGCAAAAAGAACATTTAAAGACCTCAAGTTAAACCTCATGTCAAGAGCCTACCTCTGTATCTCTTTTTAAAGGCAGTCCTACCAATTACCATCATTTAATCTTTATCTACATCAGGACAGATCTCCATTGGAAGTTATGTACTAACCAAACAGCTGCCTCTCTGCAGAACTTAAGTTTCATTGATAGCAGCACATAAATGTGCAAGAACTGTCCTGACATACAGTTCACAAAGGCAAGTAAAACCAGAGTTTGAAATGGGAACTGCTCCTCTGCAATCATGCATGTATGATTTGCTGGAAACATAGGTGAGAGATTAATATTCTAGCAATATAATTTTGTCATATTGATCAAATCTCAATACCCACATTTTTTTATAAACCTGATTTTAAATACTGAACAAGCCAATCTTACAGCAGTCTAGTGTTTCTCCAGGTATTTAAATGCTGAATAAAGCTACCTGTTGCACAGGTGCTATTAAAGATCATGTTAAATTCAACAATCTTTTATGCAAATCCCAAGTCATACCATTACAGATGCTCTAGCAGGAATGCACAGACACTTCAGGGTATCTAATGCTAAAGACATTCCCCATGGAAATGACTTCTCCTATGCTCTTACACAATGTCAAGAGGCATCCTACTACATCAAAAAACACTGGTTACAATTGGGGTAGGGTTCCTTTATTATCTATTTCCTGGGCATTCATAATTTCAAGAGATTCATTTCACTACTGTCCATCTGAATACAGAAGGACAAGATGAGCTAACACAAGCATTACATGGTTGCCTTACAAAGCCTTTTCTAAAAGTCCTATATTGGGGTCAAGCGAAATGTACGTGGCCAAAACACCACACACTCTGAATAGGCTAAGAAATCCTACAACTTCATGGGAAAGCCCAGAAAGGTCCCTGTTTAGAAGCCACTATAAAAGTGGAAGGAAAGGAAAAATAATCCTCTTGGTACAAAAACTAAACCACCTGTCACTCTTTAAATAACTCTCTGCACAATATACATGGCTCAGAAAGTCATCTTTTGTTCTCAGCTACCAACTGTCCTTTTGACACTTCTTCATAAAAGGAGTGGGATGGGGAGAAGGGGACAGGGACAGGACACAAGAACACCATCACATAGTGTGAAAGCAGCCAAGGAAATGAGGCAACTGAAGTTCAGAGACGGGCAATGACAGGAACTCAACACAAAGGAAGGATGCCAGGAATAAACAGAAGCTTGCAATAAATATAGTACTTGAAAAAAGTGTCTTCACTTGCATTCAGAACTGGCCCAGAAATAAAAACGTGTCTCAGTGTATGGAGTGGCAGGAGTAAGGTAAACTTACTGGCAGGGTGCACTGATCTGTCTCCAGGTCCAAGAAGTTTTCTAGAGAGTTAGCATAACATGGAATTCAGCTTTGCATTATCTCCTGCTTTGATGCTAAATCCTTTTTAATACCCTTTTTATCCCTTTGTGTCAATGGTATGGAAGATACATATATAGCCATGGAAATGTAACATCCAAAACTAAAAGTGCAGTTCATTGCTTACTTTATCACAGCTTGAGGCACTACATTATTGCGCACTACATTATTGCTTTTAAACTGTGAAGGCAATTTCAGACTGTTAACTATTTGGGACATTGGAGTCTTCTTCCTGCAGAGCAAGAAAAGCATGAAAGAAAGCAATTTAAGCCTTTTCATTTCATTGGTACAAATCAACAGGGAACGTTACTGAGGGCATCAGCTGTTCAGACCCATGGTGGTTCAGAGTTCCCCAGCTTTCCAGTGACTGCAAGGAAATGTGACCATTATTCTGAACTCATGCTTCAGCTGAGAATCTTTCAGAGTAGCAATACAAATTACTGTCCTTTACATTGTTTTGTGAAGTTTTTAAATCATTGCTGGCAGCATATTAATAATGCTCCACAATTTCTGAACAGTCTGTCTACTTCCAGAAGTGCTGGATGGCTTTTCTACTACTTTGAAACCGGCGTGTTTTATTTAAATAAATATATAACCAGTATTTTTAATAAAATATTTATTTCTCTATTCATAATTATTTATTTATCAAATAAATAATTAAATAAACCATACCAGTTCAACAACTGACTTGTGAGGGGATTTCTTAGCTGTACACTAAGATCTGTATTGTACTGGAAGTTGCATGGCTCAGCTTGAAATTCAACAATGTTTTCTTCAAGCCTTTTCTGTTCCATTACATTTTTGATGAAGCAGTGTGTAACTGAAATATAAAATACTTTTTTTATATAGCTACTGACTTTCAGACAATGAATAAACTAAATATTCCAACAGCAGAATCACCTGCTTGAAGTAAACTCTCTTCACACATTTACAAAAGTGGTATACACAAATGTGATCCTTTCAGAAAGTAAAACTGAGGAAGAGTAAGAGGAGTACATTTGCTTCTAGACTAGGAAGAAATCTCTGGCATTAGAAACTGTTTAAAGATGACATTTAGCAACAAGCACAGCATCACCAGCTGGTCCAGGGGAGTGATTGTTCCACTCTAAGGTTATTCTATGGTTCTATGACATAAGGTGAAAGGAAGAGAGTTCTAGAGGCTTATACACATCAGGAGGTCCCTACAGTTAGCAGAGGCAAGCACAACTTTCCTAACAAATGCAAATTCACCGAATTAACTTCTGTGTGTGTTATCTAGGACATAAGGCAAAGACTGTTATTCTCCATGTATCTATGGGCCTGCCAAAGGTTTTGTGCTCCTTGTTTTCATGTAACTTCTGCCTGCAAGACCTGGTCATCTGAGTCTCACCATACAGTTGCCACATACATGTTTAACATCCAGAACAACACCAGACCACAGCTCTTCATGATTTATGACTACAGATAAGTACACTTCTAGCAAATTGAAGTGACAGACCTTTTTTTCACCCCCTAAACATCTCTACTTCTTCAGGTTCACTACAGACTTGTGAGGTACTGCTACTGAGGTCTCTATTTTACAGGAACTATGGAAATAATGACAGAACTAGGAAAAAATCTGCCTAAGGTTTTAAGCAGGAACCAGCATCAGTCTTAACTGTGAGCCAGTAGCAGTCGGGTGCCACTACCTATTTCACTATCTCCTCTCAGAAAATGTTACCAAAGCAACTGAAGAACATCTCCCTGACCAAGAGATAATTGTGAAATGTGTCAGCTGTGCAATTTATGGGAAAGGTACATCAACTAATGAGAGCATAATTCTGATTCATTGACCTCAACAGTGAGATAGCTTGCAATTACTGTTGAGAGACACACACACCCGAGACCATGTAAGAACTGTGGCAGCCCCTGAAGCTGGCCATCTGCATCCAGGATCTCAGCTTGCCACTGTACCACCTGATCACCTGGAAGCACATATTTGATCTAACAGCTGCTTATTATTGCAACCCAGCTGCCTGTCATTAGTCGAAAAGGCAGGAAAACATACAAGAAAATGTGACGTGACATAAGGTTTCTCTATAATAAGGAAAAAAGTCAGCACAACACAGACTTTATTCCATACCTAACCACCTGTGAAAGAGTGTAAAGCACCAGTCCCCCAAGGCCAGCAGAGGGTCCAGTTTGCTCCTGTGAAGCAGTCTGAAAGACAAGTCAAGCAATCTTTTTTTTCTTTTTTTTTTTTTTTCAATAACTTTGGGAAGGGGAAATGACCCATGAAGATTTCACAGACAAGGGTCACTGCACACTCCCTCCTGAGGAAGTGTTTAAAACCATGGGATACTTGAAGACATTTAAAGTTCCTTCTTCCCTTGACAGGCAGGACATTTAAATCAAGATACTACCATCATAGAAGGCCCTGGAAAAATATTTTTTCCCCTTTTCTGACCAGACAACAAAAATCCCCACCCTGCACATCCACCTTTTCTTGATGCTGCATGTACTCCTCTTGCAGATTCCTAATGCTGTTACACACCACGTTGAGGCATTACATCAACATGATTCCAGTGAAGTCACGTTTTCTTTCAATTCTATGCCTACCATGAAATATTAAGTTGGCCTGACCATTCAAATGTGGGTTGTTTTTCTCCAGTAGCCCAGCTCGACTACCAGGGTTCCAGAGCCCTGGATACTCACCTACATGATCACAGAATATTTTAAATGACACATTGCCAAGAAGAACTCACAAGAACAATAAAACACTTAACAAAATTTCAGAGCTTCACATGTCTATTTATACTGCTATATATGTCCCTGCTCATAGTAGGTGTGAGTGGCTTTTCACAACAGCACCCTTGTTCCAAGGAATAAACACTGAAAACAGATCCTTGCATGGCAGCATGATCCCTGCACACCATAATTTTTCCTGGGCATATACAGGTGTATAGGAAACGGCAAAGCAACAGATTCTGGCATAGGAAATTACTTAGGCCAACCTAGAATGATCTAGTAAATCATCCCACCAGGTGCCCATCAAGCCACTCAATCACAGCCTTCCTCAGTTGGACAGGGGGAAGGAAAATATAATGAAAAGCTCATGGGCAGGGATAAATCACTTAACAGCTACTATCATGGGCAAAACAGACTCAACTTGGTAAAATTAATTTAATTTATTGCCAATTAAAATCAGAGTAGGGTAATGAGAAATAAAACCAATTCCTAAAATACCTTCCTCCTACCTCTCTCTTCTTCCCAAGATTAATTTCACTTCTAATTTCTCTACCTCCTCCTCCTGGAGCAGTGTGGTAGCCCATTAACCCCCTGATTCTGTGATGCCATGTTCCCCCGTTCCCTCCCTAGCCCTGGCCACTCCCTCAGTTTCTCCCTATTGGCTCCTGTACCCCAACCCCACCCAGGGACCGCCCCTGGGCCCCTCACAAAACCACCCCACGCCCAGACCATGAGGTCTCTCTCTCTGCCTCCAAGGGCGCTGGGACAAGATGTGAATAAAGCCATCTTACCGCCCCCATGGGAGACCCTTCTCTACCTTCTTCATCACCACTGCATCACCACTGCTAGCTGCCGGAGCCAGATCGACGGGCTGTCCAAAATGGACTCCGGGATGCGACTGATCGCATGGCCCTAGGAAACCCTCACTGTGCTCTCAGGGAGCTGCAGCCTGCTAAGCAGAGTCCAGCGGTTACAACAGAGCAGTGCAGGGGGATGGGGAATGGGGCTGCAGTCAGTTCATCACACATTGTCTGTGTCACTCGTCCCTCCTCAGGAGGACTACTCACACTCTTCCCCTGTTCAGTGCTGTATCCCTTCCACAGGGGACAGCCCTCCACAAACTTCTCAAACATGACTCGTCCCCATAGGCTGCAGTTCTTCGTGAACTGCTCCAGCCTGGGCCCTTCCACCTGGCCTCAGGTCTTGCAAGGAGCCTGCAAACTTCCCACAGGGTCACAGCCTCCTTTGGGCATCCATGTGTTTGGGTGTGGGGCCCTCCAGGGGCTGTAGGTGGATCTCTGCTCCCAAATGGTCCTCCATGGCTGCAGGGGCACAGCTGCCTCACCCTGGTCTTCACCACACGCTGCAGGGAATCTCAGCTATGGAGATCTGCTCCTGGAGCACCTCCTCCCCCTCCTTCTGCACTCACCAGAGTTGCTTCCCTCACATGTTCTCACTCCTCTCGTACAGCTGCTGTTCTGCAGCAGCTTTTTTCCCCATCATAACTATGTAATCCCAGAAATGCTCCCACTGCCACTGATGGGCTCAGCCTTGGCCAGCAGTAGATTCAACTGAACAAGATTGGTTATTCTCTATTCATCTATAGAACAGCAGTGTTTGTTTAGTTCCAACACCATCAGTGGAGCCTGCAAAACAGTTTACCTAAATCGGCCTGCTTTCACAGCCTCAGAGATGTTCTTAGCCTGATATTTTCTGTGGCTTTGCTCCCATATGGCAGGCAAACTTTTTCACCTAAAGCCTGAAATCCTCCTAAGGATTTTGGAGTCATGCAAGAAATAAGTAGAAAGGGGAGTAGGTAAGAATGAGTACTCCCCTCCCTCTAGTTTTGCAAATGTGTCAACAATACTTTTACTCATTAAGTTATTGTACTAGTTTGAAAACAAACCAGTGGGAGGCACCAAGTCAGAATAACAATTTAATGGGGAAGTTAAAAAAAAAGAAAAGAAAAAAACTAAAAGAAAACACTGGTTCAAACTGACAGAGTCAAGATACAACCTGAGTCCCTGTTAGGCAGGGTGGTGGTAGCAGTCTGGTAAAATGGTGGCTGCAGTCCTCTGAAGCAGTGATCCTGTAGAAAAAAGGGTCTGCTCCTCCTCAGAAGGTCCAGTGGTGGCTGTGTAATTCCTGCCCTCTGGAAATCCAATGGAAAGGGTTGTCTCTGGTGTTCAGTCTCAGATTATGTCCACGATGGGATGCTTGGTTCCTCCCTCTGGGTGGAGCATCTCACAATGGGATAATGAGTCATGAGGCCAAGTGTTGATTAGGCTCATTAACAGAAGATAGTCCGGAGGGAGTTATCTCTGAGTCATGTGGCATGGCATTGATGGGCCATTAACAGAAAGATAGTCTGGGGGGAGGAGGCAAGGAAACACTGCCCCACCTGATTTCAACACCTCATGAGGATGGTAATGGAATACACTGCAACCCAGGACAGTTATAAAGAGCCTGATTTCCTACAAGAGGTGTTCATTTCACATTGTTCCTACCAACACTTTTTATTTCTTCAACAAGTTATTTTTTTTCTAAATCACTGCATGATAAAGTATGAAGTAGCTGGGAGGAAAAGAAAACCTAAATATTGCACAGGCATATTTGCCATGGAACAGCATGAGCTGTATAGCATCAAGCATCTTTATGGTGCTGCAGTGAACATTCCACCTGTTCTGTACTGCTCCATCAGAAAGGTAAGACAAAGAGGAGTTAGAACGTACTTAAACTTACAGAAAATAGGAAGTCTAAAATGTCACATTACTACACAGAGAGAGATTCCTGTCCCTATTTCAAAAACATTTAAATCCAAGTAAAGAGCACTAACATTTCTTTCCAAAAATCTTAAAATACAGAAAGAAAACAAGTATTTTGAGGAGCTTAATTTTCTTTTGACCTTTATTTTGCGATGCTCTGACTTCTTTGCTATTTCTGGTTTACACTGGAGCCAGTTAAATCGAAACTGGACTGATGCTTATTCCAGCAACATTATCTACTTCATTGTGCATCACTAAGTGTTTCATAGTAAAAAATTTCCACCCCAAACATAGCCTTGGAAGTATGTTGAACAGCGACATTTACTAATGGCAAAGGCTACCATTCCTGAATGCAAATCTAGTCTAGGTCCACTGGTCAAAAAGAAGAGATTTACATTATTTTTTAACATGATACACTAAGTTCTGACTTTGAGTTAGCTTGAAATATGGATTTAGCTCATAAAAAACTAAATATTGATCTGCTTTTCTAAAAATAAAATAGGAATAGAGGAGATTTCACACATACTGAATGACAAGTGATGACTCCATGGAAATAAAGGCTTTGAGCATTTCTTCACTGAAAGCCAAAACAAATTTATTTTTCCTATTTCTCTTGGAAACAGAAACTTAATGCTCTATCATTGTACGTTTACAATACACATTGCTAAATACATTTAAAGAAACCTCTTCTAATATTAAACTGAACAATATTCTTGGTACATGGAGATCCTTGAGGAGTAAAGCTGGAACAGCTCATGAACTCCAGAGATGTGGAAAGACAGCACTACACTTGCAGCCATTTGCCAAAAAAAAGCATGAAGAGAAAACCTCTTCCACAGGCCCATGTGGCTACCAGACAGCAAAACCCTGATGCGAAGGCTGAGATCACCTTCGAGCAAAGGGCCACCTCCACTCCAAAGCTACAGAACGTGTGTCTGGGTATCCTGGAGACAGCCACGGCTCTTCAGACAACACTAACTGCAAGCACTCGCGTGACGGTCACGGTGCCACATCAGGAGAACAGCCCTGAGGACACTCTCCAGTCACAGAGCGTGAGCAAGAGAGAAGATTACAGATCAAAGCTTAAGTCCAAGTGCTGAAGTCTCAGAAGAAAGCTGAGCTTTGTGTCCTATGGATGACCACTTGAATTACTCCTACAAGGTTCCATTTACTTTTCCAATATCTCTTCACAACATCCTATAGCTGTGAAATCTCTTCCCCTTTCTGCTAAAGGCAGGAGGGCCACCCAGAACAAAGGCCACACCCCTGTCAAATCTCAAACTATGTATTTTGAGACAACAACAATGCAATAATATTTTATAAAAATCAGAGTCTCTAGCATCAATCTCTCCGGACACAAAAGGATGCAAAAGAAATCTATCACTTGTGACATTTGGAAACAAAGTGGTTTCACACAAGAAGTGACAGTCATTACTGGCCAATGTTAATTACACTACAGTGTTAATTCTGACACTGCCCACAGATAATGCTCTACAAAATAAGGGCAAATTAGTCACATTTATTAGAGTGTGAAAATCTTAAGACAGATGCTTTATTGTAGGGCCCAGTGCTTCTGTAGAATCCTTTGCTTACCCAGCTTAATCTGGTTAGATGCAAACAAGACGTGCTTTCATCAGCCTGGTGCTCTGCTAGGGCCCCAGCAGCGCCCACCACATCTTCCTCTTCAGGTGAGAGTCCCCCTGGCTCAGAGCATGGGGGAGCAAGTGACATCCCATCTGCAGAAGGCCATCAATCTGTCTCCGTACAGGCAAAATTCTGTATTCCTGGAGATAAACTGAGGCCATGGACTGTTATAGAGATATGCCCCTTGTCCATGACAATATGGTAGATCATGTTAAGCTGCTCTGAAGACAACAAGGGATCCACTGTACCCTTTGGATCATTTATAACAGTGCCACTGCATTTTCTTTCTAGGTTTTTAGCAAGGAAAAAAGCTGTCTCCTCTTTTCAGACTGGTTTCAAGGAAGCCAACACATGAAGGGAGATTAAGCCTAAAACTTCTGAAAGGGCACCTTCCTCCTATTCCACTTTCTACTCCTTTCTTTCCTCATACTTGCACATTTCCACAGAAGACCCAAGACTCTTTCAAGCAGCTTTCAGGTTGCTCTACATATATATTCACATTAAAATAATGTCAATATTTTCTGTTTATATTTTCCAGTTTATCTCAATGCAAGCCTGGCTGTGAAGAGATTCTTATTTTAGAAAAGGCAGGCTGTTTTCATAAAACATTTTTACAATTCTATTCTGAAATAAAATGGTTCATGTGACAGCTTTCACTAAACTAAAAGGGTGTGAATTAGAACAGGTTTCATCATGCTTATGAAAATTAATCTCTCTCTGAGCCCTGAATGAGAGCACAGTTTGCTTTCTTCATGCGTCTCTCAAGTACTAATTTCAATAGCCAAGACACAGATGGTAGCAAATGGTGTTTTGTAAGGGACTACTCACTGCATTTTTTTCCTTGGTAAGGCAAACTGAAAATTGATTCATTTGTCTGCAATTCAGGCCATGAATCATCTCAGTTACCAGCAGACAGGTGGGAGAAACTGAAACACAAACTGTACGAAAACTACTGGTGGTGCAATGTTTAAACACAACTCAACTGACAAAACCTCCCATAGCTCCCCTTGAGCTCATGCTCAAGACCCTTTCCTTAAAATTGTGTCGTTTGTGTGTACCTGCACCTATAGCAATACCTGTCTGTCTCAGTGTAGAACTCTATCTCCACTTCATAGCCTCTGGTGATTTCCTTCATAGACAAAAACAAACCTACAGGCAAAGCCCTGAGGCACCAAAGACATTTCAAACCTTAACAAGGATGTAGATAGTGAGATCTTACCAATTTAGGAGAAAGAGTTTACTAGCTAAGTGGTTTCCAGGATTAGATCTCATTGTTGTAAATCAGTTTTTAAAAGCCCTTTTTCTTCTCCATACTTTCAGCCTGGAGTTACCTTCAAAAATGGAGTGCCATTCCTCCTGGGGCCTGGGACCAAGCCAGCTGAGACGGCATTCAATGCTCTGTGCTACCACCTGCAGTCCACTTGCCACCACATGGACAATCCTACCATTCATCCACTCAAGGGCACTGGTATGAACCTGTCCCCTGCTGCATGTGCAGACTTAGGAAAGAAGCAACACCTTCCTGAATAAAAGAATCAGGAGACACAAACACGGTGACGGGTGGTAAGAAGAATGCCTGGATCCAACAGCAAACTGGAACACAGGCTGCATTTTACACCAGATGCTTTGCTTTCAGGATGGACGTTGGTGGGGTTTGCTGCCTGTCTTCCTGCTTGCCTAGTGTGAAAAATCATGTCTTTAGAAAATGAAACATCATTTTGGTAGAGAAGTGTTTTTGTTAGAACTCTGTGGTCTATCTCAAAATAAGATGTTCTGCTTTGCAAAGGTTTATTTGTTTTACACACACACACTCGTCTATTAAATTCAGAACTCCTACAACGGTATTCCCTTTCTTTGTTCCACCCTTTGCTGCTGCAGAAAAGCATGATATTCATAAGAAAATAATGGAAAACAAATCCCTTGATTTGATTTTCAAACTTTAACCCACTAAAATTGTTTCCTGTTGGTTTTTTTTTTTTTCATCATTGGAATCCAAACACTCCAGGAGTTACAGATGCCATGTTCCACATAAGGGGAGCTCAGGACCTTACAGAATTTGGACTTTTATACACAGCATTTTCATTATTGTTTGCAGATGAGGTATAGTCTTTAAAACAGAAAGTAAAAATGTAATTGGGGCCAGGCTTTGTTTCCAACTGTCCAGTCACTCACCTCTGACCAAAATGCTAAGCTTGGCTACCCCCTGTGAAAACAGGATTATGAAATGGAAAAACCTACAGACAATCTTTGAAATCTCCATACAAGAACTGTGCTAGATAAGAACCATACCAGCTGTCTTGATATAGGTTTATATTAATATACTGAGAAAGGTTACTCTAGAATTTTAAAAAATATCCAGCTTTACTCTCGTAGCATTTTGTAACTCAAATACAAGTAGTACCACTGAAATTCAGGTGTTACATAAAGAATGAAGAAGAAGTGTTTGGGCAGAGATACCAAAACAATGACCTGTGTAAAAAACCCACTTTGTCTGTTAGAAGCCCTTAAGTTTCTTCTTTCCTCAGTTTCCATACATAGAAGTAGAATAAGAGAATTTGGCATGATGGTAAATACATCATTATTTCTTAGATTATTTCTTAGGTGCTTAGACTCCACAGTTAGTAGCTGTCTTCTAAGTATCTTAGAATACTAAGCAAAGCAGAGGATTTCACCTGACAGCTGGTGTTTCCAGCTCTGCCCCATTCTGGATGTTATCAGCACTTCACAGAGAAAGCAGAACTGATGACGTGCCTGTGTACATACCTCAGCTGATGCATTCTTTCCCCTCCACACCCAGCAAATGCAACTTCTCCTACAATCACTGAGTGAGCGCACTGCCTTTTTTTGCCATGCTCACTAAGGATAGACAACACAGCAGGTAGTTATGCAAAGAAATAATGTGTCAAGAGTCCTAGGCAGAAAGATACAGAAAGTAGTGGTCTGAGGTTACAGGAGTACAGACCCCACCCAGATGGGCTTCCCACTGCCTTTAGTGAGCTAACACTGAGGAACTGTGGCAAGAGTTTCAGCATAAATGATAGAGGTCATAGCTTAAGACAGGTCTCTTGTTAATCAAAAGAAGCCACTCAATTAAAGTAAAAATCTTTCCAAAATAACTGGTTTTAAAACTGTGTTTGTATTCTTCAAGAAGAAATTTAGTTTTCTACCACTTTAGGCTTTTCTCATTTAAAAACCTGATTTCACATCATAGAACCTTAGGGTTTTCCTACTAGGAAATCAGTCTCATTTCATTAGTTGTTAATTATATCTACCCTTTCCAATTCCAAGCAAAAGTAATGCATTATCAGTTAAGAGATATCCTTAAAATCTTTTGTGTGTGTGTTATTCTATTAAGAATGGAACTAGCACAGTTAAAAATGTCTAGCACAATTGATTTATCTGTGCCTCTCTGGTGAAAAATGCCTTTCTGTAGCTCCCTGAGCCACAGGGACACTGACCTTCCCTCTACTCAATCTCTGAAAATAAATCTCCAGTGGTCAATTTTGCTTTGCAAAAATCACAGTAACATCAAGACGTCTGTCTCCCCATACAAAAAGATTATTGCCTAGTTCCCTAACTTCAAGACTGCATAAATCTTTCACGTGTCAAGACAAGTATTGGCCATTTTTTTTATCCCTTTTCAGCTGAGAAGTAACAGAAATCTGAGCAACTAAGGTAAGATTTTAGCATTCCTCAAGCCACAGAGAATCAGAAACTTGTGCATGTGACATGTCCTTCTTTTGACAGATCAGGTAAGGACAATGCTACTGAACACTTGAACACAGTCGATACAACTGCCCATTTGTTTGCAGGTCTTTTCATAGAAAGATGTGCAATGTTTACCAGCTTTGTACTTTGGAAGGGGTGTAAAATAGAAAACAAAGTTCTGAAGTCCTCAGATACATCTTCTAATGGTACCAGGCCTGATTTTTTGTCCCTTAAAGTGTGACTCACAGGGAATCAATTGCATCTCTTAGTTTACTGTTGAGTGAAGAAGATTGGAACAGACTTCTGGCAACTTTTGATGACTGCAACACATTAAATCTGAGAGCCCTAAAACTATCTACCTAACAAGGAACAATAAAATAGTTTTTCTAGCAGCTGAGGCACTCATAAGGAAAAGAGCTGAAGGATACCTGTGCTTGATAACTACGTGCTTGGAACGCAACTACTCTAACAGGAATCAGCCCTTCAGTCTGCAGGAAAAAACCTTCCCCAACAGCCAAACACACCTCCCCAGAATCCATATAGGATCCCAGACGGAAAGCCTGACTAACGCTAGAAGTTTGAGATCGTTTTTCCTGGGGCCTGCGTGCCCTGTTCGGGGACTCCCCTCGGCGATGGGTGGCTGCCGTCGGCGCGATGCTGGAGGGGACCAGCGGTCCTGACGCTGTGCCCGGCCCCGCCGCCCGCCCAGCGCTGCCGAAACGCTCTCGCTGCGAAGCCGCCGCTCTGCTCGGGATGGAGAGCCCCGGAGGGAAAGCGATCCCCGCTGCGTCCCGACCCGCCGGCAAGGGACGCCCGGAGACCCCCTCCCAAAGGGACGATCTAGCCCAAAGTGGGGGTGCTGCCACCTTTCCCGAACTTCAACCCCACGCCCCAGCAGAAAGCAGTGCCCTCGGGGGCCGCGCACACGCGAGGATGCTCAGCCGGTCCCGGTGCAGCAGTCCCGGGGCGGGAGCGGCCACCCCGCCAGCCACTTACCCCAGAGCAGCAGGACGGGGAGCTGCCGCCGGCGGCTGCCCTGCGCCTCCATCCCGGCGCGGGCGGCGGCGAGCGGCCGCGGGGGACGGAGCCCGCATGGGGCAGCCGATCCGCAGCCGCACAGGGCCCGAACCCGCCTCAGCCCGCCCGCCGGGGACGCTCCTCTTCATGCCTCGGCGTCCGGCCCCGAGCGGCGGCGGCAGCGGGGGCGGGCCCGCCGGGGAGCCGCTCCCCCGCCCCCGGGTGCTCCCAGCGCCGGCAGGGCGGACCCGGCGGCCGGGCCGGGCCGGGCCGGGCCGGGCGGGGCGGGGCAGGGCAGGGCAGGGCAGGGGCAGGGGCAGGGGCAGGGGCAGGGGCAGGGGCAGGGGCAGGGGCAGGCACGTGTGAGTGTGCTCTGTGTGCAGCCACACGAGCGGAGCCGTGCTGCCCGCTCCTCCGAAAGCTACGGCAGTAAGGATGCCGCTCTCAACCCATCCGTCTTTAGGGGGAAGGCACCTACCCCGTACGGGGAAGGCTCTGGTCTTAAGTGTCAGAGGGATTCAGGGACTCTTCACCCCTTGCCCTGGGAGCCAGAGCAGCTTCTCCCCTCCTATCACAACATCCTGGCCGTGGGGGTGAAGGCATGAGGAGCTGGAAGGCCACCTGTGTTAGCCCACCTGCGTTAGCCCACCTGCAGCCCTTGCATGGCACCAACATGATTGAGTGCTCAATATTTACTGAACATGGGCAGCGAGCTGGCCTGACCCCACATAGACCCAGAACAGCTTGAAGTTCTAAGATGCTAAGTGTATTTTTATGTTGCCATTTCATCTTTGCCTGTCTCTTTTCAGAGATGGTACAGCTCCTGATTTTCATCAATATTTAAAGGCTGTGTTCCTGGAGATTTCTCTCTAGGAAATCGGCCTCTCCATCAAGAAACACCAGACTGGGAAGTTGCTTAAGGCAGCTTTTCTTACCTAAAAATAATTGTATTGCTCAGTAACAAAGACCCAGAGTGTTGTTCTAGGTACCTGGACACTCCACCTCAATAACTGCCTTTTAGTAGAAAATTAAATCACTACCATTGTTAAAGGTCAAATGTACCATAAAATTTCAAATTTCAAAAGAGATTTTCAAGCCACACACAAGAACAAAGGGTACTTTTATGTATCAGTCAGGTTGTTCACGTTGACTTTGTATGTTTGCATAGCACAGTGCTTCCAAACACTTTTGGAGAGTGGGACCCCAACACAGTAGCAGAATTATGCATTGCATGTGCCTTTGTAACCATTGTTCCACTACACAACCTTTGTCTGATTTATGTTGTTATCTGGGCTGAAGGAAATGGAAAACTTTGGAAACCACAGAGAAGGCCGGGAATCCAATGGTGAAACAGCTCTGCAGACATTTGTGTCAGTTAGAATGAACCTCCTATCACTTGTGTGCCACTTTTTCCACTTATCTGGAAGCAAAGCTTGTAAAATACCATAAACCATAAATAAACCATAGCTCAGGGAGATCATCCTTCAGCAGAGGGGCTGTCGTTTCTGCTTTGTAAGGAGTGTTTGCAAGCTGCCCCTGCCAGAAGGAACTGCAGCGAAGTGACAAGCGTGAAGGCACATACACCACAGACTTGTTATACCATCTATAGCATCCTTTCTAACAGTAAGATCTTCATTTCCATCACAAATTCCATTTCTTGCAAATCTGAAAATACAGTTAGTATTTTCAAAAATTTAGACGGATCTCCAGGAGGTTAAGCATTATGCCTTATATGGAATATTATATGTTTAAAATGTTCTAAAAATTACAGTCTATTATACAGTATAAAGGAAATATTTTTTGTAACACATATGGAGATAATGCTGACAGGTTTTTTTACTTCAATTGTATTTGTTTTCTTTGCCTGTTTCAGATGAGAAACTGGCAAAGTGAGTGTTACTTCTTCCAACTCTCAAGATTCAGCAAGCACTTCCCATTTTGTGCTTGCAGGACATAGTTTGAAGGTGCAAACAGTATTTCTGAGGTAGGACAAATAGGCAGAATTTATAGGTGAATGCACTAATTCAGCCTGTTGCACTGGATCACAAGCCAGCTATGCTAGGTGATATCTTCAGCAATGTGGTTTAAAATGAGTAAGTCTGATTCACATTTGAACAAAACTGTGACAGCGTTAGAACGATCAGCAAGAGGGTTCAAAAAACTTAGGCTCTTTGCAGTTTTTCAGTAAGATTGCCCACTCCCCACCCCCCTCTATTGCAGTAATGCAAATAGATTCACTCCCGAATGACTGCAAAAAAACTTTTTTGTTCTGCAAATCTGCCTCAGTAGCATTATGTACCTACACCAGCAGTAGAAATCCAATTCACCTTTGAATAAGAAATACCAGAAATGTCCTTTGCTGTTCAAAGCTCTGAATCCCATCCCTGACAACACACACCAGGAGTGATCTCAGAACCACAGTCTGTTGTAATTTCAGGACATACAACCTCACACTAACCCTGTCTTGGGTACCCTGAAGACAGTGCTGTAATCATGTTACTTCAGGTATTGTTCTGAAATGCTTAAGTCTGCTAACAAGATACTGAGTAAAAGAAAATACAGCGACAGACATGTAGGTAGTTGTTTCAGTATGGAAAGTTCCTGAGGAGTCCATGGTGGGAAGAGATGGAAGAAGTCAAGTTGCCCATGACAGATATTATTGCCAGCACTAGAGTGTTCAGAATGGTGCAAGATAAAGTAATGAACTTTCCTGCTCCAGAGTTTAACTGATTCAACAGAAACTGAAAAACAATAAAATAAATTAATAAAAAGCTGAAGACATTACACTACAGAAAGCAACACTGCCTTTCATTGTCACCTCAAGAACTGGCCCAGAGAAAGAGGCTGCTTGCCTGTATAGAAAGACTTTGCTCAGTGTCAGATGAAAAGCTTTCTTCACCTTTTCCTAGCACAGCAATTCTGTATAAAAGAAACATTAAGATTTCAAGACCACGTTTTAATGGGATTGCTTGCTGGACTGAGGTTTGAAAAAGTAGGTTCAGTTCACCCGTGGTTTTAAACTAAAGTAGGTCATCCTTCCTATTTAGTGCTCCTAGAAGCATGCCTTTCCTGCTCCAGAAATTAAAAAAAAAAAAAAAGGATCTGCACATTATTAAAATAATTCCTGTCTTTTTACCATCAATATAGGAAACGTAAAAACATGCTAAACCAGTCCCCCCAGTTAAAAAACAGCTTTTTCGGCAACTCAAAGGCCCCACTGTGGTATATTGGCTGCACATAATACCCAAATTGAGTTTACATCAGTCAAATCTGATGAGCTGAAACTCTTTATGTCTACATTACTTGAACTGAAGGAGGGGAAAAAAGAACATTTTTGTATGTAAAGATCTTAGACTTTTGTACATAAGAGCAGTCATGGAATAGAGAAGCACACAAGTATCTTGCCAGCCTTCTAAAGCTTAAATTTTAAGCTGTGTGTGGATGTGCTATGTGATTTCAGCAGGGTTTCCATGTTCAGAGCAAAGCATCTAGGCAGTGTTCACATGTTCCAGACTACACTCTATTTCAGAAGTGCTGAGCTGTGAGTATTTAGCACCTCTAAGACCTCTAAGCACCTCTTATTTTACATACCTGGCTATGACATGACAGCCTTTCCACAGCACAGCATGTGGGCTTTGTTTGAAGGAAGTGGAATATTCAATTACTTTGTTTCCATACTAGTTTCTAGTACAGTAAATTGTCTTGATAAAAAAAAACCCACACAAACTACTTCTGTACCCTTCACGATCAACATCAATACCTACCAAATAAAAATTTAAAATTCCACAAGTGTTATGATGCAGGTCAAGGGAAAGCAGACAGATTTTATTGAATGATGGCAAATGCCTCTTCCCTCTCTCTGGAGGGAAGCTCCCTATTCAAGGGTCCTCCACCAAGGCACCTGCCCCTTGTTTTACAGCCAGCAGTGCAAAATGCTCCCATCAAAGGACCCAAGTGCAAATCTGTAGGAACTGGGATGTCTTGCTCATTCCTATGTGTTGTTCTTTTACCAAAAGGAGTATCCCAAGACCACTGGTGACTGTACATCATGCACATCGTAATCTTCTCTTCCTGTTGTGCACAGCTGTTCTTCTTTTTCAACACCAGCCAGAAGCTTTGTTAGAACAGAAAATCTTCGTAATTTGGCCCAGGGATGGGAAACAAATCATGCCTTCATTTTTAATGTAAATGTGAACATTAGCAAAAGGCACACAATGCTCTATTCCTTCTAGACTAAATAAAGCCAAAACTAATTTAAAAGGTTTTAAACACTTCACTGCCAGTTATGTTCTTGAGGCCCTGACTTTTTACTCAGAAATTAATTTAGTTTTTCATGACAGGCTGGCTGAGCAGTTTGGAAAATGCTGGGAAAGAATATACAGACTGTTTCCCATACATGGTTGTGTCTCTGAAAAAAAACTCAGCTTGGAAAATCAGGGAGAAAGATAAAAGAAGAGAAATGGAAACACACGCCATTGGTTGAGGTTTTTTCTCTTTTAGAAATAATAACACTGTTAGAATTTATTTTCGTACAAAATATTACAGAGCTGAAGGCTGACATATATCTGAAGGAACATTCAAGGATCATTTTATAATCATTGGAACTCAGCTGACTCCACAGAGATTGGTGAGATAGCAATATAAACCTACTGCAAGAGAAAGCAGCAAAGCCTATTTGAGTTCAGTCTGAGCACAGGATTTCTGATTCCACATGTGGGCTCTGATCAGTGCAGTTATGCACCAGCATCTCCTTAGCATGACAACAGACTAATTGTCCTTCCTAGGTGCATGAATGACTGGCATTAGGGCTGAGCAAGACAGATCCTAGGACACTTCTTAAATGAGAAATTCCATAAATTTCCATTCCATGGAAAAATGCAGCACTATATAAAATGGAAAATATTACTATAGTAAATATAACGTTATTCGGCAGCACCAAATGAGTGCAATACATAACATTTCTAATTATCTAATTCTTAGTATAATTGTCCTTCTAAAGTAAAATAGAAAATAAAAAAAATAAATCATAACATGTTTTCATTAAGGCTGAGTTCAACCTGCTATTGCATTCACAAGTATTTCTATCATAATAAATCATCCTATTTTAATCTTGTCATCTTTACAGTCCCAAGGCAAGCCCAGTTCATGCACAGAACACTTACATCTCTTTCACTGACACATCTCACAGCATGTGCTACAAATTGCATAAAATGTGAAAGCAGGCACAAATATTGCCTCTTGCTGTTTTACTTGACCAATTTCCCTTGGAGTGCCATGGTGCAGAGCCCCAGGTTTCATTACTTGAGGAGAAGACCCCTTCGTCATTCACTTTATTAGTACTGCCTCCCTTACTCCTGACTGAGAAGATATACACAGTAAATACTTTTAATTATTAACGAGAAATTTGGAGAAAATTTGTTGGCAGTTGCCTGAAGAATATCACTGATTGTCACTGCCATTGAAAAAGGGGAAGGGAGGAAAGAAAGGTGATGTGTCAAAGACACCATTGCTTGTGTTTTCTGTCTCTTTCATAAATCTGTCCAGGTACTACAAATGTATCCATTCACAAGGGTTCTTTTACCATTTGACCGCATACTTTCATGTCTTGGGATTCCCTCCAAATGACCTCAGTGAAGGACACCAATTATTTCCCCCACATAGGAATGAAACTGCTGTTTGCATTTACAAGTGCCTCAATTAAAGGTTTAATTGAGTTTGTTGCACTTTCAGAAGGGAGAGCATCTGCTCGGGTTCTGCTGACCTCAAATGACAGAGAATATCTCAGTGTGACAAGTGACCATAGCTCTCATTTGAAAAAATGATGTTTCTCAAACATCTGGGGCAGCACAGAAATAAGAACAGGACACAGGTGGGAACAGTGGGTTGAAGATTTATCTTGGTAGCACTCACTATCTTTGTATTGTATCAAACAGCAGTGTAGGCTGCTGAGACTGGTGTGCTCAATCTCTGATTCACTGAGAACTAACTTTAATTTTAAGGAAATTCCTGCTATTATTAAGAAAAGTAAAGTGTGTATTTATGCATTAGGTAACATGAAATAATATCAATCCTCAGATGAAAGTAGAAACTATTGAAGAAAGGAAATACTATCTTTTCAAATGTTTACTTTTTATGAAAGGTTTTGTTCATCAAAAATGTACCTTTAACAGAACATGTAGCCCTTCATATTTAATTGAACTGCTGTAAAAATCTCTCGCTGTTTTTGGCTCTAATAGTAGAATGATCTGCATCTCTTGGAAGTACCAGTTAAATCTTACTCAGGATCCCTTCTTACCATCACTTCTTTTTATTTTAAATTTAGAAAAGATCAAAAACAACAAAATGAGGTAACAATAGTTCCCATAACAAATTTACTAGATACTAAATTTTTCCATGGAAGGGAAGTGAACAAATAATATAGATGAGCAAAAGGGCTTTAAATAATCGAGATTAACTGACATAGGCAGCTATTTTGTTGGCAGACACAGATATAAAATATTCCAAAGGCGAGCTATCTTTGGCATTGTCTCCAGGGATTTCTAAATCAGAGGAAGGATGTAAGTGGATGACAGGCACAGCAGGTGGTGTACCACTGGCCCACATGCACACTTGCCATTTCCAACTACTGTATCAGCTACTGAGTTTCAACTCGATGATTTCAGGTGGAATTTACTGCTTGACCTTAGCAGAGTACAATGCTACACTAGAGGAAGTGAGAGCTATCAGAGAATATGAAATCTCCCCCAGCCCAAAAACCAAACCAAGATTTAAAGTTCACAGTAAAGTCAAACAGTGTAGAACACATCAGAGGTAGGGGGTTTTTTGCGCTACTCTTACAAGAGTGTCATTTGCCTTAATTATACACTAGAGGTTCAAATAAATGTGAGTTTCAAAACCAATTCCAAGCAGAATAACCCAGAACAAAAATAATGATAACATTACATAATTATAATTCCCCAAAAGTACTTAAAGTGGGGGGAAAAAAGAATCCTAAATATTTAATCAAAAACCCAAAACCCATTCACACTGTAAATTAAGCAACTACTTTTAAAAAACAGTATTACCTCCAAATATTTTAAACTTGCTCTGTCTTCTACACATATGTCCCAACTCTTCCTCTATCAGAACCATCGCTGTTAATTCTTTTGTCTACTCTTCAGAACACTGCTATTCTTAATTCTGAATAAAGTGAAGGCCTATGACTGAACTTGTGATGAAAGCTGTGTTCACGTAAGAAATTCTATTTCTTAAATGAATACATTTCCTTTAAGAGATTCCTTGTAATATTTCTTTCTTTCTGGGAGAAATAAATAAAAAAGATCTGTCCTGGTTTCAGCTGAGTTAGTTAATAGAGTTAATTTTCTTCTTAGCTGGTACAGTGTGATGTTTTGAATTCAGTATGAGAGTGATGTTGATAACACACTGATGGCTCAGTTGGTGCTCAGCAGTGCTTACCCTGAGCCAGGGGCTCTTCAGGTTCCCGTGCTCTGCCAGTGAGGAGCTGGGAGGGAAAATGGCCAGGACAGCTGACCCAAACTGGCCAAAGGGATATTCCAGACCACAGGACATCATGTCCAGTATATAAACTGGGGGGAGTTGGCCAGGAGGCACCGATTGCTGCTGGGAGATGGGCTGAGCATCAGTCAGTGGGGTGGTGAGCAATGGTGTTGTGCATCACTTGTTTCTATTTGTTTTTATTGCTCCTTGTCTCTCTTTTCCATTACAATTGTCAGTAGCTGTAGTAGCACATTTTATTTTGTTTCGATTATTAAACTGTTCTCAATTCAACCCATGAGTTTTGCCTCTTCTTTCCAATTCTCTTCCCACTGGGGTGAGGGTAGTGAGGTGACAGCTACATGGCTCTTAGTTGCTGGCTGGGATTAAACCAAAACAGACATTTTTGGTGCCCAATGTAGGGCCTGGAGGATTGAGATAACAACAGATCCAATCAGAGCTTGTTAAAACAAATTTTAAGGAACCATTGAATTCGTTTAATTGTTGCTGGTCACCACGTTGTTTCATTTGCTCTCTGCATGTGTGCTCACAGGCCCGTTATAGAACACTGTTCTTTATGCACACGTCCCCTGTGGTGATGCCTGGGCTAAAGCTGTTCTTTGCAGCAGTGGTTTATGACATGATAGAATCGCTGGTCATTAATCAAATCCTGTGTGCTCGGCACTGCATCACCTCTGAACCTCGGGAGCCATCTAGTGGGAACTGTGAACAATCACACCGTTTAGCTGTTGCTCGTAGCGTCAAAAGGACCTTAATTTCCTAAACATTTATTTAATTTCTCTGTTTTGCTGAGTATGAATATGACAGTTTGCAAGATGATCTCAGAAAGCCCAAGCAGGAGATTGTTCCTCAGGTAAACACTCCCAAGGATTTACATTAAATCTGTATGTGTAGGAGATGGGCAGGGATGTTTCCTGCAATAATAACACATGGATTTACTTTTCTCAATTTTTTTTTTCTGGAACCTAAAAAATATTAATTAATTGATAGCAGAGCTTCCATTAAACTCCAAAGATGCTGATCTTCTATGGAATAATGTGCTGATCAAACAGTAAATGACAAGACTTAAGCAGGGAAGCATTAATATTATCTGGACATCATATTAATGAATTTCCTTAATCAAAGAAATCCTTTGAAGGGAATTTTCTTCATCAGATAAGAGAAAGTAATTATCGGCGGGGAGAAGATGTGGGTCACAGCAGAAAGGATGCCATACTCTACCAGGGAGAGACACCCCGTGGTGCACAGCCTGAACTGCCATTCCTGCAGCCATCTGCAAAGAAACAGCAGGATGAATCATATACAGGGATTAAACAATTGCTTATAAAGCCATCTCTTTTAATAATACAGGTAACAACAGGAAAGATCTGATGTAAAAGTGGCAATTTCTGTTTCCAAAATGCCACTCACAAATTTAACTTCATCTTTAAGCTCACAAATCTTAGTGTTGATCTTTTTCGTGCCTTCCTCTCCCCTTGCCTGAGATGTGACTGTCCATGCAGCTAGAGCTCTCATTCTGTCACATCCTCTATTAAATTCACAATAAACGTTTTTTGCCATCAGTGCCAGGCATCTCATCACATTAAGAAAATCCTACTGCCTAAAGTTGTTTTTTGCAAATTTCTTATCTTCACTTAAAAGAACCTTCAAAGCCCTCCCCTCCTCTGCCTTTTGCTGACACCTTTGTACACCTTGTACACTTACATTTGTACACTAGACCTTCTAATTCCCAGACAAAGGATATGGAGGAAAATCAAGGCTTTCCTGACTGTAAGAGCCAAAAGAACTCACAGCCACAGAGGTCACTGCAGCTTTGGTCAGGTGTGGCCTCATGATGTACCCAAGCTGCCTGTTGAGGTCTCAGCTCCTCTGCTGCTTCCACCCAGGGGAGGCCATGCAGCAGATGTGCCTCAAAAGGCAGCATGTTAACTGGCCCCTCTCTGCAACTAAGAAAGCAGCCGGGCCCCAGCCAAATTGCTCAAAAGAAGTTCTGTCCTCAGCAGAGCAGAGGTGCTGCTCCATGCTTCTCTGAAGGTGTTCAGAGATGCCCCAGAAACAGGAGGATCAAGTAGAGTTGCTGCGAGGTAGGTGATTTTTCTAATACAGTCAAAGGACAGCAAGGAAAATGGGGCATTTTATTCTTTAGAGGGTTTCCTGATGATTCCCATGTGTGTTGGAAATAAACACTGATTGAGGGACTTTTCATTAGGACGTGCATGGTGCCTGTAGCTTTGGGAAGGCAAAAGATAACACAGGTTTACATTTTCTTCCAAATCTACCAGGCCCCTAAAAATGCAGCCACTCCCTTGCCTGGTTTTATCAAAATGGGCTTAGCATAAATAGTTTAATCTAATGGAGATAGGAGAAGGAGAGGTTAACATGGACTGTGTTCACAGAAACAGGCTGAAGGACAAATACATGTGCCTTTATATTGGGAGCTCCATTGGACTGAATCTCAGGCTCAACTGAAACCAATTTGATGGCAACTGAAAGAAAACCTCAACACTTGAAGAATCTGAAAAGATTATTTCTCAATTCTCAATTCTCAAAGCATTAAAAAGGTAACGAAATATATATATTTAAATTTTTCCATTAAATGAGTATTTCTGAACATGAACAGCATGAAGGTAAGCTGTAGTTTAATAAAATCAGCTGCAAAGCATATGGTTGAGCAGCCTCTGCTGTCTTACATTCTACATGGTAATGCTTCCAGGTAAGACCATTAATGCCACTGACTTAAAATCCTCTGACTCATTTAACTTAGTAGCTTGGAATAAATGTCCATGATCTTCCTGAACTACAATGCTAAAACCTCATGCGTTATTCCACCCACATTTCTCATCTTTACAGGCAACAGTTACATACTGAATATACATTTTAAACTTTCAGCTCCCTCTACTGTGCAAACATAAAAAACAAAAACAAAAACAAAAACAAAAAAACCCCACCCCAGGAGTAAATAGATTTAGCCCAGAAATAATGTAAGGAAATACTTACAAGTTAAATTTTGTCTCCTCCTCTGTTAAGAAGCTAGGTTTTGAGCTTGTTCTGTTCTGATATCCAGGAATCAGGCATTATGAACCTAATTTTGAATTACCCTAGGGCACAACATCACAATAGAAGAAGTGGCCAAGCCTCACTGCATATTCCTTTAAAAACTCAGTAGAATGCACTGGACTTAAATATTTAAAGAACTTCATGCAGCAGTCAGCTGTGATTAGGGCACATCAGTGTGCTTCAATGTACATGTTGCACTGGTGAACAGCTGCCTCTATATACATCATACCAAAATATCAAGCTTCTGCAGAAAACAGCTCCAAAAGCACTTTCAAAGACACAAAAGGTTCCAAGTGGAAACAGGACTTTATGTTGATTTATGAAAGAGAATGAGAACTTAAAAGAATGAGTGAGGATTGATACCGACCACACACAAAGGAAGAAGTGCATGGTGCCATTTTCAGAGTAGGTCATGCATCAATGACAAGCACACTTTTTGACTTCCAAAATGTGCTCTGCCACTGTGTATCTTGGCCAGAGATGCATGAAAAGCACTCTAGTGCTTGCCCTGCACTTGTATTGGACACAGGGAGAGCTGGGAAGCAGCAGCAGTGAACAGTGCAGCAAGTCTAGAACTCTTCCAAGCACAGGCTCTTTTGCACAAGGAAGAACTTCTGGGGAAATGGAGCCAAAGGAATAGCAGAGCTCCCTTCCATTCCAAGCTTGCAATGGGCAAGAGAGCCAAAATACCAAACCACTGCAGGAAACAGAAACAAACAAACAAAAAATAAATACAACTTTTATTAAGCATTAATGAAGCTTATAGTTCTGCTTCATTAGGAGCAGGTTAGCTGGTACTCAAAAAGCAAAATAATGGAAAGCATAACCAAGGTTGTCTTTTCAGTGTGTAAAAACTTCTACAGCAAACAAATAAAACTCTAACAAGTAAAACCAATGCTGTGTGGTGGATCTCAGGCTAAGAGAAACCTTCAGCCCAGTGAAGAAGAGCATGGGAAAGGAAGAGGCAGCAGCTCAGTGCATGATTTCCCATAGTTCAGAGCAGAGGCAATAGGAGAAAAAAAGCACTTCTGACTGAAATATTGGGAAGGAAGAAAAAAATTACCACCATCTTCTTTTCATTATGAATTCCCAGAACAGATATGTGTCTTTAGATGTGTGAATATTCTCAGTTCTGGAATTTCAAATACTTGAAAGTTGAGAACAAGGTGGAGATTTGCTCATCTTCCACAGAGAGAAATAATTCATCTTTGCTCTGGACAGACAAGAGGTGCTCCCCTTAAAATCCTGTGATCCTATGTTGAATAAAGTCTGCATATTCTACTTTGGATTAAAACTACCTTTAGGATTATTTTATAAAAATTTCTTGGGCAAAATTAAGCAATATCAATGCAGTTGTACATTAGACAGCAAACTATCTTTAACTTCAGTACCTGGAAGAATGACAGAGAAGGTCAGGCTGGGTACTGTTGAGAGACTTTAAAAAAATAATGCAATCATCAGTCACAGTCAACATGTTTTCTTCAGAAGTAAAGCTTCTTTGTCTAGGTATAAGACTATTAAAAAAAACCCTACAAAATAATGCTTACAGTTGCTGCTTTTAGGATTAACCAGAGGCAGCTTTGAATATTTGGCCACACATTCATTGAAACAGGTGTTAAATTTCCCTCATAAATGATTATCCTACACACAATAATGTTCACACAGGGTACTTTTACTTGAAGGCAATATGGAGAGAAGGTACAATGTTCCTTCCCTTGTTTCTTTGCAAGGTAGTTCATACAGTCCTGCTCTGTTGTTGACTGATGCATTTTTTAAGGAGAGAAAGAGGAGCTTAGTAAGCAAAATTCATACTTGTTCAGAAGAATTGACCTGTAGCCCATATATTTTGAGTTTAAGAATATTAGTTTGAAAGGTGTAGCCATTTTTAAATATTGGGAAGCTGGTTTCAGTTTCATATATGACAACTTTCTTGCAGCAGTAGTGCTTATTTGCCTTTTTCTATTGATAGTCTTTTATGTTGTTCAGGTAGCTGTCTCCAAGTACATAGCTGGTGTGCTGCTTCTTCCACAGTAAGAATCTTACTATCACCTTTTTTCCCATTGCTTTTTTCAACTGCTCTGTGTGTAGCGAAAACATAATATGACTTAAATTATGAAGAGATCAGATGTAGCAAAGGTCATTTGTAGAGATTTCTTACCTGTATTTCAGTTTCATGAAGTTTGTCAAAGGAGAGTAATTATTTCCTATGTACTAAGTATTTCACTGAACTCAGTACAGTTACTGAATAGGGGAGTTTAGCATTTCAACAGCAGAAAGCTCTTCTGGCAATTCTTACCCTGCAAGAGAGAAAGATTTGCAAGCGACGGCTGCTGAATAAAATATGTCCCAGTTACTGAAATGAAAATATGCTAATGAATAAAAAAATACAATATGGTGAATAAAACATGGTACTGAATAAAGCATGGTGAATAAAATACAAATTTAACAGTCCTTTTCTTTTTATTAGAACTAAAAATTCAGCCTTTAGTGTCTCTGTGATACTCATTATTGCACTTTGTATTTAGAACATTTGTTTGAATAGGGTGATAATGGTTTTGATTTTATGTGGGGTATGCCCAGCCCCTGCCCTGGAGGGATCTCTGCTGAGATAAGAGATTTCGCAACCCTTCGCGCACAACACATTTTAACCAATAAATGAAATAAAGGAATGAATTTGGAAACAGAGAGGTTTCCCAAGGCTTGAGAGGAATACAGTTTGTTCCCCACTCTGTCCCAGAACGGAGCAGAAAGGACAGAGTCGGTGGTAGCATCCGGAAAATTTCGAGATATCCAATTAGTGAAAGATTTGAGATTTTTCTTAGAAAGAATACCTGTAGAGATTTTAAAGTCAGGTTTTAAGAGAAGGGTTAGAAGAAAGGGGTATAGGTCTCTCTCAGATTGGGAAAGGCTGGGTTTAGCTTGCCTATGTCCCATCTTAGTTTCTCCCTCAGCAGAAAAAAGAGAAAAAAAACCCCAAAATTACTTAAAGTTGCGCACAAGAAAGAGGAGGAGAGCCCCAAGTTTAAACTTACAAATCCCGTTTTCTGGTGAGGCTGGCTCCTAGAAAGGTCTGCTGGGGGGATGGTCTGGCAGTTCGATCCTCAGGGACTTCAGTCCTAGGTGGGAGGCGAGGGTCTCGAACTGTCCCCGCCCAAAAGGCCTGCTAAAACGTAGGTCTATCTTCAGAGGAGCAGCACACGAACGGCTGGTTCTGTCTTGGCGTGTCAAGACGCAGCTCAGGCCAGGTCCGGGGTCAGGGGTCCAAGGCTGTTCGGGCGCCAGTTATTACAGCTGGTGATGGGGGGTCAGCGGCTCTGACCCAGGAAGAGGTGACCGGTCTGGGGAGATGGTCCCGAAAGGAATCGCCTTCCCGAAGCCCGGTGTCTTCCTTCAGCTGCTGGCAGGAGGGCCCTTGCAGAGGCTGTCAGCTCTTTAGTGATTATCAGCTCGTGATTCCAGCTCAGCTCTGCAGGGCAGCCTCCAGGCCAAGCCAGACCAGGGAGAGACGAGACTCGTGTGGCTGGTTCCGCACGAAGGTAGCTTTATTGTTGGTCCCCTCCGGCGAAGGGGGAAGCCAGGGACGAAAACCCTCTCTGGGCCACAGGGGCCAGAGGGCTTGCTTTTATAGGGGTACAGGGGATCGGTAAAGGACCAATGGGTTACAGAGGATCTGCATAGGGTCTCCTAAAGGATTGTGGGTCTGTCTTTTCTCGCCGTGACCACGAAGTGGTTGCCTTTCCAGGGAGTCCTGCTGGGCGATTGCAAAACCTCTTATCTCAGCAGAGATCCCTCCAGGGCAGGGGCTGGGCATACCCCACATTTTTATCCTGGTTTTATTTTTCAGGGGTTTTTTTCCTACATGCATCTCTTCTGTGTCTTTCACAAATAAACCTCAAGAGACTTTGAATATTCTTCTTCAGACACTTAAAGGAACATCATGAGCAGATGTGGTAGCAGGGAATTGAATACAACTCCATTCACCACACATCAGACATCTTCACTCCATTGACAGCTGTGTGGTTTCATTGTTGTGGTAGGTCCTGTCCTCTCTCTGTCTGGGCAGCCTTAGCTGCAGCTTAGAAGACTGTCTCCACCTCAAGGTGGTATGTAGTTAAGACTTTAGACAACTTTCTAGATAGACAGTACAAATGGACTTAGATCCACTCAGATCTGAACCCAGTGAAGTTGACAAGAGTCCCATAAGGAAGAAAAGGGAACACCAAACAGGATTCAATCAGTGTCTGTACTTGAAAGTGTAAGGTAACTTTATATGGTTAGGTCATTGTAGCATTACCCTTCTTCTCTAATAGCTGCATTCCAAGTCCCACACACATGGAAAAAGGAAGAAAGAGCAGGTCCAAACCATAATCACACTGCTAGGCCAAAAAGAGATGCAGGAACCCTTCTGAGAGAATGCATAAATCCTTGTTGCAGTAAGTCAGGCAAACACCAAAATGCTAAAGCTTGACCTGTATTTATAACCAACAACAACAACCATAATTAAGAAAGAAACTGAAGAGAAAAAGGTGGGATATCTGAGAGCTAAAGCTCTAAAATAGTCATAGTGCTGAACCTCACTCTGCACCAAAACAAAAGCTATGTCATCTACATACTTCTGCTGGCCCAGGAGCCAGTATATAGACATGAGATTGAAAGTGGAAGATAGGCAGGAGTTTGTGGGGTGCAGAAAAAGGAGGAAATAAAATAAAGGAGTGAACCATGGCAAAAAGAAAGCAGAGGGAGAGCTGCATAGACACCAGACTTTATAAGGCATCTAATTATTCTGAAATAAGAGCTGTCTATTTTGTGTGTACTGAAAAAGGCAAGGACTGGCTGTTGTAGCACAGCATGTTCCAAAATGGCCAGCCTTCACCTCCAGGTACAACCTGTTAGATTGGAGGGGGGAAGAATCACTACACATTTGCAGCTACAGTACCATGTCCTCTCCCAGCAAAAGTGCCACTACTCATCCCAAAAGAGTGGACATTTGGCATAGCAAAATTCAAGTTAACTTACATCTGGGTGAGAAGTCATGGGTCAAGTCTGGGATGGAAAGAATGGCAAGGTCAGAGGGAAGAAAAGGTAGAGGCAAGGACAAAGGAGCATGTGGAATTCTGTCCAAATATAAGCAAAGTCATATGGAACCAAATTCTATGACTTCTTATTCACAACTCCTTCATTTAGCAACTTAGATTACCTTTTTATTTTTTAAGTGCTCTGTAGACATAAACAGGTCATGATCATTCAATTTAACCATCATATGTTTAATCAATAAAACATGTTAGAACATAAGTTGACATTAAAAAAAAAAAAAAACAAAAACAAAAAAACAAACCACATTTAAATGCATGCTGTGGAACCTATAAGCTCTGCTTAGTACTCGGTCCATTAATTTGTGGTTTGTTTTGGGTTTTTTTTAATAAATTATGTTAAAAGTTGCTTGCATATTCTTACTGTGAATAAACAGAAATCTTGACAAACCAGCACTGCCTAAATGAAGAAAGTTTTTTCCTTACCCTCAGATGATGAGGTCCAGTATTATTTCAAATAAACTGCCCTGGTTATCTTAATAATAATCTTCAGTACTACAGTGACACCTCAGCTCTTCTACAACATTCACTTTCATTCCTGTTTGATCAAGCTTTCATGAACTGTTAAAGTGTATTTACTGTGCATTAACCTGAGGGGGTTTTTTTTGGTTTTTTTTTTAATTACCTAGAAGCTAACCAAGTCTCTAGTTTTATAGGTGAGAAGCTGAGTAGACTATGGCACTCATTTACCACTCAGGGCTTCCTGCCCCATTATAGTGCTCTCCCAAGATGTGTATCTTGTGGCCCTTACTGTCTTGACATCCAGCTGCCCCTTTACCTATGCTCCAACACCGTGTATGTGGAGTCTGGAATTCTGTTTACTCTGTCACTCTAATACTTTCCTTGCACTTAAGCCTGACAACTGAATGAGATTTTTCCTGATACTGGTTGTAAGTCTGTAGAGAACACACAGTCCTGACAGAAGGCTGGCAGTGTTTTACACAGATGAACTTCTAGTTACTCAGCAACCAGCCTTGTCCCTTTTCCACATTTTTTAAATTGGCATTGGATTAATATTTTTTTTGCATGTCTTCTCAACACTAGTCTTTTTTTCAGTATTAACACAGTCCTAGACTTTCTTTAAAACAGCTGAAAGGAGCAGAGTACATTCTACCAGCCAAGAAGCTGATTCCCGGAAGGAGTGGCTTGAGGCACTGAGCAGCTGACATGACAAGCAGGGCTGTGCAGCACTGTCCTGGTCTGCCTTTCTAAAATACAGTTTGCAAGGACATCAGCAGAGTCCCCACAGACTGCTTTAATATTTTTGGGGTAAGTGGGGTGAAATTCCCTGCTGTCAGCCAACCATTTGGTTTGCTGCCTCCTCAGTATGGAATTTTACTCCTCAACCAAGGAGAATTCCTAGGACAAATTCTGTTTATTGCACTTGCCTCTGCAGAAGAAAGAGACACAGGGACATGGAGGCTGTTACACTTCCCCCCCCCCTCTACTGCGTAAAACACAGATTGGTGAATTCAGGTCATGAGCAAAAAAAAAAAATTAATTTAGGGAGCCACACGTGAGGATATGTACACAATCTTTGGAACATCCTGCTGGACTTGGGAAAGGACTTCCCTGTTTTTCTGCAGAGCTACAAGACCAGCTGACAAATCTAAGGGAACTTGTATAAGAAATCAGCCAAGCTTAAACACCTATTTGATTTACTCAGAAAAAGTGCATTTGTATAAAATAATGAGCTATTCAGTGTCTTCTCATCTTTTGTGAGCTTGTGTAAGGTGTATGCAATAGATATAGCATAAGTTACAATGCCTCAGGTGATTAGAGGCTATTCAAACAATAGTAAATTCAGCCGACATATTAAACAAAATTCACAACTGATGATTGAAGGTGCAGTTCTAAAAAAGACTAAATTAAGTTCTGATTTTGGCAGATCATCTCATCACTACAGTTTTACAACTTTAACTCATTTTGTTAAATGAAGTAGTGAACTTCTCTAAAGCGTCTTTGAAGGACTTGATCAAGTAAGCTCCCAGTTCATTGTTTGTCTCCTGAACAGCTGCATCGTAACTCCCAAAGAGTGGTGTTGAAGCCTTCATATCCTCTCTGTTTGCTTGGAGTAAAATGAGGTTAAGCTCCTCTGCTACCCTTTCATATTTTTGGTGATCAAACCTGCAAAGACTGGCATCATCAATGGGGTAGGTGATGCCAATAGGGTAGCAGTCCCTTGGAACTGGGAACTCCACATTTTTCAGCGTTGGCAATTCACAGAGAAATGTGAAAAGGTGTTTAAGTGCTTGGGATGACAGTGGGTTTCCAATGAACTTAAACTCCTGTAGTTTCTGACAAGGGCTTAAACCTAAAATCAACATGTTGACATGAGTGTCTTGGATATTACAGTCCTCCAGGGTAAGACTCCTGAGGACTGAAGAGCAATGGCTGAGGAGCTTAAAGAATGTTGATGGGTAAAGCTCAGGTATATCGTGACCACTCAGGTCCAGGGCTTCCAAGTGATTGGCATGGAAGCTATTGGCTAAATAGGCCATATCAGCATGATTCAAGGAGCAGTTAGAAACATCCAGCATCTTCAGTGGAGTTTTTAGTGGGCTGCAGAATTAAAGAGGAAAAAAGTTAGGTACAAAATGTTGAAAAGCTACATTTACAAAATTTCATGCATCTAGCCACATTGTGAATGCAGTCATCTACCACATTATTTTTTCTAACCTTTCTTGAGAAACAGAAGCATGTGACAACAATAACAAGTATATTTTCCTCCTGAAAGTAGTACCATTAATTATCTCCTTCTTTACATGACTCCACTGTGCTATTTTAATGGGGTTTAATTTGTTAATATTCTATATATCTATTTTGTAACCAGTTATATGTTGTCAAGTGTCTGCAAGTGACTTGCTGACTATCGTAAGAGCATTGGTAACTGCTTCTTGTAGAAAGCTGCTATAATTCCAGTGATTTAGATAATTTCCATTAAGGAAGGATTAATTCCAATATGAAAGCCAATCAGTATTCTGACAGGATATCTGCTTTTGTTTCTAGTTGGGTTTTTTTCTGTTACATTTTTAAATGCCCAAGAGGTTTACACTTTGTAGTGTTCTGGAGTTGCAAAGAGACCTTCTGATGAAGAAGGTTGGAAGAAGTGTAACTGAGATTATCTGATCTGAAAGATGATCACTTTCATACTTACTACATCTTAGTGAGACTTCCGCCACAGGGCTCAGCTGGATCAACCTTAGAAAGTTGCAAATCATTTAAATTGCATCAATCAACATAAGCAGTATGCTATTCACAAATTTTAAATAAAATGGCTTCTTGTACAGGAAGAATTTTAGGTGATTTGTCTGGATGAAACTTTTATCTGCCTTTTTACTTCTAGATGCTCTGAAAAGCTTACCATTAACTTATTTCCTGTTCCAATATGAATACTGCTCACTGGTAGTTTGCTAGCTTTTTGCAAATTGCCAATTTTCCACAGGAATTCATAATGAATATTCATGTATCCGCTTAGTTTGCAGTACAGAAAAACATCAGATCTCTCTTGTCTTGAGACAAGAGACACAACAAGCAACTGAAATCAAAGTCTCAAATCAAAATCTACTATTCCCGTGCCCTCCTTAAAATACAGTACCTGTGGAAACGTATATTTACTTACTGTTCTTTAGCGGACAAAAATTCACTATATATTGTAAAAAATACTTGGAATATGACTCAGGATTTGCACCAAAGGCCAATGCAAGCTGATTAATACAGAAGCTCAAATAAAAAAATGTCTGGGTGTACCACTCTCTTACGTGGTAGCTGAAAGTATATTCTCACCAGATGGACTCTGGAAGACTAATCAAAACAGTCAGCTTTTCAAAGTGTATCAGGTATACATTGGCTGCCAATTCTCCCCAACAAATAATCTTTCCCAGTTTCCTGCTGCCCCTTCCCACACACACCCTGAGATACACTCACTTCCCTTACTCTCAGAGATTCCCAGCTTGCTGGTGGCACAAAGTGCTCTTTTTTACAGTGCGAGTGAAAGCAGGATGACCAAATTACCTGAGAAGTTTCTGTATTCTTCCAGTGAGTATAGAAAATGACATACTCAGCTCGGTGAGCTGCGTCATTTCACCCATCTTTTCTCCAATGTTAGAAAGCATCTGTTCATCTGTAGCTGTGAACCTCCGCACATTAAATGTTCGTGCTGGCAAGGTCAAGGACATCAGTAGAGGGAAGTGGATGCTGTTGAAGAGTATTTCCAAGTGTTCCATTTCCAAGTGAACATTATGAACTATTTCCAGTTTGCGCAACAAGGAGGGATCAGTGAGCTTTATGATATAGAAGAATTTCTGCAAGGTCAGGTTGTCAGATCTGAATGCCACACAGCAGATTTTCAGTGGACAACTGCATTTCTTCAACAGGGCCTGCACGACCAGCTCATAGTTACGCTCTGTAACAAACAAGTCAATTAGCACATTGATACTGATTTCAAAGGTACCTGGATTGCACCGTGCTTGTTGCAGGTAAACCAGCAGTTCTGAACAAAGCTTAGAGAGCAGCTGTGTCCTGGCCCACCTGCCCATTGTCTTCTTGCACTTACAGAACTGAACTTCAACATCTTTTATACCCGTCAGGTCGACCACTTTCAACTTTTTCATGTAGGGAGAAGACTGATTCAGCACATAGTCCCTCAGCCCTGTCAGACAGCTTTCCAAGCACACTGAGCATGTTCTATGGCTCAGGTCTTCCTGGTAGTCCAGAGTAGCTCCCAAAAGTTTTCCCATGTTAAAGTCAAAAAGTGGCCAGTTCTCTACCAAGTCGTGAATCACTTCCCCTTGCTCCAGTAAATAGCTGGCTTTAAAAAGAAGAGGAAAAAGATCATGGGCAACAGCACCGAGACTCTTCCTGGCAAACTCTGCATTTGACACGAATGCTTCGGCACTAATGAATCGGAGAGACTTCATTGTTGTCCTGAACTCCTTACTGTCATGGAGAGTGACTTCTATATTTAACTACAGATCCTGGTTGCTTACGATGTTCTATTTTTATCTGCAGCTGCTGTTTGCTGCTAGCGGAAGCCTGGGAAGCCAGAGTGAACAGTCACATGCTGCTTTCTATTTTAGAGCTATACTGTGAGTCTGCGGTAATCATCTGTGAGATCTTTAGTCAGAGAGCTTTTAAGCCCTCGTATTTATATCAAAGATAAGTAAATACAGACTGCTCCCCAGCAGGACCAGTAAGACCAGTGCAGTACACACACATGAGAATATTGCTATATCTTTTTTATGCCATACAAAAAAAGCACTCAGAGTTCCACTTAAACACATAACATGATCTGTATTACACTTTTCTTTCCATGAAAGATGCTATGCTGGGGATTCACATGCTGATTTCAATGGGGATTATTTCCCAGAGTTAGTATAGAGCTTCTCCTAAAAACTACAGCCATAAAGGAAAGACTGAGGCACTACAGTCATCGGGCTACAACGATGTCCCTCTGTTTTGCCCTTCCTATCAGCAAGGAATAGCTAATACAGTTTCTGCAGTGGAAAAGACAGGAGACTCTAGAAGAGCTCAGAGCCTTGGTCACCAGGACACTTGCTTGTGATAGGAGACTGAAGGTTGATTACAAGACAAGCTGAACAAAACAGAGCACCATTAAAACTCTCTCATAACTTTCCAGGCAAGCATCTTACTGCTCTTGCTTTGAGCAACAGATGGTCTTTTCTACCCTTTCATTTGAGAAATGATGGTTCCATTGTGATACTGAATGGGACAGCATTCAAAATCTACCCAGGCTAGGAGAAAAGCCTCTGTCACCCAGCTATCACAAGAGATGATGTTTCTTTCTTTCAATCTGGCGCTTCCTGCCAGGGGAAGCATTGATGGACACCTCCCTCACCTCTCATGTGTTTTGCTAGGCAGCCAGTGGGATGGAGACTTCCTTCAAGCTGTGCTGACCCTGTTTTTCCAGATAATTCCACAACTGTTTTGCTGTGAAAAATTCACAACACACTTGAAAGATTCAAATTTTTTTTCTTTTCAAGTAAACTCATGGTGGAATATTTGAATATTTTATCAAAAACAAAAGAAAAATCCCAAATATGCTTTAAATTACAGGGAAGAAACATCTTTATTGTGTCATTCTGAGGAAGCTCACTATTTTACAGACTTCTGGTTTGTATTGTTTTAATTTTGCCTTGAAATAGATGAGTGGTAAAAAACCAAAAAAGGTGAAACAGATAGAACGTGACAAGGTATTAAGTATTTTCCTCTCTTTTTCAACTCCAGTTCATGTATATCAGATGATGATGTAGGTATTACAGTATTTTGTGCAATTTTATAAATGCTGAAACTGACCACATATAACTGATCCCTGTATGACAAGAAAAATGTACAAACTGAAACTTTTGTCAGTTTAGTTTTATTGCCTTTAGAAAGAACTAAGCTAGCCATTGAGGCATATACACAGTTTTTTATCAATTTACCTAGTACATGCGGACCTCTTTATCTGCTTAGCTGGTATATTTGGACTAGTGGTCCAAAAGTTCCAAAATAAACTACTCTACTATTGTCCCAGATTTTTATTAGAATACAGAAAGAGGAATGCTGCCTGGTTGTATAGGGATGGGGTCAGAAAGGCCAAGGCTTGGCTGGAGCTGAACTTGGCAAGGGTAAGAAAAGTAAGAAGAGCTTCCATAGGTATTTCAGCCAAAAAAGAGAGGTCAAAGAAAGTGTACTCCTCTGATGAACACAGCTGGGAAACTGGTAATAACAGACTAAGAGAAGGCTGAGGTCCAGTTGTTTTGCCTCAGTCCCCACTGACAAATCTCTCTTCTCACACCTTGCAAGGCAGGATTGGGGGAGCAAAGTCCCTCCCACTGTAAAAGAATATTGGGCTTGGGACTACCTGCAGAACCTGAATGTCCATAAAAATCGAACAAATGTCCATAAGAATTGAACATAACAAGATGAATCCCAGAATCCTGTGGGAATTGCCTGATGCAGTTGCCAAGCCACTCTCCATAATACTTGAAAATTCATGCCACTCAGGTGAAGTCCCAGGTGACTGGAAAAGGGGAAACACTGTACCCATCTTTAAAAAGGGTAGAGAAGACAACCCTGGGATCTACTGACCTACCAACCTCAACCTCTGTGCCTGGAAGATCCTAGAACAGATCCTCCTAAAAGCCATGCTAAGGCACGTGGAGAACAGGGAGCTGATTTGGGACAACCAGCACAGCTTTACCAAGGGCAAGTCCTGCCTGTCCAACCTAGTGGACTTCTGTGATGGAGTGACTACATCAGGGGAAAAGGGAAGGGCTGTGACTGTCATTTGTCAGGATTTCTGTGAGGCCTTTGACCTGGTCCCTGACAAAATCGTTTTCTTTAAATTGGAGAGAGATGGATTTGATGCATGGACTGTTTGGTGGATAAGGAATTGGCTGGACAGCTGTATCCAGAAAGTATCGGTCAGCAGCTGAATGGAGATCAGTGACAAGTGGTGTCCCTCAGGGGTCCTTATGGAGACAAGGACTGTCTCAATCAATGACCCTTAGCAAATCTGCAGATGCCATCAAGCTGAGTGTTACAGTTGACCTGTGCAAGGGATGAGATGCCATCCAGGAGGACCTGGAAAAGCTTGGAAGTGGGCTCATGGGAACCTCACGAGCTTTAACAAGATGAAATGTGAGGTGCGGCACCTGGGTTGGGGCAACTCCCTGTATCAACACAGGCTGAGGCATGAGAGGATTGACAGCAGCCCTGAAGGGAAGAACTTGGAGGTCTGCTGGAGGTGAGCCAGCAGGGTGCACTCCCAGCCCAGAAAGCCAAGTATATCCCAGGTTCCATCAAAAGCAGTGAGACCAGCAGGGCAAGGGAGAAGATTCTCTCCCTCTCCTCTGGTGAGATGCGATCTGGAGTCTAGACTTTCAGTATTTACCTGTCTAGGAGCCCTTACATCCTTGTCCAGGCATTTCTATATGAAAAACTATCCAGCTTCAGCAGTCTGTCTAGCCTTGTTTGGTGGTTTAAATGCAGATGGCAACTAAGTCCGACGTGGCTGCTCTCTCACTACCCCCTCTCCAGGGGGATGGGAAAGATAATTGTAAAATCCATGTGTTGAGATAAGAACAGTTTATTAACTGAAACAGAGTAAAAAGACAAAAAAAAGAAAGAAAAAACACAATACAAATAAAAACCAAAACAAAATAAAAGATAAAACCAAAACCCTTGCCTCACGTAAAGCAACAGAAGCTGTCCGCTGCACTCTGTTATTTCCATTCTCTGCCGCATCTGCCACTGTCATCTCTGCATCTCGAACCATAAACCTGGGCACAATTCTTTCCAGGGAAAGCTGGAAGAGAAATAGGTAGCAGCACAAGTAGCTGCAAGTTGAACTTTCTGTTTTCAAGTGCTAACGTGAATCCGCAAACAAGCGAGTGACAGACACGCTTCCTCTTGCAGCCTGTGCGATGCGCACACCAGTTCAGTGCTCTGCCTTCATTCTTATGCTCTTCGTACCATGTCGCGCTTTTATTCTGCCGGAGTCGAACCATCGTCTACTTGTCGCACAGAGCACTGTGCCGGCAGCGAAATGCTCCAGCCAACTGCTTCTGCCGAAACATAGCTGGGCTATGCACTTTCCCTCGCAGCGACATACGCCAGCACATTGGGTCTTTCTTCTCGTCCGAATGTAAAGGGAAAGATTCTCAGCTATGTCTGGCACAGAGAACAGGTTTAGGTCAACAAGCTCACCCAGAGCTTACCCTCGACGCGTGGAAACCTGTATTTGCACCACATTCCAGTGGCAGCCCTCTTTCTTTTACAGCCTGCACAGCGCCAGCAGATCGCGGTGCTCTCTGCACCTGCCTTCTCACTTCCAAGTACCACCGCGTACATTACAGCCTTGCAGGGAGCGAAGACGCGGATAGGCGTCTCGCACAGAAGAACGTGCCAGGACGAAAAGATGTTCTTCCTTTCTCCTCCTCCTTGCCCGAATGGTGGTGCTGTGTTGAAAATCTTGGCCAGCGAAAAGCTACTCCAGCAAGTGTTTCTCTCCTGACGCATTTCGCTGAGCGAGAGCTACACGGACAGTTTAGACTCTGTGAAACAGCAAGAAAATGCTTGTCCGTCGAGCTGAGGAAAATCCGTGCACAGCACTGCACGCAGCCACAGTTCGGGCAACGAAGAGGTGGAGGTTCAGAGAGCACCGCAGTCTGACTGCGCTGTGCAGGCTGTAAAAGAAAGAGGGCTGCCACTGGAATGTGGTGCAAATACAGGTTTCCCTGCGTCGAGTGTAAGCTCTGGGTGAGTTTGTTGACCTAACACTGTTCTCTGTGCCAAATGTAGCCGAGAATCCTTCCCTTTACATTTGGACGACAAGGAAGACAGAGAATGGAAATACAGAGTGCAGCGGACAGTTTCTGTTGCTTTACGTGTGGCAAAGGTAAAGTGCAGCCCAGCAGTGGCTTTTACTTCTGGAGCCTTTTTCTTTGGTAGCAGCTGCTGCAAGTGGGCAACGGAGCTGCGAGAGTGAATAATGTGACGGCATAGCTCTCTGAGAAGGAAGCTCCCCGAGCCGCAGTGTGTTGTGCTCAGTTTCAAGGCTACTTGCAGGAGGGGGGTACTTGAAGAACGCCTTCTTTCTGGACGCGTCCTTCTGGGTGTACTCAAGCTGCATGGACTCTGCAGCATTGAAGGTGTAAGAACCTGTTTCTGGCCAGGTTGTGTCCAGGAGTGCAACGGCTGCGCCTTACTCTCTGAAGCAGCCAGAGCATTCTCAGCTGAATCTGCTTGTGAAGCAGCTCTTGGCTGGACATTTGAAATTCGGTCCACTGAATACATGAACCCGGTGCCCAGCTGCTTCGTTCTTTGCCTTCTGTGCTCTGGACAGAACTGAAGCCCAGCGATGGCTTTGAGCTTTGCCGCACTTCAGCGTGATGGAAAGTGCATAGCCCAGGCATGTTTCGGCAGAAGCAGTTGGCTGGAGCATTTCGCTGCCGGCACAGTGCCCTGTGCCAGAAGTAGATGACTGTTTGACTCTGCCAGAATGAAAGCGCTACATCGGTACTAAAGAGGCCGAACGAAGGCGCAGAGCACGGGGCTCGTGTCCACAACATAGAATCTGACAAAGGAGCGTAGCTGGCACTCACCTGCCTGCCGAATTCAGGTTAGCATTGGGAAGGAGGAAGTTCAACAACAGCTACTTACTTGTGCTACTACTTATTCCTCTTCCAACCATCCCTGGAAACACTGGCGCTTACCTTTAGGCTCCGAGATGCAGAAAACACAGTGGTCGATGCCAAGGAGTGGGGAAGTAAGGAGTGCAACGGGGCGTTTAGGTGGCTTTACGTGAGGCAAGGGGATGATGCAGCCCCGTATTGGCTTTTTCTTCTAGTTCTTTTCTTCAGGATAGCAGCTAGCAATGGAGCTGCAAGAGCCAACAGTGGGATGGCACGTCTGTCGGAGAGGAAGCTACAGTGCTGCAGACTGCTGTGCACAGTTTTAATGCTGCTGTAACTACCGGGTACTTTTGGAACGTCTTCTGTCCTGACTCTCCCATCTCTGTGAGCTCTAGCTGCTTGAACTTGGCCACACTGAAGGTGTGTGGACGTGATTGCGCTGCGAGTATCAAGTCTTCCAGAGAAGAGGGATAGTCAACAAATGCTTTCTCACCTGGCCCATCTCTCAGTCCAAACTGTCCAGTGGCTGGAAACGCTGTGCTGCAAGGGTGGACTTACCCACTTTGAGAGAATGTGATGATGCTCTATATATAGTTGCGAAGGAAAGTGCAGGTCACTGGAATTTTTCGCCTAGTTTACAGACTTTAGAGGGACTATGAAGGCCAACGCCTTGTTCTAGCAGTTGTTCTCTGCATGCAGCTGCTGGATGTTTGGAAGGGGTTTGGGATCCGCGAGAGGTGGAGGGTAGGATGGTACATAGAGCTTGAAGGAAAGTATGTATCTCCAGGGCCTTTGATGCAGTTCAGTGGGTGCGAGTTACGTGCTGAGCATGTTCATGATGGCACAGAAAAGGTACTGAAAGAAAGAGGCCATGCTGGAAGTGCCTTTACTTTTGCCGCTTAGAAACTGCACAGCCAACAATGAAAAGATTCCTCTTGCTTCCCTGCTATGCGCAGGATCACATTCTTTTATGTCTCCAAGAGGCAGGATGCACAGCAGAGCTCTTCCACCAACTGCTCCCACACGACTGGGGCCGCGCCAGCGAAGCGCTTGGCTTTTTCCCCGGCACTGTCAGCGCTCATCGAAACAACCACACGATGGCGCTGAGGACTTGCAAAAGAAGGCCAAGCACCTGGCGCTGCTCGAAACCACCCCAAGGGCAGAGGCAAGTTGCAAACGTCCCTGCACTCAAATCAACGATGTCAGGACAAAAAGATTTCCCTAATCTTCCCCTTCCAAGAGCAGACTCTTCTTTACACCACACTCCAAGAGTCAGACAAACCTCTTTGGCCCAAACAAATCTTTTCCCTCTTGCAGATTCCACCCACCAACTTGAAACCATCTGGCAAAAACAGAGCTCAAAGTAGTGCCAGCTTGAGGAAGCTCTTGCTGTCTACAACTTCAACTGCACCCCTCAAACTAGCAGCACACACGCTGTTCTCAGCATTTTCCTTCTCAGCTCTAGGTACCATCCTAAGCCTTCCCTCTCCCAGAGTCAGGATCCAAAGACAACGGCACCAGGGACTGCTCACACACTAAAGGCACCACGACAAAAGGCTCACGAGCTTGGCCTTTGCATTCCCACTGACAGCTCAACAGCTCTAACCCAGAGCTCTGCCTGTTGGGAAAAGCCTTCAAAATCCCTAAGAGCACCTCATGTGTACATCCAAACCTGCTTTCCTTGCCAAAGAGAGCAACTACAAGCCCATCTCCAAAGAAACGGCATCCCCTCCTCCAAAATACAACACATCCAGGGACTGATCCACCTCCAGTATTGAGTATGTCCAACAATTGCCCCTACACGCACAGGGGCCAGAAGAGAAATGTCTTGCTGGACTCTTCCTCCCCATGGTACCTTAACATCTGCTCCAGCAACACTGGCACTATGTCCTTGCCTTCCCAAGGAAAAGCACTCCGAGTCTCTTGGCCTTGCCTTGCCGTCAGTACCTTGTCTAGTTCTTCTTAAGCTACCCTTGCTCTGCTTCCTTTGCCTATGTCTGCCTTGCCTCGCACTACCTACAACTTGCTGGCTTTGCTTTGCCCTGCCTGCCACTCTTTACCTTGCCTTCCATGCAGG
This sequence comes from Corvus moneduloides, assembly GCF_009650955.1. NCBI lineage: Eukaryota > Metazoa > Chordata > Aves > Passeriformes > Corvidae > Corvus > Corvus moneduloides. The sequence goes on along the minus strand of NC_045476.1, from coordinate 25,909,859 downwards.
CAAGGCGCTGCAAACCAAGTGCAGGCAATTGTGGGCAAGTCAAGGGAGAGGTAGGCAAGGCCAGAGTGGTGAGGGGAAAGCACTGCCCGGGAAGCTGTCTTTTCTACAAGAGGAGTTCGAGATACAGTTAAAAGTCATGTGGCAGAGAAAAAAGGCAATAATTGGTTTACAAGGGATGGCAAACAAGACATTCCAGAACCTTTGGCCCTACCAATATTAAAACAACTCCGTGAAGGGAGTCCTTGCACTTCCTGAGGATTGGCAGAAGCCCTCCTCATGATGTATGTTGCTGGGGGTCTTTTTAGACTGGCAAAACGAGCTGTTGAAGGTTGCTTGATCTGTGCTAAAGCAAACAGCCAAGTTACAAAGTAACTTGACAGGGGAGGGAGGCCTTGGGCTGCATGTCCCTTCCAAAGATGCCAGGTGGATTTTCCTGCAATGCCCCAAGTAGGAAGGCTTAATATCTTCCAGTAATCGTATGTGTTGGGGTTTTAGTTTAGTCCTAGGTTTTTTTTCTGTTAAAGGAATTTTTCCCCCCCCATACATGTTGCTAACGTAACAAATAGCTGATCGTTGGATACTTAAGAAAACAAAGAGCTACACACTGGGGGTGGGGTGGGCCTGGCTACTCTTTTGTTTCACCTGGTTGTGGGGTCAGTTCGCTCTCTGCGTCTGAGAGAGAGAGGAATCTGCTTGCTTTGGCTACTTTGCTTTCTGCTGGAAACAACACCGGGATCCCAAAGCCGCCCTCCCTGCCCCACTGGAGGCCAGGCTGTGGCCGCCCTGCCCCGCTGTTGCTTCGAGCCTTCACTGTGTTGTAGCTGTGCTCGCCCTGCCTGCCTAGACCTCCGGGGGGTTCTCCGTTTGGATACATCTCGTCTGGCCTCCGGGATTTGTGCTCATCCCTGCCACTCCAGCCTGCTGCTCCAGCCTGCCGTTCCAGCCTGCTGTTCCCAAAGCTCCAGCCGGACACCAGGGCCAGCTGTCCAGGGTTTGTGAAGCCTTTGTTCCATCCTTCCCTGGGATCCCAGGCCACTGGTGCCACGTGCTCCCCGAGCTCACTCCGGAGCGCCCCCTGCAGCCGCGGGGGAACCATCGCACCTGCCCTGCTCACCGGGAGCCGCCAGCGCCCCTGCCGGCTGTGACCATCACTGCACCAAAGGGGAAAGGGCCTGACAGCCGAGAAGGCTGGGACTGGGTTTGTGTTTGCTGTTACTGCCATAGTTATTGTTGTTTGTTTGACTGGTTATATAGATATATAATAGTAAAGAACTGTTATTCCTATTTCCCACATCTTTGCCTAAAGGCCCTTGATTTCAAAATTATAATAACTCGGAGGGAAAGGGGTTACATCTGGCACTTCAAGGGAGGCTTCTGCCTTCCTTAGCAGACACCTGTCTTTCAAAACCAAGACAGTATGTCAGCTAGCAAGGTGGCCAGAAGCATTTCCAACTGCTTCAGCAACGACAGGATCAGTTATTAAGGCATTTTTGGAACAAATAATTCCAAGATACAGCGTTGTAGAAGCAATAGACTCAGACAGGGGAACTCATTCTTTTTGAAGGAAACATCCTTCAAGGGGTTTTGGCTTCTTTAGGAATACAGTGGAACCTCCATAGGCCCTGGCACCCCCAGAGCTCGGCTCGGGTAGAAAACAGTGAATAGAGAAATAAACAACTTTTGAAGCTGGTAATAGAAACCAAGATGCCATGGGTAGGGCTTTGGACATTGGCTTTGGCGAGAATGAGGGCCCGACCCAGAAGAGAGATTCAGTTATCTCCCTTTCAGTCGTTGTTATGAATTACCCTGGTAAGTCTCAGCCTAGTGGGGGGGTAGAGGTAAGTGATGTATATTTAAAACCATCTGTGGCCAGGATACTGCTTCTTGTGAAACCCCTTCAACAGGAAGCTCAGCTGGCACAAGCCCTGCCTTTGGACTTTGCTGCTTGTAACATCCAACCAGGAGATTGAGTCCTAGTTAAGGAGTAGAAAGAAGCGCCAGTGGTGGTGAAATGGTGTGGTCCATTCCAAGTGTCACTGACGACAGAAACAGCCATCAAGACAGCTGAGCACTTGGGTCAAGGTCTCTGAAGCCTTGGAGATTTGGACATCTCAGCTGGAGGAGAAGGCTGGGAGGCTGTGACTGACACTCTGAAGGAGTGGGCTGGAGCAGTAGCCAGTGCTTCGACATCGGTGGAACACCCTGCGTGCCTACCCATAGACCATTTGCTGAAATAGTCCATATGGGCATCCCTCCTCTAGAATCTCTACTCACTGGGGGGCTAATACTTGCTGGATTATTTTATGTTAAGTGGTTTCTGTGTCTTCAATTGCCACAGGTGCTGCAGAAGACAACGGGAAAATTAGACTAGCTAATTAGATCACATTATTAAAATATTTTCCTTAATAGTTCTACTTTTATATGGTCAGCCAAGTTTAGGCCAGGAGTGGGAGAATCAATTTGCAGCCTTAGGAGAAGAAGTAGCAAAAGTTTTTAACCTTAGCAATTGCTGGCTCTGTGGAGGGCCAGGAGGATCTGAAGAGTGGCTATGGCTGGCTAGCCCAGCTGAACCTAAGTGGTGGGTCAACACCCGACGTGAGGTCCATAATAGGACGGGATTTTGGGCCAAAGAAGGAAGTCCATGGCCACTTCATTCTTCTCCAACAGGCACTTATTGCCTAAACAGGACAGGGCGGGTCTATGTAGGAAAAGGCGTTTGTCAATTGACTTTCTCTCTGGGTTTAAGCAATTGGGTTTGGCCCTCCAATTGCCCTCCTTACAATTGTTCCAAATATCAAGACAATTGCAATCAAATACCTGTTCAGCTCACTAATGGTAGCTGCGTAAGGTGTTCTTACCACACTTACCAAAATATTTGGAAGCCTGTAAAGCAATGGGGAGGGACAAGGGGTTTTTTTGACCACCTATTTTTAAGCTGTCCCCACAAAAATTCCACAAGTAGAAGACATGTTGTTCATGATTATCAGTGGGAATGGCAACACCGGATTGGAACTCAAACCCTTTTAGTGAGTTCTGCTCCAAATCCAACCAAAAACTTGCAGATGTAAATGTAGATGGGAACCCTGTGTGGGAGCTTGGAAATGCAAATACTGTGACCCTTATGGTGGGGCAACTATTGTTGGAGGACCGTTAGGTGTAGGTTACGGGCGGCCGGACGTAGATGGATGGAGACGAGAGATCTCTATAGGCAGGTCTTGGGACACAGTCGGTTTATTGCAAAGGGCGTGGGTATAGGGGCACTGCTCAGAGCTGCCAGACTCAGCTCTGAGCAGGCCCAAGAGAGCAAGAGAGTAAGCGGGTAAGAGAGAGAGAGAGAGAGTGTAAGAGCAAGAGTAAGAGTAAGAGCAAGAGTAGAAGTGGAAGTGGAAGTGTCTGAAGTCCTGGTTACAATACAATAAATCATCTTCTGTACTGAATATTCTAATTGTCACTAACCAATCTAATACAAGATACAAATCCTATAGCATTTACATACAGCCTATAAGAGTTCTTATATTACCATAGAGTGTTACATCTTAACTTCTAGAAACTACTCTTTGGACCCCTTCTGCTGAGCTAGTAGGGTCTGCTCTGACCCTTGGACCTGCTTGCAAGCAGAGGGTATTGTTCCATCAAGAGGGGATTACCTTCAGTCGGCCATACCATTGTTTTCCAGTTGTTCAGTAACTAAGACTTGGTATTTCAAAAGTGGCTTTCATTTCGATGTTGCCTGTAGTTTTCATATTCCCAAAATCTTTTGTCAGGCAATCATATTTATAAGGCTTTCCTGTTTCATCTTCCCCAACATCTTCCCCTTTCCGATGAACAATTAAGATATTAGACATAGTCCTACTCGTCATTTTTTGCACACACTAAAGTATACAAGGTACTGCTACTAAAACTATAATTATTACTACTAGAATAATCAAGCCTATTTTACAGAGTTCCCTTAGCCAAGGTGCAAAGCTCCAACCATCAAACAAACTGTCTAGCCAGGACGAGTTATCTGTTGTAATTTGGTTAGCTAGGTCCCTTAGGTTTTGTAACTGTTTGTGAATGGAAACAGAATGATCGGATAAGTTCATACAGCATAATCCTTCAAAATCTTCACAGCCATGCCCATGTGCTAATAAAAGATAATCAATAGCAGCTCTATTTTGTAAAGTGGCATGTCTGACTGCCTCTTCATCGCTTAACAAGTCACTGATCGTAGTAGAGGTGGCATTTACCTCCTTGCTGAGCCAACATCCCAACTTGTTTAACTGTTTTAGTGCAATTGAGGAACTTAACTGAGGAAGAAAAATGCTCGCAACAATTGATTTTTCAGAGTTCCAAGGGTGAAAGTCACTATCACAGTCGCTTTCATACTGATGTCCCCAGGAAGATCTAATCTTTCTGTTTTTCTTTTTGATTACTTCTTTGACGCTGGGAGCAATAATTGTAAGTTGTCCCAGAGCACAAGGGCCACCATCTATTTTTGAAGGTATACCTTGCCAGGCTCTGTCTCCACAGATGAGCCAAATTCCTCTAGGGAATCGAATAGGAAGTTTGTTAAAACGATCTGCATGAGGTTCGTCATATATAAGAAGCTTAGCTTGGTTGCACCAAGAAGTTACATTGCTATAAGCTGGGTGATATGGGGTAACATTTAAACGAGGACCGTTTTCTCCTAGAAAGTGAAAGAAATAGCAGGTATCCATAGTTAACGAGCCTAGGATTTCTAGCTCTTGAAGGTCAGATTTATCAATTTTAGAATTATCAATATAAGTTTGGTGTTTATGGCTGGTAGTTGGAGATACTTGATGATCGTCGTATGGCCAGTACTTATCAAGAGTAACATTATCAAAACCTTCTGGTAAAGGTATTCCAACTAAACAGGTTGAAAAAGGTTTGTCAGGGCTTGTGTCAGATAGACAGATGGTATCGGAGCCTGCAGATTTGGCTAAAGCAACCCAAACATTTGTCTTTGGTTGATTTACAGGTAAAGCTTCACTACAAAAACTAAAACATAAGAATAAAAGCAACATGCACGCGCGCAGATGAGAAAACTCCATTATTTTCTTGAGCTGTTTTTGGCAGATCGCTTTCTTCTGGTGATTCTGCACACTTCAGGTTTGGGTGCTTGCTTCCTGGCTTCCACTTGTGGGGTCACTGGCTGGTGTGGAGGCGTCGGCAGGCTTTGATGCGTGGTATGGCCTCACGTTTTTTGCTGGAACCCACTTGAGCTTTCCACCTGTGGAAACACACGCAAACCCCTTCCCCCATGTTATAAGATTGTATGGTCCTTCTATTTTTCCTGATTCTAGATTCTTAATTAAAACTGGAGGGTGCTCTTTTAGTTTTGCTTTTTTGTTGTTTAAGAAATGTCTGAAGATGGGGGGATCAGGCTCTTCTGCAGAGCTATTCAAAAAATTATAAACATACAAAGCCTTATTCAACCTCCTTTGAGGTGTATCCTGGGCTTCTCCCCTTTTCTGTTGATTTAAAATGCGTTTTAAAGTTTGATGTGTTTCTTTTAGGGTACTTTTTGGCAGTTGTTTAAGATACGGTGAGCAAATACCACTGTCCTTTATTGCTTTCCGCAACTCTTTAATCTCATGGTGTGGGATAGCTTGCCATGTTCTAGGACCACCAGCTTGCTGGCTGAATAGTACAGGCATAGCTAAAGGATTTAGATTTTCCTCTTTGCAAATTTGGCGTCTGACTTCATGCCAGTCTGTAAATTGAAAATTATTGAAACATTTTTGGGAGTTTTCTACTTTCGGGATTAATGCATGCGAATCTTCAGGGTTTAGTGTCTCTTTCTGAGTTGAGAAGTCTGTCCCAAACACTGGGGGGACACCAGAGCTGTTTGGGAACAGACTTAGTTCTTTTTCGGAATTGTTTTGTATTGGGATTAAGGGGTTGGCATTTGCAGGGGCAGAATAGTTCTCAGTCTGTCCTGTATTTATAAAAGCAGGTGTCATATTCCATCCTCCCTCTCCTTGCTGCACGGCTTGTGTGCCTGGCTGTGGCTGTGCGATCGATTGGTGATACAAAGTAGTCCCATTCGGTGTCAGGAGCGCAGAAGGCGGTAGCGCGGCTGGGTGTTCGAGGGAATGCGAGCGTGATTCGGTGCTGCTTGGGTTGGTTCCGGGAAGCGGTGGCGGAGTCAGGGAGGCAGGCGGCGGAGTCGCGGGAAGATGCGCGGCTGGTCCCGGGAGTGGTGCTGTGGTTGGAGGAGTGCGAGCGGAGTGATATGGCTGATCCGGGAGTTGCAGCAATTGCGCATGTGTGGGTTGCAGCAATTGCGCATGCGCAGGTTGCAGCAATTGCGCATGCGTGGGTTGCGTCATCAGGTCCGCGCGGCAGGCTGTAATGGCAGTAGTCTGTGTGGCAGATGGTTCGGGCAGAGCGGGAGATGGCAGGACTGCAGAACAAGGGGCTGGGGCTGCGGCCGCGGGAGGCAGGAGGGCTGGTGGCTGGATCGCGGCGTGCTGCTGCTGGGAGCTTGTAGGCTGGGCTGGGGTGGGTGGTGGTGCGGTGGGCAGAAACGGCGCCGGCGGAGCGGCGGTGCCGGGAGACGGAGCTGGAGCAGCGGCAGGAACGGAGGAGACTGCAGACATCCGTGCAGACAGTGCGGCACCGGCACCAAGTGGCTCGCAGAGCTGGGGCGCTCCGCGTCCCAGCGCAAGCGATGGTGTGCCGGGATCAGGGAACCGCACAGGAACGGCAGCAGGGACAGGAGTAGACGCAGGCGTCTGTGCTGCCGCGGGGCCGGGGGACAGCTCGGGGCGTGCTGTGTGTGCTTGAACGGCAGGGTGGGGGGGTAGGGTTACTGCGGTAACGTGCACAGGGGATGCCGGGGGCAGCAGCGCGGCCGTGACCGGCGCTGTAGGCACCAGTGGTTCGGGAGTGGTAGGAGACTGTGAAGACACAGCAGCGGCGGACGCGGATGGAACAATGGCTACCATCGGCACCGTGTCGGGGGGGGGACCTGGGGGGCTGGAAGAAGGGTCGCGACTTGGCTTTGCGGGGGGCCGGCTATAATGGCAGCCATGGCCATAACCGGCGCGGCTGGGGGAGGGGTAACACCCATAGGTAGCAGGGGGGTAGGCGCTGGTCCCGCAGGGGTACCGCCGGGGGACGGGGCCACGATGCTGCCAGCAGCAGGGGGTGGGGTAAGAATGACGGCAGCAGGGGGGGGTGGAGCCGCGATGACGGAAACGGGGGGGGGGCATGGGGGGGCAGGGGCAAGGGGCGGGGCCGCGGAGACGCTGGAACCGAAGGCGGGGACCGCGGGGGATGGGGCAGCGGGGACGAGCGGGATGGCGGGGGCGGGGATGGCGGGAGCGGTGGGAGGGGCCGTAGGGTCCGGTGGGGTGGCTGGGGCCGGGGTAACGGGTGTGGGGACCGCGAGCGCGGGGGGCGGGGCGGCGCGAGTCAGCCGGACCGCGGGTACTGGAGCCGCGGGGTCCGGCGGAGGGGCGGGGGCTGTGCTCCGCTGCGGGCTCGCAGCGGCAAGGGGCGGACTCGCAGCAGGAGCCGGGCTCGGCGGGGTGACTGCTGCGGGCGGCGCCATCGCAGCAAACAGCTCTACCAGCGCTCTGCAAGCTGGGAGCAGCTGCGCGGCAGCCATATCCCGGTAGGAGATATTATTAAAGAGCTTAACCCCAACTGTGTCCCAAAAGTCTCTTGTAAAGACGGCTGAACGGTCAGCATTTGGGAAATTAAGTCGGGTCCATTCTAAAAGATTTTTTAGCTCGTGTTTAGGCAACTGACTTGGACCAGAGCTTATAAGTAAATGCTTAAGTTGCTTATAGAGATCTCTGTCATGGGCAGAGTGGGTTTGTCCCATTTTTTAGACCAGTATGATACTCACTTAGATGATGTCGCAGGAGCAGCGTCCTTACTCAGATGTCTGTCGTGCGGGGCTGGCCAGGCACTCCACTCGGCAGTCAGGATGCCGCTTTTCGGTCCTTTCCCAGAGCTCCGGTTTCAGGCGTCGCTTGGCAACGGCTTTCCGTGCTCAGGACCTCACGGGTGGGTCCGCACTGAGCTCCAGCGCAGGCGGTGCTCAGCACTACTCGCCTGTGCTCGGGGCGTGCGGCAGGTTTCCCTCCGCAGAGCTCCAGTCAGCACTGCTTAGCAGCGTGTCCGTGCTCGAGGGGTGATACGGCAGACCTCCTCAAAGAACTCCAGGGAGCCGCTGCGCAGCAGTGGCCGCCCGTGCTCAAGGACTGCCAGGCAATTCCCTCCAAGAGCTCCAGGTAATCCCCGTGCTCGAGGGCTGCTTCAGCAGAATTATAGAGCTGCAGCTACTACGATGCGCAGCAACGGTATGCCGTGCTCACGACACGTTCTAGGTGGTATAATTGGTCTTTTAGTTACCGTCCATGGAGAAGAGTCCTACAGATGGAGAAAGCTGAACCGGGCGTTCAATTACGTTGTGCGCCAGACTGCAGGTGCTGGGTGTGGGTTCGGCAATCACGGTGGCCGCCAGACTGTAGGTTACGGGTGGGACGGAGACGGATGGAGACGAGAGATCTCTATAGGCAGGTCTTGGGACACAGTTGGTTTATTGCAAAGGGCGTGGGTATAGGGGCACTGCTCAGAGCTGCCAGACTCAGCTCTGAGCAGGCCCAAGAGAGCAAGAGAGTAAGCGGGTAAGAGAAAGAGAGAGAGAGAGTGTAAGAGCAAGAGTAGAAGTGGAAGTGGAAGTGTCTGAAGTCCTGGTTACAATACAATAAATCATCTTCTGTACTGAATATTCTAATTGTCACTAACCAATCTAATACAAGATACAAATCCTATAGCATTTACATACAGCCTATAAGAGTTCTTATATTACCATAGAGTGTTACATCTTAACTTCTAGAAACTACTCTTTGGACCCCTTCTGCTGAGCTAGTAGGGTCTGCTCTGACCCTTGGACCTGCCTGCAAGCAGAGGGTATTGTTCCATCAAGAGGGGATTACCTTCAGTCGGCCATACCATTGTTTTCCAGTTGTTCAGTAACTAAGACTTGGTATTTCAAAAGTGGCTTTCATTTCGATGTTGCCTGTAGTTTTCATATTCCCAAAATCTTTTGTCAGGCAATCATATTTATAAAGCTTTCCTGTTTCATCTTCTCCAACAGTTAGGCCCGGGAATCCTGCTGTATTTTGACCCACCAATTGATGACCAAGGGTAGGAAGGCCCCTTTGCTAATGGAACACGGGCTTTGAAAGGACATTATTGGATTTGTGGCCAACATGCTTAGCTCAGGTTACCTCCAAACTGGTCAGGGATATGGTGTATATATTAGACCATCGTTCTTTTTGCTACTACAAGTTCAGGGAAATCGCTTAGGAATCAAAATCTGTGATGATTTAATTAGAGAAAAGCAGTCAGCTGATGCAGCCCTGGCTGGAGGGAGCACCCAAAAACGGGGAAAAGATGAATGGCCACCAGAACGAGTTACGCAACACGATGGACCAGCCACTTGGAAACCTAAGGAATTAATCCCAGATGCCTGGGAACCCATTTATCATTTGAATGAGATAATTAGGTTACAAGCTGTCTCGGAAATAATAACCCACCAGCCAGCCAGAGCTCTTGATCTTCTTGCTGACCAAGCCACTTAAATGAGGAAAGCGGTATTTCAATATTGGATGGTATTAGATTATCTGTTAGCAGAAGAAGGAGGAGTTTGTGGGAAATTAAATGACTCGAGCTGCTGTTTGCAAGCAGATGACAGCGGAAATGTGGTTAAACAAATAACAAAGGAAATAACGTCAGCTCATGGACCTGTCCAAGTGTTGAAAGGATGGTAATGGGACATGTTTTCATGGTTAACTGGCCAGCTATGGGCTAAATGAATACCATTTCTCCTCTTATATGCTATAGCAACTCTAATCTTTTGAGCATGCGTGACACCATGCTGGGTGCAGCTCTTTCAGCAGGTGGTCAAGGGGATGCCGCTAGCAGCCATGCCTACCTGATCCAGAAAGGACTACAAAAGGACAGAAAAGGATGTCACTGCAAATAATAGCAAAAGCCAAGAAGACTCAAGAAGAAAAAATTAAATCAATGGTAATTAAGGTTTGTAAAGACAAATACAGATCAAATAAAAAGAGGAGGGATTAAAAGGAAGGAGGTGGATGAGTCTTTACAAACAGACCGTGTGAATTGGCCTGTAGACAAGGCTAGGAACTTATGGGGAGTGAAGTAACAGAAGAAACTATTAGTTCTCTAGAACTGTTACTAATCATCAGAGACTGTTGATTAATCCGGGGCGTGTTAAATTCCTGAACCTAGAGCAAGGCAACAAAGACTTAATAGAATTAGAAATGGGTTTTTTTTCTTCCTTTTCGATGCCAAAAGGGGGGGTGCATATTAGAGGGGGACATAGAGTAGGCAGTTCTGGAAGTCTGTATCTCCCGAATACCTCAGCCAGTGGGGAAAAGGACGAGGGTGCTGTGGCTGGGAACTTGACATCAAAAGGGGGCTGCATCCCGCAACCGTTTGACAGACCCCAGGGGAAAAGCCCCATGGACTCTCCCTGTAGTCGAAGAATGTTGCAGGACTCCTCTGTCTCCTTTTCGGACATAAACCTCAGGCATCGTGGATTAATTTTCCCTAACGGCAGCGACCTGCCGTGTGGTCTCTATGCACCTCCCCAGCCCCCTGGGAGGTGTAAAATAGTTCCCGGCGGCTCCCACTGTGCGTTACGGATGGCTGCGCAGCCCCGGGGCTGCCCGCAGTGCTCCCCTGCCCCGCCAGGGCTGCCTGCGGGCTGCGGAGCCACCTTGCCACTGGCGCGGCCAGGGCCGGGGCCCTTCTCGACAGCAAATAGCCCTGGGAGCATGTACTACTCCAAAAGCATACTTTGAATTAGTCCAAATGTTGATAGGTTTTCCTTCAGCTGATACTAAGGCTCCAGTTAGGGCTATTATTTCAGCCTTATGATCTGATGTCCGCACAGGTAACAGATTTGCTTCAATGACAGCGTCTGTGCTTGTAATTGCATAGCCAGCAACCACTTACCATTCTTGACATAGCTGCTTTCATCAGTGAACCAGTTGTCTGCATTTCCTAGTGGAGAGTCCTTCAAGTCTGGGTGGCTAGAGTAAACTGCCTCCATGGTTTCGATGCGGTCATGATGTACAAGCTCCTCAGCGGCCTTGCCCTGGAGGTAAGCTGCTGGATTGAAGATGTTAGTTACTTGGATACTCACATCCTCCGATTCTGTTAGGACAGCTTGGTGTTTGAGAAAGCGAGATGGGGTTAACCAGTGATTTCCTTTCTGCGTGAGCACTGCTGACACTGTATGTGAGACAAAAATGGTTAGCTGCTGGCCCATTGTGAACTTGAGGGCTTCCTCTATGTTCAGGGTCCCAGCTGCCACTGCACACAGGCAGGCGGGCTATCTTTGGCTGACCACGTCCAGCTGCTTGGAGAAATAAGCCACTGGCCTTTTGTACGGTCCTAGCTTCTGTGCCAAAAGTCCCAATGCCGGTCCTTGCCTTTCATGTGAAAACAACAGAAAAGGTTTAATGACATCCAGTATGCCCAATGCCGGAGCTTGCATTAACTCACGTTTCAGAGTTACAAATGCATTATTAGTCTCTGGTGTCCAGCATAGGTGGGTCCCCTCCGTTTCTTTTAGGAGAGTTTCACAATTAGTCCATAGCTGTAGATCCATAACTTACACTGTCTTGTCATTCCCAGAAAAGTTCTTAGTTTTGTTTTTTTTTATTGTAGTTGTCTGGGGCATCTGACAAATTGTCTCTTTCTTGTTATTTTCCAAGGCTCTCTCTCCTCCTGCCAGTTCATATTTCACTTTTTGGAGGACTAGCTGAGCCTTTTCAGGGGAGAGCCTATATCCACTTAGTCCCAGAACATTTAAAAGACTTACAGCTCATTCCTTGCAATCTTCATGGGTTCTTGTTGTTATTAGTAGGTCATCAATGTACTGCAAAAGTGTACCTTCCCAGAGTGGCGGTGTCCAGGCTTCCAGTTCTTTAGCTAATGATCTCCAATTCTTGTGGGGCTATTTTTGGAATCCTTGTGGCAATAGGGTCGATGTAAGCTGGCTTTTTTCCCTGTTTTGAGGTTTTCCCATTCAAAGGCATAAATTTCCTGACTGCTTTCAACTAATGGCAGACAAAAGAAAGCATCTTTTAAATCTAGAACTGAAAACCACACCCAGTCACTTTGTAATTTTGTAAGTAAAGTGCAAGGATTGGCTACTACAGGATGCAGTGTTCTTGATATTGTATTTATCGCTCTCAGGTCTTGAACTAATTGATAATTTGCATTTGGCTTTTGTATTGGTAGAATTGGGGTATTGTAGGGAGACCTATATTCTCTTAACAACTCTTGATCAATAAATTTAGCAATTATTGGTTTTATTTCTACTGGTGCTTCATGCTCTAGAGGATATTGCTTAACTGACTCTGGTTGTGCCCCTTCCAGGCGTTCAATAATCAGTGGGGAAGCCCGTTTTGATTTCTTTGGAATTTCAACATCTCCCACTAATGGGATCACTTGATCTGTTATTTCATTACCTATGGGTATTTCTCTTCTTTCAGCCTTGTTTGTTTGTTTGTTTGTTTTTCTAGGCCTGAGATGATTAAGGAATGGGTTTCCCTTTATCTAATCTTAGTGGTTTAACTTACACTTTCAAGTCTTAGTCAGGTATCTTCGGGGAGGCTTCTTTGGCTGTAGCGTCTTTAGACAGTTTTTGTTACATTAATATTTTTACTCTGCTGGATAATTTTAGACATTATGAAGGATTAGTTTTTAGGACACAAATCAACACACAAAACATTTCCATACAAAATGTTCTCATGCAAACATATCTTTACATCAGGGCTATGCTCTGTTTTCTAGGAGACAGATTATAGCACTGTTGTAATGTAATCTTGACACAAACTAGAAACTGGGGCTTTACTGTTGGTAGGATTAAAAAGAAATTGATTCTCTTTCAAAATTAGTTTCATTAATCCAAGTAGCTTTTTTTTTTCTTTGAATTTTAGTGACTAAATTGCCTTCATCACATTCTGCACCCTCGTCTGAGATTGCAGAATGTGCTATAAATAGGTGGAGTGAGGCAAAGATAAAATACCTTCTTAAGACATATGGCATGAGATTGAACAGCACTTTAGTTTGAGAGCTGGTAGAAGGCTTTTCTGTATTTTATTCATGTCCTATTTGCAGTCTATGGCTGCAAAAAACCCTCCTGGTTTAGGAGGGGGGATTTAACCATTTCTTATGTAGCATTTGCTTGTGTTTTCTCAAGATTCTTTAATTCACTAAATAGTAAATTAAAAAAATTAGCTGAATTATAATAATTTTGAAGTCTTCTGAGGCAGAACTGGGAAGGTTAGAACATATCTGTATGATTTCAAATATGCATAAATTCTTAAATTACAAACGTTAAGAAACTGACAATGCAAGCACTTTACGTTTCATTGGTTTTCATGCAGTTCCATCCCATGTGTTGGTAGGTTCTTAAAAAGTGAAAATTTGGCCCACTAGACCGATTATTAAAAAGTGATAGCGTCCACGTGAATAAATGGTTATCACATTTAGGTGTGATTCTGCTGCTTGCACTTTCTCTGCCCTCAAACTGCTTTCTTTATTGTCAACACAGGGATGTTTGACATTCTTAGAAAAGAGAAAAGAAACAAATTTCCTCAAAAAAAAAAAAAAAAAGCCAGGTGAAACAAGTTGTTAATTGCATTAATTTATTCAGGTGGAGTTTTGGTTTTTATTCTATGAAGTGCTTGTTGCACCACTTTTGTTGTTTCCCACAGATTTTGAGTGGGATTTCCTCCAGTTGATTGTTCAGCAGAGGGAGTGAGACTGCCTTCAAAAGTTTTGCAAGAGTTGCATCTGTGAATCGGGCTCGTGAGTTGCCTTTTTTTTTTTTCCCCCAGATTTTCGTAGGCTTCTGTTTTTCACCATGGATCAGTTCACCTTGGATCAGTTTGCTCTTTTTGTTCCAGTGATTTTTTCTTTTGGACGTGTGTCACGATCCGTTAATACAAGTGAGGGTCGTGATGGTTTGTTTACAGATCTCAGAGTGCAAAAGGACACAAGGGATTTCAGTTTTAATCAAAACAGTGCACCTTTTTTAAGTACCCACAACACGGTAATGTGGTAGAGGAGAGAAAGAGAGAGAGAGAGATAAAGAAAAACAAGGTAAAAGAGTAGAGAGGAAGAAAGGGGGGGGGGTAATAGCTACCAACAGATGAGACAAAGTCCTCGTGATCTGCTGCCAATAGATTTGTCTTCTTTCCATGGGGAGATCTCATCTCAGTTATTTCAGAAAGTCCCTTTATAGCCCTTTTTAGAAATGAGGGGCAACTGGCCAAGACCACATCTATGTTTCATAATAACATTGCAAAACTAAAAGCTAGCACTATCACAGGTACATACCAAGCATGCCTTTCTCCTATGCTAACTATGATTTACCAAAATATGAATATCAATCTAATATCGATATCCAACTGAGATGGACAAAAACCCTAACAGTTTAGAGTTAGAAAGTGTATGTTTTATTTTTGCGTGGGATAGCTCCCTAAGTCGCAGGCCCCGATACAAGCAAACATGAGACCTTTTATTTCCACATATTATGAATATCCAAAATACAAAATGCATATTCATAGTGTTGACACCTCCCATTCTCCGCTTCGTATAGAAATGAGCTTACATGTCATTAAGCATGCATAGTGTGTGATCTGAATTGAGTCGGTGGTCTTGAATTGGGTCAGTGGTCCTAAGGAAGATGAAGTAACTCATCTTCCTCACTTTGACCTTTATGCCTTTCTGAGTTTTAACAATTCTAATTACTTTAGTGACCTCTAAGTTTCTTCTTGCGTGACTTTTGGATGGGCTCCCACAAAGGGAGGAAATTGGTAATTGTCTTTATTCTATACACCAACTTATCAATGTTTCTGCTCATTATTCTAAGCACAGCTAAACAAACATGCAAATGACAGATCATCAGTTATTTGGTAATCAGTTACTAACATCTAAAACTCTATTTCAGGTCCAGCTCTCCTAACTATTTTGATTAACCCTCACTGGGCCCAAGCCTACAGCTGAAATCCCAAGCCTATGACTAAAATCTTTATGTTTCCTCTAAATCTATGTTTCATTCCCACCAAGGGAGGAAATTGGTAATTGTCCTTGTTCCCTACACCAACTTATCAATGTTTCTACTCCTCATTCTAAGCACAGCTAAGCAAACATGCAAATGACAGATCATCAGTTATTTGGCAATCAGTTACTAACATCTTTGTAGTGGGAGGGGGGTCCCAGGAGCAGGAGAATCCAGCCAGAGTCACGATATGAACACCGATACGATTTGAGCATCGTGCTCCAGTTTTATTACTCGGTTACCCCAAGTTATACTTTTTTCCAAAGTTCACGCCCCTTTTCCATGAGAAAGCCTCTAAGCAGTGGGGGAGCTGACCAGTGTATACCTTTTCCCAAGGCTGTTCAAGGCTGCCAGCTAGCAGGTGCCTAGCAAGCCTATCTTCAGCCTGAGGCCCCGTCAGGGGTACGTCTGCAACAGCCCTGGGATGTCCAAGCTCTCCTGGGGTATCCTATATTCCACAAGGAATTCCTCTACACATCTTAAAACCCATTTCAGGTCCAGCTCTCCTAACTATTTTAATTAACTCTCACTGGGCCCAAGTTCTTCCTATTCCAACTAATCTCAACACAGCTAGCCTATAACTAAAATCTTGATGTTTCTTCTAAATCTATGTTTCATTCCCCACTTCTCTTTTAACAGTGAGTAAATTCTTTTACTCAGTACACAGATTTCCTCTTCATTTATCCAAGCGGCATGGTCAGCCTTTTTCTCATTCAAGACTAAACCATACGCTTTGGATAGTGATGTCAAGGCTGCTGTTCTCCACAGCATCTTCCAATACCAAACAAGCATCACCACGGATAAAATCCAACTTGCACTAACTAAAATGAGCAATACAATAATAGGATGAATCAAGGCATTGAGTATACCAGTTGCTGTCGGTGACTATCCGAAAAGCACATCCCACCAATGATGAGACAAATGTCAGATTCATTCCTATAGGGACAGGCAAGACTTCTTGGACAGTAATCATGCTTGTCCTTATATACTGATGTGATTCTCCAATTTTCGTAAAATTCCAAATACACAAATTAAGTTGGGTTATCATTTACGATTAAATTGTCTATCGTTATGGTGGGACATGCCATCCTGAGGCAGATGCAACCTCTTCCGTATACACTAGCCACGTTGTTTGGTTAATGGAATGCACCTCAAAGTGGCAAATGCTTTGGTCTGTGTCCAAACAAATGTCTTTACCTAAAATCCTTCCACATATGTACCCTAACTGCTCCCTCATAGAGCAGGGCTCTAGGTTAATGGTTTGCCACTGGCTTTTAATTTCTCGTGCCCACATTCTATATTCAGAGGGGTATAATACAGTTCAATTCATGGTCTTGTTCTTTTGTATCTCCCCAATCTGGTAATATTTTGGACAGTTTCCAATGGTTATCACCCAGGGCTAGCAAGGAGGATTGCAACGGTTGCTGCAATTTAATTAAGTCACTCCTTACTGCGGTCAATTTGTTCATCATATGCTTTTGTTGCACACCCCTCTATTTTCAGTCTAAACTTAATTGCTCAAGCATTTGTCACAGCATTCAGGGCCAAACGGATAAGCCTCATGAAACCCATCCTGCACAAATGCATATTTACATCTTCAAACATCCCTTCCTTCCCACAGGCTTGCGTTTGTGACTTTGAGCATTTTGTTCAAAGCCTTCCGAAAGTGAGGATCATATGCCTTCCCCTGGCATGGGTATATTTCAGTTGCGTTAGACTGGAGTAGTACTACTTTAACTCTTGTTACGATTGTAAGAATAATTAGTAAAGTCCCAACTTTCCACATAATGTCCATCATAACTGAATTCATCTGTTGCCTTTTTGGGTCAGCTTCAGCTTCAGTTCGTTGTCGCCTGGCGTTATCTCCCAAACACCCTCAGGGGCTTTCTTCACCCGGGAGTGATGAATCCAGGCCTTCTGCTCTTTGATCTTGATTGCAGTGAAGGTGGTGAGGATCACCTGGAACAGTCATTCCCACTGCGGTTCCAGAATCTCCTCTGCAAGAGACTTAACATACACATAATCTCCAGGTTGTACATCATGTACTGGCCCATCTAATTCTCTGCTTTGGGCCCCAGACACATATTTTTCAATTTCTCTCAGTTGTTTCCTCTATTCGAAGACATAGTGGCTGGAACTCCAAAGTGGGATATTATTTCTTGCAACAACGCTTTGGTCACCTCTCATGCTTTAGCCATCCTAGTGGGAAAGTTTAGCGGGGGGGGTCCCGGGTGCAGGGGAATCCAGCCAGAGACACGATATGGACACCGATATGATTTTAGCATTGTGCTCCAGTTTTATTGTTTACTTACACCAAGTTATACTTTGCCAAGTTCACTCCCCATTCCCACGAGAAAGCCTCTATGCAGCGGGGGAGCTGACCAGTGTATACCTTTTCCCAAGGCTGTTCAAGGCTGCTGGCTAGCAGGTGCCTAGCAAGCCTATCTTCAGCCTGAGGCCCCGTCAGGGGTACTTCTGCAACAACCCTGGGATGCCCAAGCTCTCCTGGGGTATCCTATGCCCCCGCTCCACAAGGAATTCCTCTACAGGAAAGGCCTCTGGCCATCCTGAAAAGGTATCTGTTGATACCAATAGGTATCGATACCCCCCTTTTCTGAGTAATTCAATTTGCCACTGTTGCCCAGGTCCGCAGCCTTTCCCAATTTGTCCAACTTTAGGTTTTGGAATATTCTTAGGATTAGTTCAGAGGCAAAGACCACACTGGCGAGTTACTTGTATCACTGCACCTTGCAATCTCCTAGCCATAATCCTATCTTTCATTTAATTGGACAAAGCATTCATTCCCCAGTGTGTTTTCTCATGTTCTTCTGCACCAGTGACCACAACAAATACAAAGGTACTATGAGCTTGTTATTCTTAGTTAAAGCCCATCCCTCTGATTATAACTTGAATTTTCCTTTTTTTAATAAGTTTCTTATCTTTCTTGTTGTATTCTGGCCTACCTTCAAGGCAAATCTTTCCATCTGGTATTAATGTTGCTCTACCTTTTCATTGGGTACTTCACCTTTGGCTGCATCTTTTGCCTCTCTGTCCACCAGCATATTTCCCTCTTCCAATTCAGAACTCACTTTTTGGTGCGCTTTAATGTGCACGATAGCTACCTTCTCAGGTAACTGAACTGTGTCCAATAACTTCAGTATTTCTGGTGCATGCTTGATACTCTTCCCTTGTGAGTTTAACAGTCCTCTCTCCTTCCAAATGGCTCCGTGTGCATGAACCACCCCAAATGAGTCTGTATAAATATTAATCTTCTTTCTTTTTGCCAATTCTAAGGCTTGGGTTAGAGCAATTATTTCAGCCTTTTGTGCAGAGGTGTTTGTTGGCAATGGTCCAGACTCTATTACCTCTCAGCTGCTGGTAACGGCATACCCAGCATGTCTTTTTCCACTGATAACATAACTGCTTCCATCAGTGAACCAGGTCTCAGCGCCCTTGAGAGGGATGTCCTTCAGATCTGGGTGATTGGAGTAAGTGGCCTTGATTGTCTCCAGGCAGTCATGGATCACCGGTTCTCCCTGATTCCCACTGAGGAATGAAGCTGGGTTCACAATGTTAGTCACCACAATTTCAACATCATCTTGTTCTACCAGTATGGCCTGATACTTCAAGAATCTCTGAGGGGAGAGCCAATGTCCCCCTTTGGCCTCCAGGACTGCGGATACTGTATGAGACACTAGCACAGTCATTTTCTGGCCCAGGGTGAATTTGCATGCCTCTTGGATGTTTATCGCCACTGCTGCAACGGCTCTGAGGCACCTGGCCATCCCTGGGCTGCTGCATCCAGCTGTTTGGAAAGGTAGGCTACTGCCTGCCGATACGGGCCCAAGTCTTGTGCCAGTATTCCCAAGGCAATCCCTTGCTTTTCATGAGAAAACAAAAAGAATGGTTTACTCACGTCTGGAAGTCCCAGGGCTGGAGTTGACATGAAGGCCTTCTTCAGTTGGTCGGAAGCCTGTGTTGCTTCCTTTGTCCACGGCAGGCTCTTGTTTCCTTCCATAATCAATGTATATAAAGGTTTAGCAAGCGACTCATAATCATTAATCCACAGTCTGCACCACCCTGTCATACCTAGAAAAGTTCTCATCTCTTTTGCTGTCTGGGGTTTTGGGATCTGGCATATTGCTTCTTTGCACTCTCATCCAAAGGTTCTTCGTCTGGCACTTATTTCATAGCCCATTGCTTTACCATCTGGGCCTTCTTTTGGGATACCCGGTACCCTTGCAAGCCCAAAAAGTTGAAGAGGCTTACCGTCCAGTTCATACATGCCTCTTGGGTCTGGGTGGCTACCAAAAGGTCATCCACGTACTGAAGCAGCTGTCCTTCTCCCAGTGGGGGTTCCCAGGATTCTAGATCCTTTGCAAGCTGTTCTCCAAACACGGTAGGAGAGTTCTTGTACCCTTGGGGTAATACACACCATGTGAGTTGAGTTTTGCGTCCACTCTTGGGGTTCTCCCACTCAAGTGCAAAAATTTTCTGGCTGGCTTCATGGAGAGGGAGACAAAAGAAAGCATCCTTCAAATCTAAAACGGTAAACCAGGCTAGTTCAGGTGTTAAATGAGTTAATGAGGTGTAAGGTTAGCAACCACTGGGTATAAATCCTCAGTCACTTTATTGACTGCCCTCAAATCTTGTACTAACCTGTATGACCCACCAGGTTTCTTCATGGGTAAAATTGGAGTATTAAAATCAGATTGACACTCCCTTAACAATCCAATTTGCAAAAAGTTCTCAATAATTGGCCTGATCCCTTCTCTGTCTTCCCTTTTCAAGGGAAATTGCTTGGCCCTTACAGGCCGTTTCCCTTCTTTAAGCTTGATTTGAATTGGCAGGGCATTCTTTGCCCTCCCTGGGGTACCAGAGGCTCACACTCCAGGGAATACTTGATCCATTATCTTCTTAATAATTTCTTCTTCATTCGCTATTTCAGTTTCTTTGGTTATTAGCATTAGGCTCAGCAACTCTATATATTGTTGGTCTTTTACTTCCAAACTGATTTCCCCATTTTTAAATATTATTTTTGCCTCCAGCTGCTCTAGCAGATCGTTGCCCAAAAGTGCAGATGGAGCGTTAGGCATATATAAAAATTGGTGAATTCCTCACTGTTTTCTCAATTTATATTTCAGTGGTTTACAAAAGTATGCCTTTCCAGATTGGCCAGTTGACCCTGTCACTACAAAATAACCCCTTGATATAGGTAACAAAGCTTTCTTTAACACTGAATATGTTGCTCCTGTATCTACTAAAAATTCCACTTTCTTTTCTTCGTTCCCTAGTTTAACTATAACCAGAGGGTCCCCTAGGGTAGCGCCCAGTCTTTTATATGAGCAACCACCCCCGCAACTCTCTGGTCATATTTCTTTTTCATCACCCTTTCTCTTTTCTGGGCACTGGTTTTTCCAATGCCCAGGTTTTGCATAAGGCGCACTGGTCCCTTCCTAGTCGGGGTGGTCGTTGTCTTGGTGGACCTTGCCCACGTCTTCCTTTTTTTTTCTTCTTTTACCACCCTTATTAATTTTTGCATCCCCTGTTTGTATCCCTCTTCCCAATTGCTATAAACTCTCCATGCCGTATTAAGCAAAGTCTCTAGATTCCAGTCCTCATATTTCCAGCACTCTCTAACAGTGGAAGTGCAGAGTAAAGGTCAGACCCTCTTCCTCAAGGATGGGGTTCCTGTTATTTGAGGATGCCTCCTTGAAGCCAGTGATGGGGATTTCTTAATGCAACCTTATCACTGCTGCATTCTCCCTGCTCTCCCTCCTGGTGTGCTCTGGGCCCTTCACCTGTTCTGTGTTCCATCACACAGCTCAGTCACTTCCAGAGGACACTATCAAGTTTATCTGCAAAGTGGTCACAGTTCACCTACATCCACTGGTACCAAATGATGACTGGGACCCCCTCTGCACACATGGAGATTAGTCTGTATCACCCTTGCTGGGTCTGATATTAATTGGAATCATAGATTTCCTCCTAAAGAAATATCTACCCACACAGACACCTGCATGCTACTGGTGCATGAGCTGGACAACCAACTCAGCAAGTGTTATCACTCATTGCATGGTGTGGGACTGTACCCACAACCATTCCCTTAACCTCTGCCATTTACTGCAGCTGTAATGTGTTCGCAGAAGAATCATCTCAAAATGCCATGAGGTTTTTGCATGGAGACATGCCAGCTTCTTTGTCTAGACATGGGAAAACAGCAGGCAAAAAGGTCAGGAAGTGCTTGATGTGGAACTAGGAACATCCAAGATGGGGGGAAGGAGAAAGGAAGAAGAGCAACCCTAAATGACTAAGGGGAAAGAGGGCATTTTGCATGAAATTGCTGAATTTACATGTCCTGTGGCAGTTTCCAAGTTTTACCCCAGGATAAGCAACTTTACAGATGCAAAACCCAGAGAGATGGAAAAAGAAAATCATGTCCAGGTCTGAATTGGGAAGGGCAAAGTAAATGCTGGGGAATCCTTATGAGAGAAACCCACCTCTAACTGAGAGTCTTTCCCAACTATCTTCAGGTGAAGATCCGGGAGACAGAAGGGACTGCATATACCTGTGATTTCCAAGGGGCCCTTCTAGGAGCCACATAGCACTGGCTGCTGCAGCCTCCTCTTGCTACTCCAGAGCAATTCAATACAAGCAGTCTTTCCGAGAGATAATGAGAGGTATCTTACAAAGTATCCTACTTTGCATGGTGCTGTCTGTCCCTCCCTAGGTTGTTGACTCTTCCCTCCAAGGCTGTTGAGTGATGTGAGGTAAGCTACACAATTAATAAGCAGCAGGGAGAAGCTGCTAAGCTGTGGTTTGTTTATCAGATAAAAGTCAAGTACAAACAAGAGTTATTTACAGAAATACAGGACTTAAATATACACTCTTGGCAGACACATAGGAAGACCCCTGGGACTTTGAATGTGAAACTCAATTTGGTGGCTGAATTAGGAAGTGTGGAAGTGTGGGAATTACTTCATGATGCTGGAAAAATTATATCTTGTGTAAGCAATTAATTTCTACTTTAAAAACAAAGAACACAAATAGCAACAGTATTGCAACTCTCATACATTTTTTCAGATGATCTGGATGAGGAAGCAGTGGAGATGGGAGATAGCTATGTAAGACAGCTGTTCATTAGCAGGTTTTCAGGTCTCAGTATCAGCCTTTTTTTAAAAGACATTCTGGTTTATTTGATTAATGCCAACTGATATAAAAATACTTAGGCCCATGTGCTGCACTTGGCTTTGGAAGGGCACGCTATAGTAAACTACACCAGATGCATAGAAAGCATGTCTAAAAAGGGCTCTCTTACTGGTTCCAGAACACAAGAACATGAAAATTAGTGTATTACTACTGATGACATGTCATGTAAGTTTATAGTACAAAACATCTCCATTTAAGCTAGAGAGCTAAACTTACATTTCAACCCGCTAAAATTTGTAAGGGTACCAAGACCATGGGAAAAGCCTGACTATGAAAACAGTGGCCTTGGTAGGCAGAGAGAAATCCCATTTATTGAGTAATGTGAAAATGAGCAGCTGTAGGGCCAGGTAATGGAAGATGTTTGCTGGTCAGGCAAACTTTTGATGTATATTTATGATTTTTTAATTATTGGAGTAATCAGTAAAAGTTTGAAAACACTGGGACTTTTTTTGCTGTACTGGATAACTCCAAACAATGGCTATAGCAAGAGGGATTTCCAGTAGAAGCTATATTACAGCATCCTATTTGATGTTCAATGTTCAAAATGAATAGGACAAATTGTTAGAAGAAGCATTTTGGAGATATTGTCATGGGATAAAAAATCATCCTACAGAACCTCAGTCTGTAAGAGAGGTAAGAAATGAAGCTGATCTCTGTCTAGTACCAATGCATCTTGGAGAACAGGACTCACAATACACCAAGGAAAGGAAAAAAAGGTGACTCTACTCATCATCCAGGCAAATTCCCTGTTGAAATAAAAAAGAAGGAAAAAAGTTGTTTTTCTCAGTAGTGAGCTCTCTTCTTACAAGGGTGGGTTTTGAAGGCAGTTTTTCTGGGTTTGGTGGGGGGAGACGTGTGGTTGGTTTTTTCCCTTCTGTTTAAGAGTTAACCAAAAGGAAATGGCTCATGCATCATTATTTAACACACTTGTAGCTGGCACAACCTCATTGGATAGTTTTCTGCCTCTCATATCTGCTTCACCCCCTCTTGAGGCTGGCCCTGACCCCGTCCCTGTAAGGAAGCCCTAAGTAGAGCAGTGATGATGTGGTTGCTGAGCACTTTCTTCCTGACAACTGTTTTTTCTTGTACATACCCTGCTCATCCTGCTGCCTGCATATTCACCAGTGGAAAAGGGGATGCTCTCTTATCTCAACTTCTCTATTTTTTCTCTTTTATTGCTACAGGTGGCTCTGCACAAGACTTGCAGCAAACCCCTGTATCTATCACCAAGCCAGAAGGCAAAACAGTGCTAATCAACTGCCATGTCTCCAGTCCTGATTTTAGCACCGTTTTTATTCACTGGTACCAAAAGAAGGTCAATGAAGCTCCCAAGCGTGTTGCCTACATGTCCTCCAGGTTTTTCCTTGAAAACCAGTCTGATGAGGGGAAGTTCACTGTTGAGAAGGATCCCAGCAAATCTGTCTGCACCCTGACATTGAGCAAAGTAACTCTGCAAGACTCTGCCACCTACTACTGCGCTAAGTGGGATGCACAGTAGTAGAAAGCCACAGGGGACCTGCACAAAGACATGTTCTACTTTCCAGATAAGAGCCTGAAGTGTTTGACAACAAACAGGAACATTGCCACCCTACTTTTCCCAACAGGTTTGAATCAGGTTGCACAGACAGCCAGATACCAAAAATGCTGCTGAGCTTTGCAGATGCACACTACAGACAGTACCAGCAGAGCTGTTATTTCAGTTTGCCAACAAAAAGGGCATTTTATTGGGTCAGGATGGATTGCCTCTGAGGGGGTTTATAGGATGACAGGTTTGGCTAAAAGCAGGCTCCTGCTAAAAGCAGGAAAAGTCTTTCTATCCCCACTACCCTTCAAGCTATATCATAGGAATGAAACCTCAGTTCTGTCATTTGAATAGAAGATTATAAGTGAATATATAAGTGAATAGAAGGGTATAAGTGAAAATAAACTTGAAGCACCAGTCAAGACTGCAGATGCAATATACCCATTTTATACTTCTCTGTCAGTAGAGAATCTGGTTTTATTTTATCTTTGTTTTCTCTTTGGAGTTGATCAAATTTTCATTTAAGTTGAAACATAAGTCTCCTGGTTGACTTCAGTGGGGCTTCTCATCCTACATAGCAAGACTGCAACTACAGAACAGATGTTTTCATTTTTGCAAACAGAAAGATATTCCTATGAATTATTTCAGCTCTTTCTGTTTGTGGTCAAACAACATATAGATAAAGTCACAGGACTATTGTGTTCCTAATCTGTCATAGGTTAGCAAGCATAGTCCCGGAAGGGATGTCCTTGCTAAGGGGTGCTTACAGTTTCCTCTGGGAACTGATAGAACCTATCAGCTGGCCAGTTTGGATATGGACAATTCTCTAAGCCACTTAAAGTTGTGATCACCTCTGTGATCCACATTTAAGAATAGGCAAACTCCCCCTCCAAGCTCTCTCTCGTTCCCGGTGCTGGCACAGGTGGCTGCGGGGCCCCGTGTGGGGGCCAGCGGGCCCAGCCAGGCCCTGCTTGGGCCAGGCCGGGCCGGGCCACGGCCATCCTGGGTCGATGGACCTGTTCCAGCCGTGGAACCCCCCCCCACTGCCTTGCCGTGGGCAGCCGGAGCGGCTCGGCTCTCCCCCCTCTCCACTGTGATAAGAAAAATTCAACATTCCAGCTGCAAAGCTGCAAGGCCGAGGTGAGAGTAACCCTTTTATTGCTGTGAAGAGCTGAAAACCTGAGGGAAGAGAGAGAGGAGATGCTTAAAGCTGAAAGTCTGTTGTGAAGCTATGATATATCAGAGTATCCCGTTGTAATTTCATGAAGATCTGGGGGGTGGAGTGTTCAACTCGTAAGCAAAAGCACCTGCGCTGAGATAGGCAGATGCTGATGCAGCTGTAATTTCATGAGAAGTTTGGACAGGGAGAGATGAACCAGATGAGGACTTTTGCTCCAAACGGGAAAGGAGAAAACCTCAGTCCCTAGAGATGCTCCCAGAGATAGTCCTAAAGATGAAGATGATGAAGACCCTTTGCTCCCAGGGAAGGAGAAGGGCCTCTGTTTTTGTTTCTGAACGGCTCAACCTTAAAATTGTACCCCAAAAAACTTCAAGAGTGGACCCTCGAAAGCAGTTGCGGGAAAAGCTGCAAGTCGGGGGAAAGGACTCACACGCAGGCAGAGAGACTCCTCTTCCTAAATGGACTGAACAATATTTGGAAGTGGGCGGCTGTCTCGTTGTGATAATGTTTTCATAGCATGAGCAAGAAGAGACTTCTCTTTCTAAATGGACTGAACAAGGTTATTATGGCAGTGGTAAACAGACTGAACATCTTAAGGGTTGTCTTCTCACATTGTCAGTGGGAGAAGGGAGGAAGGTGGGGGGAGGAGGAGAGTTCTGAAGGTGGTATAATTTTTTCTTCTTTTAGGTCTGTTAATAAACTTCTTTATATTCTTTCAAGTTTGGTGCCTGTTTTGCATTTCTCCTAATTCTTATCTCACAGCAGATAAACAGTAATGAGTATTTTGGACCAAACCACTACACTAAATTGGTGTTTCCGCCCGGTTACAAACCGAACCCGCGACATAATCCAAAGGACCCAATATTGCCAGTCTCCAGTATGGGGTCTCCAGAGCACACTGAGCAGCAGTTGCATTTCACAGGAGATTGAAAGATCAGATTCCTGGCACAACGGTAGGACAGCAGTATCTGTGTGAAAATTCTTGAAAAAAAATAAAAGAAAAAGCTGGCTAACATAGGTAAAATGTCATGACAACAACAAGAAAAGGGGAATTGGTTTAGTTTTCTTTCCAAGGGGACTAGAAGTGACCTTGCCTCTGAAAAATGACTTTGAATTGCACAAAATAATTTCTATATTTTGCTTGACCTAATGGTCTTTATTTTAAACTATGCCTATGTGGGTTGCAAAGCATTTATGTTTCTTTGCATTGTGATTCTTTTCAGCATTTGAAGAAGGCAGTCTGAGGTGTATCATCTCACCTTACCTGTGACAAGAAACAGTCACAAACACAACAATCCTGCTTTTGACCTTCCAAATATCTGCTGTGCATTTTCCTAGTCTTCAGCATTCAATCTGTGTCATGAGCAGTAATTTCAGACCCCTCCAATTCATTAAGCCCCATGATTTGAGTTTTATTTTTTATGTTTTATTGACAGCCAACCTGAGGAAAAGTCCATTTCCTTGGTCCAAAAGACCAAGGAAAAGTCCAGGCAATGTTTAGAAGCTTTCAATTAATCTAAAAGCAGTGGAAAAATTTGCTTCAGACTACAAAATTACTTGGTAGATGAGTTAAAGTAATCGGAGGGAGGGAGGGAGGGAGGGAGAGAGAGGGAGAGGTTTCTGCTGCTTGTGTAAAGTTGTAATCTGACTGTTAAAATAGCAGGGTTCAATCAGGCTGCTTTATCTCAAACAACAGCTGCCAGGACAACCTCTCCAAAGGCCCAAGTGAGTAATTTCCTTTCCTCAGTTGCAGCTCTCTGCCCCTGCTGGGAGTGCTGTTAACTTCCTCCTGAGGGCAGACGAAAGCAAGAGCTCTCAGGATGCTGCTGCTTCCTCTCCTGGCCCTGGCTGCAGCCTGGTCTCATAGGTTCCCTTCGTCACCATGACACAGGGTAGTGGAAGCATCCCATGTTTATGTGTGTGAATGAATAGCAAGCTAAGAGTATTTGTTCTGTTTTCTCTCTTTCTTTCTAGATGGACAAGCACAAGTGCTTCTAAAGCAGAGACAAGTATCCGTTACCAAAGGGCACAAGACCACTACATCAGTGGACTGTATAGCCGAGGATATTCCTGATTTCCAGTCTGCATATATACATTGGTACCGACAGGTACCCTCCAAAGCTCCAGAATGGATTCTGTATATCGGACCTGGTGCAGTTTCTTACAATGACAATTCCTATAGCAACAAGTATTCTTCTTTGAAGGAAGGTACAAACATCTGCACTTTCACAATCAGTGACATCAATTCCAGTGATGAAGGTACCTACTATTGTGCCTACTGGCATTTCCACAAAACTAGCAGGTGACAGGCAGCCTGTACAGAAAGCTGCCTGTGCTCTGAGGGGCAGGTTTTCTGTCAAATGCAGAGAATCGTAATTGCACTTTCCTGCCTCTAAAATACCCCAACATGTTTATGCTGAGTATGTTTATATGAATATCAGACAAGGGGAAAAGCAAAGATGTGCTACAACTTAGGTGGTATAATGCACCGTGCTGGTGAAAATGAGCACTCCTGTGGGTGATGGCATTGCAGCTAAACTATATAGTAACACAGATCATCTCTGAATAGTATAGACACTGTCCCAAACAGAGTCTGAGAAAGCAAAAATGAAGCAATGTTGGGGAGGGAGCATAGGAGGCAGATATTTGCACTTAAGATCTAGCCTGGGGGGCTTCAAATACAGGTGATGGCTTCAGATACAGGTTATACTTACCAGTAGTCACTCCCATCTTAACGGTTATGATGACAATGACTTTTGTAGGCAAGGATCTATTACACTGGGCAACACCTGAAAAGACTGTTCCAAGAAA
Source organism: Corvus moneduloides (assembly GCF_009650955.1). Classification (NCBI taxonomy): domain Eukaryota; kingdom Metazoa; phylum Chordata; class Aves; order Passeriformes; family Corvidae; genus Corvus; species Corvus moneduloides. The sequence goes on along the minus strand of NC_045476.1, from coordinate 25,882,007 downwards.
GAGTTGTGAAGACCATTTACAAGGCAAGCTGCAGATTAAACCAGGGAATGTACAGAAGTCGTGATACAGCACTGCTCAGCCAGACAGCTGTGAGGAGACCTGCAGTGAAATTTGACTCATGTGGCAAGGGTATTCACAACCCCTGTCCATGCAAGTTCTTTTTTTCTTCTTTCATTGTAGATATATCTGTACTACAGGACCTGACACAAACTCATGTATTTATCACAAGGACGACAGAAGAATATGAACTTTCTGTACTAGTTGTAACATGAGATTTATTTGCATACAGTGCTATTGACAAAGGCCTAAAAAAGATCCAGAGGATTCTCTCTTTTGGGTCATAAAATGTGAAATTTTTTCTCAGGGAAGAGCATGGTGTATGGTGGCTGCAGCCCAAGGGACCATTTGCTATAAAGTCTTTGCTGGGCACATTTGCAGCCTTTGAAATTAGGGAAAGTACAAGAAAAAGCAAGGGGCAGCAAATACCTGGCTGACAGAAATGCATGCTTTGCTCTGGTTTTGCCACAGCCACTGAGGCTGTCTTGTAATAGAGCCACCAGCTGTATTTTTCCTATTTGGTGCTACAACCCCATTATCAAGGAAGGCAGGCACTTGCACAGGGTCCAACCACCTTGCCGCTGGCAAGACACTACTGCCTGAGGAACTCCTTATTTCATGCAACAACCTGAGAGAGTTAAAGGAATGCAAAGATCTTCCAAAAAAATGCATCATGGCTAGTCAGTGCAATCAAATGTTTACATGGCATTTTATGTATCTGTAATTCTTGATGCTCAGTGAAATTAACAGCTGCCTGTTTTTTCTAAGATAGATAGATAGATAGACGAATATAATTAAGTATTCCTGGGCCTGTTCCTGTGCAGTTGGAGATGCAAAGCTAACCAAAAGTCTTCCCCGCAGGAGAGGAGAGACATAGTCCATCGACCAATCTGAAGCAGGCAAACTCTTTTCTGTTCCTCTACCTCTTTCTGCCCCAAAGCCCCCCTTTTATACTATAAATTTTTGGCCCTTTCCAATGAGATGGAAAAATCACATGCTGTAGATGGGGTTTTGTAACTTTGGTCATACGTGTATTACATGTCTCATGTTCTTTCCTCATTTACATTCCAAGGGGCATGAAAGTTAAATATGTCAGTTAAAGTGTCACTTACTTTTGGTCAGAATTTATAGTTGACACAAGAGGTAAAATAAACACTTTGGCCCCCCTCCAATGTCTGAGGCAGCCTTTGCTGTCTGACCTTTTCCAGAGAGTCTTTGTGTGCCTTTTCTCCTCAGCAGACCAGATTTACAACAAAGCTCAATTTTCAGGGTGAAGGGAGAGTGAGGACAAGGGCTGGTACATAGGCACAGGTGCTCCTCTGTGCCTCACTGAAACAACACGGGGATGTGAGACCTCCACTTCGCCCCAGGCATCCTTTGGTTGTGAGACCTTGCTCAAGCCAGGTGTAAGGGCAGCACAGAGCCCAGCTCATGTTATCCGCAACCAGCCTGATAAATTCCACGCCGACTTAAAGCAACGCTGTACAACTTCGACCATTTGCCACACTGTTGCAGGCAGATGCCCTCAGGTGGGAAGTAGCCTGCCCATCTCTCCATCCTGTCAAGGTCCCTCTGAAGGGCTGCACAGCCCTCTGGGGTATCAGCCACTGCTCCTCCTCCCTGCTTTGTGCCATCAGTGAACTGAGGAGGCATCTGCCCCTTCATCCAGGTCATTGATTAACAAGTTAAACAATACGGGGGCCAGTATTGAACCTTGGCAGACACTACTAGTGACTGGCCTAGTTACGGCCTAGCTGGGGCTATTTAGCCTGGACACGAAAATGCCTAGGGGAGACCCTATTGGAGCCTTCCAGTACCTAAAGGGGGCTTATGAAAAACAAATCTTTACATGGCTAGATGGTGATAGAAGAAGGGGGAAGAGTTTCAAACTGAAAGAGCTTTTGAGTAGATGTTAGGAAGAAATTCTTTACTCTGAGAGTGGTGAGTCACTGGAACAGACAACCCAGAGAAGATCTAGATGCTCCACCACTTGATGTGTTCAAGGCCAGGTCGGATGGGCCCTGAGCAACCTGACCTAGAGGGTGCCATGGAATGGAGGTGAGAGCTAGATGACCTTTAAGATCCCTCCTTATTACAGCTGGTGGTGGGGTCCGAGGCTGTGACCCAGGAAGAGATGACCGGTCCGGAGAGATGGTCCCAAAAGGAATTGCCTGCCCGAGGTCCGGTGTCTTCCTCTCAGCTGCTGGCAGAGGAGCCCTTGCAGAAGCTGTCAGCTCTTTAGTGATATCAGCTCATGATTCCAGCTCAGCTCTGCAGGGCAGCCTCTAGGCCAAACCAGACCAGAGAGAGACGAGAAGGCTCGTGTGGCTGGTTCCGCACGAAGGGAGCTTTATTGTTGGTCCCCTCCGGCGAAGGGGGGAGCCAGGGACGAGCTCTCTCCCCCACAGAGGCGAATTGGTCTTCTTTTATAGGGATACAGGGGATCAGCAAGGGGACCAATGGATTACAGAGGGTCTGGGATAGACCAATGGGTTACAGAATGATCTGCATAGGGCCTCCCAAAGGATTGTGGGTCTACTTTTCCTCGCCATGACCCAAAAGTCGTTTCCTTTCCAGGGAGTCCTGCTGGGCGATTGCAAAATCTTTTATCTCAGCAGACATCCCTCCAGGGCAGGGGCTGGGCATATCCCACACCTCCTAACCCAAAGCATTCTATTATTCTATGATTCTCTGAAGTTCTAAGGAAGGGCTGGCGGAACATGCTTCTGGGACAGCTTTGATGTATCTAAGGAGAACATCCTTGGTAAGGGCCAGGCTGAAAAACTTGAGCTTTTTATATGTGTGCTCAGTAGGTAAGTCTGATATAAGTGTAGTAGGTAGACAGATGAAGAAGATTTTTTTTCAGATTGAGTATTTTTTGTCCTTTCTACGCTGTTTCTGCTGTGGTCTAGTTTATCAGTAAATTTAACACCCTCTGTGGTAGTGAGTTGAAGAATAACCATTGGATGTGCTGAATGAGTAATTTCCTCCTCCCAGTCATTTGATGGCTTGTCCACCTGAAGAGTTTTATAGCATTTCTGTCTCTATTTATTTCATTTTCAGGTCTAATCTGCACAGGCAGTATGTTGCTGTTTCCAGTCCTTCTTGCAATTTTATTTTGGTCCTGTAAGCCCTTTTTCCTCTCCTCTCTCCTTCCCATCTACAGTGAACACAGGCCTGATTCCAAACTCCAGGAGTTTCTCCCCTCATGCAATTTCTCTGCTTTCACTTCCAGGTGTAGACATGCAGTCAGTGCCAGTGCAAACTCCAGAGCTGCAGAAGCAGATGAAGGGCATGTCTGCCAGCATGTCATGTCAACTGGAGGCCACAGCCATCGTGCACTGGTACAGGCAGCTTCCTGGAGAGCCACCGAAGAGGATACTGTATGTGTCCGGAGGGACGCCTGTTTATGAGGACAAAAACGACAGAAATAGATTTCAAGTTCAGATTGCTCCTACTCAGCTTGTATATGGTCTCACGATAAATTTTTTAACCCCGAGGGATTCTGGCATTTATTACTGTGCGTACTGGTTTTATCAAGGCACCACAGCATTAGTTGGGCAAAGATAAGCCTTACAAAAAGACTTTTTGTGCTCTGAACCGCAAGCTCTGAACTCTGCTAAAAATTCAAATACTTCCTTATTCCACCCCTTTCATGGTTTTCTGCAGCAGGAGAGGAAAAACAACGTGTTATGACAAGTGTTAAATATCTGATGTTGACGAGCAGTATATCATTTCAGTACTCAGATTTATATGCAACATCCAGAGAGTGAAGCCTTCCTGTCACTTTAAGATAAATGTATGAAACATTGGTCTTAAAATGAAGGTTAGATTTTACTGAAAGCACTCACCTGACAGTGAACACAGTCTGTCTCTGTGTGTGAGTTATAAATTTCTCTTCTCTGTTAGAATCCTAGCAAGCAGAGCAACATTTCTTCATCCCCTCAGTATGTTCTCTTGAAAAAAAGACATGAATATGGAAGAAGGAGGGAAAACCAGGTGATCTTGCACATCCTCCTTCATATTTTTCTTTTGCCTTCCTTTGCATTTCAGTCACTAAAAATTCCTACAACAGCCCAGAAAACCTAATTTTATTGTCCTCATTTGATATGTCCAAGACATAAATTGAAATCCTGACAAGCAGAGATTCTCAGAACCTTTGGGTTAAATGTACTGAGTTTTAGAAATCAGATTCTACAATCACAGACTGGTTCCAGGAAAGCTGGCATTTTCCTGACAGCTAGGTCAGAACACTGAGATACTTCTATGTCTTAAATTTTCTTGAATTAGAGTGCACATGTTCAGCATCCTTTGAGATACTCCTCTAATGCATCTGGACCTTAAAAATGAGCACAAATACCTCCACAGTGATGGGGTTATAGTTCCACAGGCTCTGAACACCTTTTTTGTTAAAGTTTCTATGTGATTTGAGTATATAACATCTTGCTATGGACTTTCTGTCCTCCTCAACTATTTGAAAAATAGGCTGTAGTACATGTGACTGCAGATGTTAACTTCAGTCAGCCTGCCTTTTGTCTTTGTATTGTGGAATCTAAGAATTTCTCACAACCAGTCTAGGAGGTTTCAGGAGTGAGTTGGCAGCAACCTTCTGACATGTGTGATTGGGCAGCCAACAAGGACCTTGTGGATGGAAAGGTCAGGGCAACCTTGGCTGCAGTGACCATGAGCCAGTGGCATTCAGACTCCTGAGAGAAGGCAGCAGGGCAAAAGGCAGGACCTCAACCCTGGACTTCAGGAGAGCAGACTTTAAAGTTCTTCAGAAATCTTGCTTGGAAGCACCACATTGGATACAACGCTGGAGAGAGGTGTCCAGGAATGCTAGTTGATATTCAAGAATCTTCTCCAAGTTGAAGGAAGGTCCAGCCTGACACCTAGAAAACCAAGTAGAGGCAGCAGGAGTACCTCATGAATAAGCAAAAAGCTGCTGACTTTAATCAGGCATAAAAATGAAGTATAAAAGAGGTGGAATCAGGGGCAGGTGATCCAGGAGGAGTGTGGAGCTGCTATTCAACCATGCAGGAATGTGCTTAGGAAAGCAGTAACACAGCTAGAATTGAATTTGGCAAATGATGTAAAGGGGAACAAGAAAGGATTCTACAAATACAGCAGTGGTAAAAGAAAGACTAGGGAAAGCTGCTGGATGGGGCAGGGAAACTGGTGATGTATGACATGGAAAAACCTGAGGTACTCAGTATTTCCTTTGCCTCAGCATTCACCCGTAAGAATGGCCTTCAGGTGTCCCAGGCCCCTGAGACCAGATGGAAAGTTTGGAATAAGAAAGACTTAGCCTTTGGTGGAGGAGGATCAAGCTAGTGAGCACTTAAATTGCACACACCTAAGTCAATGGTGCCTGATGGAATGTTCCCACAAGTGCTAAGTGCCTTTGCAAAGACACTCTTACTTACCTTTGGAAGGTCACAACAGTCAGCACAGGTTCCTGAAGACTAGAAGAAATCAAACGTCACTCTTATTTTCAAGAAAGAGAAAAAGGAAGACGTAGGGAACTACAGTCAGGTTAGCCCTATCTCAGTCTGGGAAGGTGATGGAGCCACTAATCCTGGAAACCATTTACAGACACTGTCATAGGTTAGCAAGCTAAGTCTCGGAAGTGATGTTCTTCCTACAGCTTTCTCTATGACCTGACAGAACCTATCAGCTGGCCACTTTGAATATGGACAATTCTTTAAGCCACTTAAAGTTGTGACCGCCTCTGTGATACACACTTAAGAATAGACAAGCTCCCCCCAAGTCTGTCTCTCCCGTTTCCGGCGCTGGCACAGGTGGCTGCGGGGCCCAAGCAGGGGCCAGTGGGCCATGGCTCCAGGATGACCCCCCCAGCAGGGCTGTGGGCAGCCAGAGCGGCTCGGAACCCCCCCACTTCGGCAGAGGTCAGGTGACCAACAGCGATAAGGCACATTCCAGCTGCAAGGCCGAGGTGAGATTAACCCTTTTACTGCTGTGAAGAGCTGAAAACCTGAGGGAAGAGAAAGAGGAGATGCTTAAATCTGAAAGTCTGTTGTGAAGCTATGATATATCAGAGTACCCGCTGTAATTTCATGAAGATCTGGGGGGTGGAGTGTTCAACTCGTAAGCAAAAGCACCTGCGCTGAGATAGGCAGATGCTGACGCAGCTGTAATTTCATGAGAAGTTTGGACAGGGAGAGATGGAAGCAATGAGGACTTTGGCTCCAAATGGAAAAGGAGAAGCCTCAGTTCCTAGAGATGCTCTCAGAAATAGTCCTAAAGATGAAGATGAGGAAGACCCTTTACTCCCGGGGAAGGAGAAGGGCCTCTGTTCTTAGAGATAAAATGCTCCCAGAGATGGGTGAAGAGAACTTTTGCTTCTGAACGGCTCAACCTTAAAATTGTACCCCAAAAAACTTCAAGAGTGGACCCTCGAAAGCAGTTGTGGGAAAAGCTGCAAGTTGGGGGAAGAGACTCGCATGCGAGCAGAGAGACTCCTCTTCCTAAATGGACTGAACAATATTTGGAAGTGGGTGGCTGTCTCGTTGTGATAATGTTTTCATAGCACGAGCAAGAAGAGACTTCTCTTTCTAAATGGACTGAACAAGGTTATTATGGAAGTGGTAAACAGACTGAACATCTCAAGGGTTGTCTTTTTACTTTGCCAGTGGGAGAAGGGAAGAAGGTGGGGGGAGGAGGAGAGTTCTGAAGGTATGGTATAATTTTTTTTCCTCTTTTAGGTCTGTTAATAAACTTCTTTATATTCTTTCAAGTTTGGTGCCTGCTTTGCATTTCTCCTAATTCTTATCTCACAGAAGATAAACAGTAATGAGTATCTTGGACCAAACCACTACAGACACAGGAAGGTGAAGAAGGTGATCAGGATTAGCCAGCATTGATGTACAAGGAGGAAGTTATTTAGATATATTTAAATAACAAAGCTCTTTGAAAAATGGATTTTGGCCATTTCATCAGTGACAAGTCTATTTAGTGATAATTTGAACCTGGAAAGGTATTTCATAAAACAATATTCTGGCCACTGTATGTGTCTTCTTGGCATAGACACTATCATATTTGGCCAATAATTATTCCTACTTGGAGACTTACTGTGCTAGAAAGCTTACAGTACAAAACCCAGACAGTGTCTGTAAATTAGGCATTTAATCATGTGAGACCCAGTCACTGACATATTCCTTTACTCTTCATCTGGAATCGGGTGCCTGACAGATTTCTGCTTTATGATCAGAAGAATAGCAATGTACTGCTACTGTTTCATACATGGTAGTTTTCAGCAACAGGGCATTGATTTCAGGTCCTCAACATACAATAGCCAATGCAGTTTTCACTCTGGTTAGCTATAGTTGCCCATGCAGGAGACTGCTGGGATAAATGATCTCTTTCTTGACTCTCCGTCCCTTCACCTCAGGGTGGCCTGATGGAAAATTAAACAGGCTTTCCCACAGTTATTTATTGAGAAAAGGGGGATCCTTTCCACCACAGAGAGGCAATTGTTTCTTCTTGCCTGACTCTCCTCAGAGCTCTGCATTCACATGCACCTTTCCAAATCACCTAGCAACTTGGCAAACCACCAGTGTGCTGCATGTGGCCAACTGCCAGCAGGAGGGAGAATGAAGCAACTCATCTTCACTCCCATCGACCAACAGCCCAGGCTCACCAGTCACAGAGGAGTCCCCCACCGCATCAGACTCAATCAAGATGTCTCTCTGCAATGGCTGTTGACAACAGCTGTTCTCTTTTATTTTCCAGTCTTTTTTCCAAGAAGTGTTTGTATCTCAGCTAAGCTATAAAACTGAAATCCCACGGCTGTGCATTTCCTCCCACACCCTAAACCAAAGCAGAGGCAAGTCCCCACAGTGGAGCTTCCACAGTCACTGCGGTTTGATGGCCTTCAGCTGCTTTGGTGGAGGGCAGTACCAGCACAGGGGCACCCTGGGCACTTATGCACCCTGCATCTAGGTGACTAATCTGAAGCAGCAAAAGGCAGTCCCCACCTGCTCTGACACTACGCACGTCTCTGCACCCCTCAGGTGAGGTACGAGCTCACTGACCACCAGGGTAACCTCCAGGCTGAAACCTTCACTCCACCATACATATCTGGACATGCTCATTCTTGCAACCTTTTGTCAGTCACTTTGACTAGAGTTTTATAGGGCCACAATCCTTGGATTTATCAATATTTCCCACATTAACTTGAAAAGCTGAAAGGACTACAGCCTTGTTACCAGTTTTAATATTTGGCAGCCTGAAGAGGGTTTTCTGCAAAGACACCCCATCTGTTTGCACACAGAAGATTCATCATTGAAGACCATTCAGGAAAGCCACCTCCTTCTTCCACACAACGTGGTTCACATCTGGAGTCCCTTTCATCCTCCTCTGAATCTCAATGAGAGCAAAGTGTGGCAAGCAAACATGCTGCTGCTGGTAGTGCTTGTGGCCACAGCCTCTTGGTCTTGTAAGTGCTTCCTTATTTTCCTACCTTTCCTCACAGGCACCCTTTGCTAATAGGCATCTTTCCGAAACCCTGAATTCCAGCTAATGACATAATTTCTTCTTTTCTCTTTCCTAGATGGATTTGCACAGGAAATTCCCATGCAGAGCCCTATATCCATCACCAAGTTCCAAAAAAGTGCACGGATGACATGTGAAATTCAAACATCGAAGGAAAATGTTGATGGCATCGTCATACACTGGTATAAGCAGAAGGAGGGAGAAGCTCCAGAGAGGCTCCTGTTCTTTTCACAAGGCAAAGTTACCACTGAAAGTGCCTTTCAAGTAAACAGATACATGGTTGAAAGAATTTCTGTCCAGAAGCAGTGTGTTCTTACAATAAAAGATGTCATTCCAGATGATGCTGCTACTTACTACTGTGCCTACTGGGATCCTCACTGTGATAGAAACGCAAAGATCATCAAGGCAAAAAAACCACCTGCAACATCTGAACCACAAGGTTGTAATTGTGCCACTCTACCAGTCTTCTCACTCCATCTCAGTGAGCTGCTGAAAGGCCCAGCCTTTTTCTGCTACTCCAAAAGAGCGGGTAACCCTGCATAAATGTCCTTCTCAAAGTCTGGTTTGTCATTAGCACTCCTGTCTTCAACACACATCTACAATTTTTAAGGTCAAAGGAAGTCTTAACTGCCTCAAGACTCAGCAAATAAATACTGGACACACACCTGCTCCTTTGGTTTACACAGCCATGGCATAGTGGTGGTCTTTAGGGGAGCAAACAGAGAAGCAGTGATCTTCCAGTCCAGCCACTTTTCTCCCACATGAAAGAGTAGGCAGAAAATAAATATGGTGTGCTGAAGGAACTACCTTGGTGGTGGGAATGATATGCTTGCCACTGCCTAGCACTTTTGAGAAAAAGTTTCCCCCGTAATCTTCCCTGCCGTAAACTGTTGGGAAAACTGTAAGCCCTGTCTACCCTAATTTAGTTACTACAAAGTTCCACACAGACCAATTTAAATTAGAGATTTACAGTCTCTTGTCTACCAGAGCTGATGATGTGCTGCTTATAACCATCCTCTTCCTCCATTTCATGTTATGACAAATAGAATTGACATGGTTTAGGAATGGTATTCCCCAATTTAGTGTTCCCACTGAAACACTCCAAACCTTGAGTCGCTCCCTCACTCCCAGTTCCCCTTCCCCTTCCCACCTGCAGTGAGCTAGAGAGGAGAACTGAAGGCACAAAAGGAAAAGATCATGGTTTGACATGAGAACAATTTACTGGAAACAGCAATGAGATAAGAAAAGGAACAGTAACAGCAACAATACTAATGACAGTGTACAAGAAAGAGGCAAATGATTCATACACGAGAACTCGCCAGATGGAGCCATTGCCATGCTACCCAGACCAAAAGAGATTCCCCCTTTTCCCCTGCCCCCAGCAGTGACACAAGGTGGTATAGAATACAGATGGCCCTCCTGACTACTGCAAAAATTAACCCTGTCTTGGCTGAAACCAGGATATCCATTCCTTATTCTGTACCATCTACATCATACTCAGATCTTACACCTTCCAGCTACGTACATATATACACATATCTATATATATACAGAAGCGTGAGTATCATTTCTGTAGTCAGTAGCCGTCCCTCCAAGATGCCTATTGAGTTCATTTAGTCCATGACTGTGGGTTCTATCCATCCTAGGTGTCTTCCAGGGCAGGAAGGCTGGTGTGCTGTTGGGTGGCTGCAAGCTGCATCAGGAGCTCACAACTGGTGTATCTGGAGCAGTCCATAGTTCTTGTCCATGGTTGGTTATGGCATACAGTGGCAGTGTCATTCAGCAACCAATATTATACAATTCAACATTACAGACTGTTCTTACCCAAAAATCAAGTCCCCTTGAGGAACAAATAGCGTTTCCCCATTCCTCTGCATTACCAACCACATGTACCCAGGTCCTTTAGGAAAAACAATGCCATGGATGGCTTTGCCTTTGCTTGAGGCAGGACTAATCCAAACTGTCTTCCCTAACACATATTCCTCATATGTACCATGAGGACTTTATTCCCTTCTCTGGTATGTGGCGGCTTTGATGGGGCAGGGCCAGCTCAATTAGTAGAGCCTCTAGTGTTAACTAACTAGGTGGCTTCTGCTAAACATAGATCCCAATGTTAGAAGGTCCCCCCACCTATTGCTTTTTAACAGTCCATTGTGCCACTCAATATTCCCAGAGGCTGGTGCATGACAGACATTATGATACACTCAGTCAATACTGTGCTCACTGGCCCAGCTGTCTGTGAGGCCATTTTTAAAATGAGTCACGTTGTCTGAATCAATTCTTTCTAGGATGCCATGTTGCCATAGGACGTCCTTTTCAAGGCCCAAGATGGTAGTCTGGGCAGTGGTGTGAGGCACAGGGCATATCTCCAGCCATGCAGTAGTTGCTTCCACCATTGTAAGAATGTAGCACTTGCCTTGGTGGGTTTGCAGGAGTGTGACACGATCAATTTACCAGGCCTTCCCACATTTATATTTCGACCATGGTTCCCCATACCACAGAGGCTTTACCCTCTTGGCCTGCTTGATTGCAGCGCATGTTTCCCAGCTGTGGATAATCTGGAAGATAATGTCCATGATTAAGTACACCTCTTCATCAAGAACACATCTGTATGTTGCATCACTTCCCTGATGACCTGAGGTGTCATGGGCCCACTAAGCCAGAAATAATTCATCCTTGCCGGTCCAGATCCATCTGAGACACTTAAATTTTGGCAGCCTATTCCACCTGTCCATTGTGGACAATTCTTGGGCACTTGTGCATCTAACACAATGTCCTTCTACAACCAGCTTCTCTACCTGGCCAGTGATGTCTTGCCACAGTTCAGCAGCCCAGACGCATTCACCTCCACACTGCCAATTGTTCTTTTTTCATCTCTCCATCCACCCCCACAGAGCATCTGCTACAATCCATGAGTCAGGGTACAGGTAGAGCACTGGCCATTTCTCTCGTTCAGTGATATCTAAACCCAGATGGACAGCTTTCAGCTCTGCAAACAGACTCGATCCACCTTGTCCCTCAATAACTTCTGCGACTCACCATGTAGGACTCCATACAGCAGCCTTCCATTTTCAGTGTATCCCTACAATAAGCAGGAGCCATCAGGAAAGAGAAGGTATCACTTTTCATTTTCTGGTAGCTGATTATAAGGTAGGGCCTCTTCCTCCTCTTCTGTTTAAACTTCCTTTGCTGTGTTGCCCCACACAATAATGTCACCAATGTATTGCAAATATTCTGCAGCCTCACTGTTTTCTAGTACAGTCTGGATCAGTCCATGGCAAATAGTGGGGCTGCGTTTCCACCCCTGGAGGAGTCCATTCCAGGTGTACTGGACACCCCTCCAGGTGAAGGCAAACTGTGGCCTGCACTCTGCTGCTAAAGGAATGGAGAAAAATGTATGAGCAATGTCCATGGTGGCACCCCTTTGCTGCCTTGGACTGCAGTTCATACTGCAGTTCCAGCATGTCCGTCACAGCAGCACCCAGTGGTGGTATGACTTCATTCAGGACATGATAGTCCACTGTCAGTCTCCACTCTTCATTGGACTTATGCACTGGCCATATGGAGCTATTAAAGTGTGAGCGACTCTTACTGACCACTCCCCAGGTCTCCAGTTCCTGAATCATTTTATGGATGGGAGTCAGAGTCCTGGTTGGTGCGGTATTGTTGACAATGCGCTGTTGTAGTGATCAGTACCTGTTGTTCTTTGACCCTCATCAGTCCCACAGCAGAAGGGTCCTCTGAGAGACCAGGCAAGGTATTCAGCTGTCTAATTTCCTCTGTCTCCACAGCAGCTATCCCAAAAGCTCAGCGATACCCTCTTGGGTCCTCAAAATACTCTCTCCTGAGGTAATCTATGCCAAGGACACACAGGGCCTCTGGGCTGATCAGAAAGGGGTGATTTTGCCATTCATTCCCAATCAGGCTCATTACAGCTTCCAGTACTGTCAGCTGTTGGGATCTCCCAGAAATAGATTCTGTCCCTACAGATCTTGATAGCATCAGGGTACATTGCATACCAGTGTCAACCTTAACTTAAAGCTTCATACTCTTGTGCTGGGCCATCAGATCCACACAGTCCAATAGATCTGATTGTCCCTTTCCTCCACCTGGCTAGAGGCCCCTCTAATTCTGGTCATGGTACTCGTTGCTTAGTTCTTGTAATCATGAATTGGAGGTCCCTTCAAGAGGATCAGAAGTAGCATCACCCCTCCTATTTTGTCTGAGGATTTGCCCACTGTAAACTGGAGAGGCATTTATCCTTGAGGAATTTCCTGCAGAGGTTGTCCTGGGTATAGAAGAAAAAAAGAGGGGTGGAGTTTCTAACACTGTTTAATTCCATACCGTTCACATCATGGCAGGAGCTCGGTTTCAGCAGAAAATGCTGAGCCATCGGAAGCTGGAAGCAGTCAATCTTACCTCGGTCATGGGAAAGAATAAACTGTTCCATTAAACACATGGCCATCGGAAACTCAAAAAGGGTAAATGCTCCTACTGCCACAGCTGCTGCTGCTGTTGCTGTTACTTCTGCAGCTGCCGAGAACACCACTGCAAGCTGCAGTGCCCACCAGGACCACCACTGGGACAATCACCGCCCTGAGGAAAGGGAGACCCCTGCACTGGGACCTCTGCTGCAACTGATGGAGCCAGTGTTTTTCAGCAGCATAGCTCCCGTTCAGACTAACTAACTTCCCACATCCTGTGTGGCCCAGTACACGGGAAGAGGGGCCAGGTCCCACTTTCTTCTTTGTCTCAGGTTGTGCAGGGCCTTGATTGGTGAGCAACCTTCGGTATGTAAATCACCTGTGTTTTGTGTACTTTAATAGTGTTACTGCTCATTTTTCTTATTTCATTCCATGTTTTTTCTCAAGTAAATGGTCCTTAACTCAGAATCTCTGCTTTTAGTCTCTCTCTCACTCGGAGGTGGTTGGGGGAGAAAAGAGAAGTTTAAATAGGGTTTACTTTTCCAGCTGTTTTTTAAACCAACACACTCATGTACTTGTGCTGCTAGGGCAGAGGTGCTTCCTCATGTCCTCTCTGTGGTCACACAGGTAAAACCACCTCGAGGTTACCTTGTGGTATGTAACCCTCTCTCCAGCAGGAGGGTGCATGCTCCCAATAGCAGAGACTGTGGTCCATACTGGCGGGACATAAGGCATTTCCTCTCTAACATGCTTGAATCTTCCAAGCCTGTCCACAGTCTTGGGCAGTGTTTCCACAGCCAAGGCACAGGTTGGTAGGGAGGAAAATAGATGAACATATAGTCAGAGTCAGGTAATCACCTGAAGCAATGTTTCTTCTCCTTCTTTCATTGACATCAATGAAAAGGATGCCAAAGGCTTGGTGTACAATGATGGTGAGCTCAATACAAACTTCTGCCACATGGATTGGGTACACTGGACAGGGGACTGCTTGTTATTTGAATCCCTACAGATTACCTTCAGCACAGCTAATTCGCTCAGGTACTGGATACCTTTCTCCATGGCATCCCATCTACTTGGGTACCCTATTAGATCATCCTTGAGACAATGAAAGAATTCTTTCCTTCACGCTTGACAGAAGTCACCTCCAGAAGCTGAAAGTGTCCTCTTCCCAATCCCCTTGTCAATGCCTAGATCCCGGGACAGGGATCCCAATTGCCTGGCTTCACTACCATCTACTTTCATACTGTGGGCCACAATTTCCCAGCATCAGAGCAGGCAGGTCACAAGGGGCTCTTCAGACTGGCAGCTGAAATCTTTTTGCACATCTCACAGCTCACCTGGGGTAGGGATTAGGTGTTTATCTCTGGCCTTGCCTCTTCCTCCTGTTGTAAGAGCCCTATTCTTATTCATCCCTCACTAAACAAACTGATTTTGTCTTGAATTTCTTCTTCTGTATGGGGGCAACTTCTACCAGCATGGGTTGTTCCTCTCATTCAGCTGCAGTTTGAGTGGCCACAGTGCCTCTTGGTCTGTTCTCTTCCTCCTGAGGGTGCTGTGTAGTATTGAATTGTATCCAGTAAAGAGTAGGCAGGGCACATTGCAGTAAGTTACACCTCTGCCAGGGTCGTGTAGATGTTCAGGGTGAAATTCCAAAATATTGGAGCAGAATAATCCTCCAAAAGCTAGCCCATTTTCTCCTACATTCCATGGCGCTCACAACTCTCCACCCTCGAGTTAGATCTCTGAATAACCTCCCTATATATCTCTGTCCTGACTCTAAACGTGGTGTGGACCACTCTGAGGAGACCTAGCAGACTTAGCAACAAGAACATGCTTTCCTTAACATCCAAGGGAAATTCAAAATTTTCGAAAGCTGTTGTAATAGGCCTGAAGCAGGAAAAAGGGGTGAAAATCTTGGGAAGACCATCCTCTCCTTTTTCTTCCACAAACTGTGTATGATTATTGTTTTAGGTTACAATGTAAAATGTAACCAAAAGTAGTATTCTATCACCATCTGTTAAAACCAGGTGGGACAGTGTTCTTTATTTCTTCCATGACACAGCCCTGATAACTCCCGCTGGGTGCTATCTCTGCTAATGGGCCATCAAGGACCCACTGCATGACTCATAGAATTACATCATCCCGCTCTGAGATGCTCTGCCCAGGGGGAGGAGCCAAGCATTCCCCCCTTTGGAATACCACAAGCAGCCTTGCCTACTGGATTCCCAGAGGACAAGAGCTACCACTGGACCTTCAGGTGAAGACCAGACCCTTCTACAGATCACTGCTTCAACACAACCACTTAATCTGGACTGCTACCACCACCCTGACTAACAGAGTACCAGGTTGTATCCTGATTGTGTCAGTGCTCTTGCTATTGCATTGATTTCAATTTTCCTATTAAATTATGATTCTGACTTGTGAACCCCCACTGGTTTGTTTTCAAGCTAGTACAATTATTAATAGACTCCCAAAGGTTCCACCCAAGGTAAGGGTAGGAGAGCAACACTGAGTACAAATCCTTCATCGCCCTTGACGTTGTCATGCCATTAGCTGATATCTGCCAGTACATCAACAAAGCAACCCTGATCCTTCTCCCTGCTCTGAAAAAGAGCACTGCAAGGAGCACATACAGGAATATATACAGGGTTAGGTACCACAGCCACATGAACAGATCAAGCAAAATGGTAACCAGTGACTTCATATTTAATATAAGAATCTCCTGGATCAAATTTGTTTTCAACCGACTGCGGACAGACCTGTTGTTTTCTCAACATTTCATACTCCATTTGGACACCAAATAAGGCTGTCATGGTTTAGGAATGGTACTCCCCATTGTAGCACTCCCACTGAAATTCTTCAAAAGCAATGCTTGCTTGCTCCCCCTCCTCCCTTGTGGAGGGCTGGAGAGGAGAATTGAAAGCACAAAAGGCAAAAATCACGGGTTGAGATATGAACAACTTACTGGAAACAACAATGAGATAAGAAAGCAAACAGTAACAGCAACAATGCTAATAATGAAGTGTGCAACATACAACACAATTCCCACGTGATTGTTTGGAACTGGCATTAGCTGACTGCTACCTCTGGCCCAGAACCAGCATTATCCAACTGTTCACTCCACCACATGTATTTGACCAGAAGGAACCCCTTCTCATCTGGAAGACACTCCCTTCCCCCACACCCAGCAATAAGGTGAGGTGGTGTAGAATAACTTGCGTGTCCTAGCCATGCACTCTCCTGTCTACTGCAAAAATTAATCCTGTCTGGCCAGAACCCAGACAGGTGGTTTCATTCACTGCATGTGTAAGGGCATGGCAGGAAAAGCACCAGTCAGCATCATTCTGTCTATATCACTCCTGCCCTTGATTTGTCGTTGTGATTAGGATGTTTCTGTCCAGAAGACTACGAAGTAGACCACTGGGTTTTTTTACACCTACTTCAGCAGAAAGACCTTCACCCTCTCGTTCCTCCCTCTAGCTGCAAATAGTAATTTCTCAACATAATTTTGCAGTCAGTATGCTACAAGAGATCCCAGAAGTACTCTAACTCAATTTATTTTAAATGCCAAACTAAGCATGCAGGCTGTTTGATTGACAGTAGTGGTGACTCCTCTGATGTTATCTTGGGCTGTTTTATAAGAAAAATCTGCGCAAGGAAAAGCCTCCTTCTCCCACCAGCTAGTATATAAAAAGCTGCCAGTGAGCTGCTGTAGCAAAGCCTGGAGCAATTCCAAGAGATGGGCAGGCAATAACCATGTACTTGGGGCAAGAAAAAGCAACCTGCAGCATACAGACACCTTCACAATACTTTTGGTGCTGGCTCTCCCTCCTTTCCCTCTTCTGTGTTCAGACAGTGAGAAATGAACTTCATGCTAGTAGTACTTGATGTCATGTAATTGCAGATGTACACCATTGGTAAAGAGCAAGATTTTCACCTGAAGATATGTGTTTTTTTTAATTCAGAACTCTGTGTTCTTATTTGTTGTCTAAAATTGAAGAAAAACCATCATCAAATTCTAAGACATTAAGTGGAGGGGCTATCTTGTACCACTTCAGGAAACAGATTTTCTCTGAAGGACATTAGCTATTGGCTGAACATCAAGATGCACATCTGAAATTCCTGACAACTTCCCAGCAGCCAAGGACCACGTCTTCATGCAAACTCCCAGGGATGACTGAGAAAAATTTGGATTTTCTTCATCAGTGTTATATCAAGAGAGCATGCCAGCTTATTGTAAAGTCAAAACATAGTGTGAAACACCTGGATTAAATACTTTGGCATGGGAACAAAGCTCATTGTCTCTGGTAAGTACCATTATCACTGAAATGATTTTCACAGAATCATTCAGGTTCTCAGATAATCAAGAATGAAAGACTGTGAGGAAAATTAATTTCTCCCTGATAAATCATGTTTTGTTTGTGAACTGTGCATGGTGCTCCAGTTGGGTAGGTAGATCATCAATAAATATATTAACCTCGTGAATAGAGATTGCCTCTGGAAAAAATGCTGAATACTTATAAAGGAATGGAAAAATGAGGAGGGGTAAAAAATTTAAATACTGGGATGGTTTCATCCTATTCTAGGAAATAAAAGTGAACTTCTTGAAAGTTAACTCCCAGAACAGCATGTGAAGAATGAAAAAATTTCCTAATGGCAGAAGTGGTCTGGTCTAAATTGATTGGGAAGAAAAATTCCCTCAGTGTAATAAATTTCTAGTTCCTGGCACTACTGAAAGAAACTGGTTTACATTTGCATTTGTATTATTTTTAATTTTGGTGAAGCTATGAAATCAATAGGATGAATGCTGTTTTCAGTATAAAGCATATATCAATGCCTACACTATGTTACTCAGAAACTACAAGACATTATCAAGGTGGCTATAATTACGTAAAATTACAAACTGCTGAGGAGAGTTACAGAGAAATTTAAAATGTTTTCTATCCATTCCTCTGACCAAAAATTTTCAGAACTTTTTACTCACTACAAAAATTAAAGTGTTTCTAGAAGTCATTCTAGAAATGACACTCTAGTCAATGTTGAAAATTCAGTTATAGCACTCAGTCAGATTTATCACCAGCCTCTAAATCAGAGAGACTTTTTCTGTAGCCTATGCAAGAAAAGTGCAGTGCAGAAGATATTGCTAAGCATTATCAGACTGTGGGATCCTGATGTGAAAATATTTGGAAGTGGAACTGAACTTATAGTTTCAAGTAAGTACAAAATGTAAAACTTGACTACTTCTGAAATGCTTTTCAATATAGCTAGATATTGGCTGGCATGAAATGCTCTGCTATTTTAATTCTCTCTAATTCTAACTGTTCTGAATGTTTTGCAGGATTTCCCCCTTAAACAGCATTTCCATTTGCAGAACACAGTGTAATTGTTCTGTATTTATGCATGAAATGGGGAAAACACAACAGCTATTGAAGCACAGACCTATAACTTATCCCATTATGATTTTCTATGTAAAAATGAATTTAAATATGGCAAAGAAAGTATTTGGAGAACAGAAAGATGTTTTTTGTCTCTAAATATGCACATTTGACCTTTGTGATATTCCGAATTCATTCTGAAAGTAGTATGTCCAACCTCTGTGTTACACATATTCTTTGAAAAGCAAAGAATCTTCTGGAGAAGGCTTTTGGGTCACCTAATTGCTCCCTTCCAGTACCTGAAGGGAGCCTGCAAGAAAGATGGAGAGAGACTTTTTTACAAGAGCATGTAGCCACAGGACAAGGGGGAATGGCTTCACACTGAGAGTGGGATTAGATTAGATTTTAGGAAGGAATTCTTTACTGTGAAGGTGGTGAGGCTGTATCTGACTATACCAAATGAAAGAGTTATTTGAGATACGCCCAGAACAGTAAGTTGCACCTTTTAAGATAGGCGTAGTTGAAAGGCTGTTCTCTCTTCCTAGCTTTTGCAGAAACTGCTTATTACCAGTTATTACTACTATTCAAAATATTTTGCTTCAAGTAAACCCTAGGTGCTGTGATACTTGCCTATAATTTGGCTCCACTAAGCATCTGAGATGGAAATAGTTTGCCTAATTTTGACCAGCTGAACATGGTGTATCTTGTTAGTGGGAGTTTTGATTCCGATTGATGCAGTTTTGCTTCATGTTAGTGCTAACGAAAATATTGGTCAATAGTCTCATGCTCTCAGATCTCTGCATAATGTTCACCAGTTCTAGGTCTGATCTTATGTGGGTGTATAAGAAGCAAATTACCTCACCAGCATCTGATCAAATAGATCTTATGGTGATGCTGCCTGTTTCCAGAAAGCAGAGATGGAGTGAAAGTGCTCCATCTGCACCGTCCACCTAAACTTTCAGAAGACACCAATTAGTTGAGAGGAATCCTGTCCATTTAACAACATATATGCCCTCCAAAAATTCCACATTTTTTCCATTCTTTTTTTATTTTAGGTGACTGCTCCTTTTTTTACTATCCTAGGGTCTAAAAATTGATTATATGGCAAACCTGATTTTCCATAAAGAGTACTATTTACCCATGCAAACACAACTGAGCTGCACTGATATTGTAAAGGCTTTATTCACTGTGATTGGTTATTACAACAAGGTGTTTGGCTCAGGTACAAAACTCATTGTCTCAGGTAAGTGGTATGTTGTAAGTTGTATGTATATTGTTCATACAATAAGCTATAGGAGCTTGGAGTGGTCCTATAGATGAGTTTTATACTGTCTCAGAGGGCACTCAGCCCACTTAGAGCCTCAGTCAACACCATTCCTTGTGCAGGATTTTCCTACCCCGCTCACCATTCCTACGTTGAGCCTTGTGGTATTTGTAATGCAGTGGTTTAGGATCACAAACATGTCTAAAAAGGAACTATTGTGAGCCACTTTTGATCATAGTTCTCCTAGAAATCTGGTGGAAAACGGTCTGTAATAGTTTTCAGAGACCTCACTCTTTCCTCCAGCTGTACTGAAGGAATTAGCAGGGAATCAAGCAGCTGAGAATTAAGCATAAAAAAAGAACACCTCTTTCTAATACAGATACAAAGAGCAGTATGCAATGGTCATTGCAAAAAATCTTTTTTAATTAGGCTAGTAAAAGTGAAATAACTTGTTCATAATTATTTTGTCACATACACAATACTTTGGCAATAGAAATAAATTAGTACCTCCAAATGTTCTTCTCATCGCTTTATAACTGCTTATCAAATTAATTAATTATTCCATATTAATTATGGTGAATTACTGCTTCATAATTGCTTAATGAAGAAGTCATCCTTTTTTTGCCTTTCTTGCAGAGACATTTATTTTAATAGGAAGTGGAAGACAAAAGTATTTTTTCCCACTACATGTGCCTTTTAAATGCCATAATCCTGAGTGAACAACTATACAAATACAAGGCAGAGGAGCTATTGCTACCAAGTGTTTTAAGCCTGGTTAATACATAAACCTATATTAACATATCAAGCCAAGATTGGTTTTAATGATTTATGCCAGAAGGACTAAGTAATTCGTGCCTATAATTCAATGGAAATATCTGTGGCATGATAAGCTTGTTGTTTCTAGTGAAAACCCTTACCTACCTAATCAGGTAGTTTCCTATCTGCAGTTTAAAATAAATTCTTTCCAAGCATCACTCTAATTCTGTAGGATTTTTTCTTTATGAGGCCAAGGCTTTTGACTCATTAATAGAGTAAAAGGGTTGCAGTTACTTCACATTTAAGAACTTGAAGATCACTAAGAAATGGAGAAAACCAGGACTTAGGACAAGGGGTTTTGTGAGTAGCAGGATTAACTGAGATTGAATCCAAATATTCTACATTCACGTAGCCAAATCAAGAGAATCTTATTGTTCGTATTATAGTTGTTAAACCTGGTACTTTTCCAGCCAAAATCATAGAATTGTAGAAATGGCTTGGGTTGAAAGAGACCTTAAAGATCATCTAGTTCCAACCCCAGTGCTGTGGCCAGGGACACTTTCCACTAGATGAGGTTACTCAGAGCCACATCCAACCTGGCCTTAAACATTTCCAGGGATGGGGCATCCACAACTTTTCTGTACTCTTTATTCCAGTGCCTCACCACCTTCACAGTAAAGAATTTCTTCCTAAAATCTAATCTAACCCCGCTCTCAGTGTGAAGCCATTCCCCCTTGTCGTGTGATTACATGCTCTTGTAAAAAACTCTCTCTCCATCTTTCTTGCAGGCTCCATTCAGGTACTGGAAGGGAGCAATTAGGTGACCCAAAAGCCTTCTCTTCTCCAGGCTGAACAACCCCAGTTCTTGCAGCCTTTCCCCATAGGAGAGGTGCTCCATCCCTCTGATCAACTTGTTGGCCTCCTCTGGACTTGCTCCAACAGGTCAATGTCCTTCCTGTGCTGGGGACCCCAGAGCTGGATGCAGCACTCCAGGTGGGGTCTCACCAGAGCAGAGCAGAGTGGCAGAATCCCCTCCCTCACCCTGCTGGCCACGCTGCTTTGGATACAGCCCAGGATACATTTGGCTTTGTGGGCTGTGAGTGCACAGTGCTGGGTCATGTCCAGCCTCTCATCCACCAGCACCCCCAGGTCCTTCTCAGCAGGGCTGCTCTCGATCTGTTCATCCCTCAGCCTGTGTTGATCCCAGGGGTTGCACCTTGTACCTGGTCTTGTTAAACTTCATGAAATTCCCATGGACCCACTTCTTGAGCTTGCCCAGGTCCCTTTGTATATCATCCCATCCTTCAGATAGAAGCTTCAGTAAAGGAATGTACCAGTGTGGGAGGGTATTTGGTATTTGGTTCTGGTGCAAAACTCATCATCTCCAGTAAGTGTTTTCATAGTCATGTTTTTAAAAGTTTTGTAATGGGAAAGCTTCAGAAAGAAGGCTGACAGCTCTTTAAGGTATCTGGAAAGGCTCACCATAGGTCAGGACTATACTATATTGTTACCAGTTATACTCCCTGAAGTCGCTGTCAAGAAGGACAAGAATGCTATTTATGAGCTGAGTGTGCTGAGTGCCCTCAGCTCCCACTGGCTTGAAGTGGAACAGAGGAGCTTTGAATGTCAGTACAAAATTACTCCATTTTGTGGGATCATCCAAGTAGTGTGAATAAAAATTTCAGTTTAAGAACACAGTGACCTTATTTATAAATCTTATTTATAGATACCTATTTATAGATACTTATAGATACTTATAAAGAAACTGTAGAGGAGTTTCATTAAGAAAACTTTTGACAGCTGATCTATATAAACATATATTTTGAGCTTAATTTTTTAATAGCTCATTGGTTATGAACCTAACTCCAGTATTTTGTTTGAACAATGTTTTGCAGCCTTACTGCATTGTTACATGAGAGAAAAATAGCTTAAGAAATATCTGCTTATACCTATATATTATGTGAAAAAGTAAGACCTATATACCTCTTAAAACCTGCCTTAGAAAACTGTTTAACAAGGTAAACCACAAAATTTTTCAATGTTTAACTAAACCAAAACTGACGGAGGAGTGCAAGTTCATTACTTTAAAATTCTTCAGAAAGAATCAGATAATTTGCCCAGAAAAGCCAGTGTAAACTGTCTTGCTGACTTCAATGACTTTGCAGATCAACCTGAAAATACATCAAACCCTACAGCCAATTCTACAAGTTTTCATCCCTTTTTTTCAGAAACATGCATACAAATATTTTTTTCTCACATACAAACACACACACACATATATATATGCAAAACTTGTTTCCATTCTCCACTGTCATCCATTTACCCATATATGTACATGAGACTCTTAAATGCATGCACACAGCTGCAATTACTCAAGCAATGTGTTTCCTCAGCATTGTGGTATGATTTAGATGTTTCATGTAAGCTATGCACCTAGGGTGTTTTTACAGTAAATGGAATGACATCGGCAATTCCAGAGGTGGAAATTATTCCATCATAACAGAAGTCTCTGAAATGAACAGTATGAACTAGCAGCTGGAAGAAACTCTCTTGCGTCTCTATTTAGACTTGATAGCCTAAGAGAATAATGTAAAACTAAGATATTACATGTACTGAAATTAGTCAGAACAACTTACTAAGCTTCGAAAATCTAAAAGAAACCTCTAAAATAGTCATGAAGCTTTGCAGAGTGCAATGTCACTGGGGCAAGAGCTACTTCATGGTCTTCTGAACATATATGACTCTGGAACAAATAAATAATTTTAGAAATTACTTTAATCTTCCATCCTTGGGAGGACTGATGCAAATTAACTCCTAAATTAATGCTAGAGAATGATAAAGTTGTCAGCAACTTTATTTCTGGTACAACAGAGCTTGGTCCACACTGTCATTTTAATGACATCTCTAAAATGAAAGAAATTCTTAATATCAGGAAGGTAGACACCCTTTTGAAGGTAGACGGGTCATCTTTCTTTTTAAACACCAAATTTGAAATACTTCAAAGAATCATTAAGTTGTTTTAGGGAGAATGCAATGTAGAAGATTTCTCTAGAACAGCCAGATCATTTAAAGAAAGGTGGAAGCTTTTTGGCAAAAAATGCATGTTTACAGTAACGTATTTTCTCCCAGTGCATTAAAATTGCACCACTCAGTCACACCACAGCTTAAACCCCATGCATCTACTTGCACCAATTCAATGGCAGAGATTTACATAGGAATTCAAGGAAAGAAGTGGGATAAGGCAACACCTTATCCCAGCACCTCTGCTGCCTTAAAAAAATAGTATTAAGCTGTACTTTCTATGTAACAAAAGTCAATTTTGAAAACTGTATCCAGCCTCTACTTGCAGCTAAGCATAGACAAAAATGATTGCCTGTGAGCACTGCCTATGCACTCACTGCAGAAGCTCATGTTTACCTAAATCAGACCCCTAAATTTACTCTCCACTTAAATAATATCAAAATGTCATCTCAGTGTGGACAAAATCTGGATGATTTTGTCTCCTCCTAATCCAGAGAGGATCCAGGCTTAATCCAGAGAGGCAAATGAAATGGAGAATACATAAAATTAGCTTGTGGAAACAGCTCACTTTTAATTTAAAATATATTCATGTATGTTCATACTGAGCATGTTTACCAAAGCACAACATCGATGATAACTCTGGCTAGATATGCTGTTTAGATCTGAAAATGTTATCCAGCTATAACATGTTCTTCTGCTTTAGTTTAGTTTTGGTTTTTCATTTTCAGATGTCTTAATTAATCATTTAAAAAGACCTAGTACGGCAGAATGGCATTGCCAACCTTTGGTGTCCAGGGCATTTTGTGATTCCATTTTCCTGTCTTGATAAAAATCTTCACCTGGCAAATACATGGAATGTCTTAAAACCAGAGCAATTATAAATCATTGTTGTCTTCCCTTCCCTCACCCCCTAAAAAATATCACAAAATTAATATTGGCTTTTAAAAAATTAATAGATATAGCAGATGTTCATTATATAGCAGTGGGGACTTATACTGGGGACATAAGACTGCTAGGATTTTAAAGGTAGGTGGTCTATGTTTAATATTCTGCGGACAAAATTTTAATGTACTTGTTTTTGCATAAATATTGTAAAGCAATATTAAATTCCTCTTATTGAATAAATGAGCTTATTCAGGAAATATTGCTATTATTTAATAGTTGTCAGAGACTTGAACAGGCAGATACACTTTCTGACAGCAGTACTGCTTGGAAGGTTGTAGGATATAGGCTCTTGTGTAGGCACCTGAAGATTTCTAACTCAGTTTCAAGTGAGATTAGCAGTTATTTATATATCCAACAGTATTTCAGTTTCTTAATGTTTCTCAAAAGAACATTTACATTTGTTATGAGCATATTAACATTTGTTAATAAGGCATTTATTTTGTTGCTCTTCAGAATTTGTATTTTTGGCTGTGTATTTATTTGCTGTACACTATTGATCTTCAAAATCTCTGTTTTTCTAATTTTCTTCCTCCAATAATCCATCTAGAAAAAGGAAGTTCTCCACCAGCAAACTCTGAAATCCTGCAGAAAAAACATGAAAATCAGATAATATATGTTTGCCTTATTGAGAAATTCTACCCAGAAGTTATCAGGGTGACATGGACTGATGACGAAAAGGAGGTAACAGACAATGTAGTAAAAGGTGATACTTGGCAGTCCACGAAAGAGGATGAATACTCAATTGCCAGTTGGTTAACTGTACCAGCAGAGAACAAAGACAAGAAATACTACTGCAAATATGAGCATGAAGAGGAAAAGGCTTCACTGCCAACACAAGGTATATTCTACATGTTAAAAATGCAATTTGATGTACTATTATAAACATCATTTTTCTTTACAATAAAATTAGAGTAATACTTTCTATTACTGTTTCTGAAGACATCTGTGCTCCTAGGCACAATAGCTAAAATACACAACTGGAGAAACCACCAAAAGTTTTCCCAGGAAAAGTAACCTAGCCTGTGTTATGGTCCTCAAATAAGCATCCCATTGTAACAGAAAAATAATAGTTATTTTAAAGTAGTGAACCTCATCAGGTGTAAACTAGCACAGCTCCAAAAGATCTGCACTGAAACATGTCTGTTACTTTCCATCTTACAGAAGCTTCCGAAAACAGTATTACATCCCATAGTGTACGAGTGTAAGTCCCTCTGACACCCCCTGACATTAGTCACAGCTATAAAAAACTAAGCAGTTAAAAATGAGGTTACTGAGGGTGTAGAACAAAGTTTAAAAATATTACTTGCCCACAATCCAGAAATAGTAACTTAATAGCCATGTATAAAAATAAGATTTTGTTTTTAATTGTGGATTGATTATGCAAAGCCAAATCTGAAAGACAACGCAATTTTAAAGAAGGAGTAACTTACACTCAATGCAAATTGTTTAAATCATCTATAAGAAAAGTGGTCCAAATTGGTTTAGATTAATCTTCTCTCCATACCTACCTTTGCTTATCTTACTATAAATTAACCTAACCCAAATGAGTGAGAGCATGGCCATAAACAACAATTACATTTTAACCTTCAAAATATATTCTGACAAAAAACCACTTCAAGCTTATTCAGATGGAGCATGTATGTAGAGATGAAATATAAATGTCTTTAATGTTTATATCAATGCACACAAAGAACATAAACAAGAACAAAATCAAATTTGCTACTTCAGGAACAAAACCAATGTATTTTAGAGAAAAAACAGCACCAGGATTCCCAATAGGGAAATTTAAGATCATACAGTCCTCTGTATGATCAACAACCACTGTTGAACTGTTGAACAACCACTAACATATTAACTGAAGTCTCTTCCAACGTAAATTGTTCTGCATTTCTAATAACAGTAGGCAAATAGACTTCAGCTGCTTCACTGACAAGGTCAGATGGTCAAACTGACTCCCATTACAAATAAAAGAGACTTCGCCAAGGAACAGCCTAATGGACACATTCCTGAAAGGGCAAAGAAACATCTCCCACTTAGGGCAACAAATTCCCAGCCACTTCTTTGAGCACATCTCCTCTTCCAATTCTCTCTGCAAATGAATCCTACTTGTGAATATCTGCTTTGCAGACTGATCTTAAGGCTCGTTTTTTGTTATTTAATACTAACTTTCAATGTCCCCAGCCTTGTTCCTGTACAGCCTCTTTTTTCCCCTATTCCTCAATTCATGTTTGTTAAAACTAAAGAAAAGCCTAATTGAGGTATTTAAACTCTCTTTCCAGTAGATTCTGTGAAGACTGCTCCTCAGGAAGAGGACTGCGGAACAGTTTTTAATAGAGGTAATTTAATGTGTCAAAATGTGGGAAAGTGATGCAATAGTTAGATATTGCTACATATGTTCTGAACATTATGAAAATTATCTTTCTTAGTAGTATACAGGAAATTTTTCAAGTCTGAGGTCTGCAACTCAAAAACACTTCAGTGCTACTCTTAACTAACTTCTTATAAGGTGCTCTCCTACTTTTACCAGGTAGCTTTATTAAGATGCTACAGATGCTGTTTAGGCTACTAGATTACTAGCCTGCATTAAGCACCACTTTTTAAACCCTTGGAGTACTAAACGCTAAACACTTCAGCTGATGCTACATCAGCCTACCAATTACCCAGAACTTTGCACAAAGACATTTTTTTGGCTTGAACGGGATTTAGGAAGAATCATGAGAACTTATGTTCAAAAAAGCAACAAGAAGGATTCAAACAAACATCGTAGTAAGTGCTGGAAGCACTACCATTATGCTCTTGCCTTTACAAGGAATAATAACCCAGTGGCACTGAGAGTCAGTTTAGTGCTGAGAAACCCACTAGGTCTAGAACTCATTAGCAGTGCAAACCCATTTAAAGAACAGTCAGATATCGTACATATTTATGCTGTGCATTGGTGTCAATGTAATTGCAGCAGTAAACTGACTAAATTGTTTCATTTCTATCCAGTTTTTAGGAGGCTATACAATATTGACATTAAACAAGACTTTTCGGTCTTATATTTGTTACAGATCAGTTAATGCACAGGACAGCATATTTAGTATATATCATCCTTCTTCTGAAGAGCTCCATGTACTATCTTCTCATACTCTTCTTCATCTACAGAATGTGGGCTTCAACCAAGTACCAAGGAAAGAAAGCATAAATGCTGGTTTAAGAAAGGGCTACAAATTGATCTTCAATTTACTTTGCCATATGCTTACCCATATAGACTCCCCTACTCTCAGTGTTAGAGGTAACAGGAAAAAAAAATCCCAAAATAATTTTCTGGCATTAGCGAATAAAGGCTCATTTTGCTTTACTGCTAGTGTTTTTATATCAGTCTGGTTTTCCTAATTTTTTTCTGAAGATTGAATAAAGATAGGCAATAGGAATAATGCATTTTAATCCAAGTCTGTGTTGCAAAATGAAGAAGGTAGCCATGTCAAAAGTAGCTATGCATCCAGAAGCTTAGGGGTATAACAGGGCTTTTGACATATAAAGCATGGATGTGTTTTGTCATTGCATTTAAGGCTTAATTAGGAGCATTCCTGTGCAGTAAATTCACAGGTATTGGTTCATTTTACTCTCAGTGATTTGTTGCAACTCTCATGTACCCAACAAATCAGGAATTAATTATTCTGAAGTGGTGTGCTTTAAGAGACAATTAAACAAAACTTTAAAAAGTGAACAAAAGAATTTTGAATAAAGAAGTCAGATGAGAATAAAAGCAATGCTAAGGTGCACATGTGAAGAAATTGAAGAAATCCACCGGCACTGTGACACAGTCTGAAAATCTGCACATTGTAATTTTAAAAAAAGAAAACAACCACAATGATCATGAACATCACCTCGTCTAAAGACACCTTTTAAAACTGAGCAAAACCTCAAAAGTGACCCTCTGAAAGAGTATTTTTACAAAGGAAGAAAAATTCTCAGAGACTTTGAACTCTTAATCTCCAAGTTCCACAAATCATTTCCTTTCAAATTTATGTGGAAAAATAGGAAGTAGACATATTGGGATAAATCGCTTGCTTGGTTTTGGGCAACACTGCTCTAGGTTTTGGAGATATGTCCCTGCAGCATTTACACTCACTGTGTCTGTAATGATGATGGCAATAAAAGCTTTCCTCCAGCTGTCTTTATGAGGCCTGTGTTTGTTCTCCAGCATATCCACAGCCTGTACAAAGGCGTCTAGAAAACCTGATTAACTTCTCTGTTCATATAAATTTCTCAGGAAATCAAAGGTCCTTAAAACATCACTTTTCTGCTTTTCAGTGTGTTAAATAGGAACACTTTTACACAGAACAATAAATGCTAGTTTGTTACATCTTTTGTGTTATAAAACAGAAAGCTAAGCTTTGTAAAACAGAGATAAGCCAAGCCGAGGGGAAATGTTACAACTGGACTGCCTCCTAGGGCTCATCGCCATTGTAAGGGAAGGAAAACATATGAAGTTGAGTTCTAACAACCACAGCTGTTTTACTAATAGCATACCTTACAAACTACATTAGAATCTGCATATTGAAGCAACTAATTACTGCCTTCAATGTCATGTTACTCTTCAATGTGAAGAAAGATGTGATTTCTAGTCTTCAGTAAAACTCTGTTTGAGAAATACCTGGGATCCCATGCTATTATTTGTTAAGATTTGGTTCCAATTAAGGTGAGCTAAAACAGCTACAAAGGTATTTTTGGGATGCAGTAACTGTAGATTTCAGTAGCATCATGGATTTTACCTGGATATTGCATGGATCTCCCCTACATTTATCTCTGCTAGACAAATGCTTGACTGTGTAAAGGGACCAAGATCTCTCAATATATGATACCCAAATCTACTTTTTGTGTCTTCTACACAAAACTGAAAGATGTTGTCCATGCAGTTCAGAAAAACAGAGAAAAAAAAACCACAGCAAACTCCTTGCCTACATGCAACCCTAAACCGTCACCTCTCAGTTTCAGGGGTTTTTCAAATGCTTAGTTGCCAGTTTTACACCTTGCAACAGCTCACATGTCCCTGAAGTTTATATATAAACATATACTGTTCCTACTAAGATTTTAATTCTTATTTATTTAGCTCAAATAAGAGGAAAAGTGGATTTTTAAGGCTTCTAAGTGCTGGGGCATTTGTTTGCAGGAAGGTTAGGTTATTTAGTGGAAAAACCCTATAAACTGAACCAGTCAAAACTGGTTCAGAGGAGGTGGGCTGCGATGAGAATGGGTGATTAGCTGAGGACAGTTAGACCACAGCCTTTTACCACAGCAGGCTTCTAAACCATTTCCTTCTAATACAAATACAAAGTTACAAAAACCACATGCCTAAGTAACTTGTGAATATCACCGTGAAACTCAGTGTTTGATACATGTTGGTCTAACTGCACGCTTGTCTTATGTAGGGACTATTGCTACCCCAGTAACTCAGGCACTGCAGGGTGTCTGCAGGACTTGAAGTCCTAAGTGCAGGACAGAGTTAGATGTTATCTGTAACTGTAAACTTCTGCTGTTGTGACTTTGCTAACACTTGAAAGACATGACTTCTCAAGTACATATCTTACCACAACTGATTTTCAGTGATTTCAAGCTTCTACAAGTATGAGCTGCTCTACTGTTATGGAGTTGCAGAATTAATGCAAATACTACAAAAATGGTTATGGACAATCTGGTGCTTCTAATGAAAAGAAGATAGAACACGATCAACTTTTGCCATAAAAGTACAAAGAAGCTATCAGCACAAATGAATATATTTGTGTAAAGGGATTTGCATATTCTTGATCATGCTAGAATAATTTTGTGTCCTATACAGTACAATTACTTACACATGCTTGAGAATTATGACTTCTCAACAATCAAACAACCTACAACAAGTGATACAGAAACCCTCTCGTGCATTCTTCTCACGGGTAGTTGTAAATGAGAAAGATCTACATACGGATGATTGCAGTCTGCCAACAGCTAATATCTGTTGATAGTAGGTACCAACATAAATAAATTTTAAGAGTGATTCAAATTGTAGACTATTCAGTTTGAGATTTTGAAACTGCTAGAGAACCAACATGCACTTAGAAAGTGATGAGAAAACAAAAAATCTCAGAGGAACAGTTTAAGGAATTGTATCTCTGCACCTATAGATAGTTACAGGGAAATGAATCAAATGACAATGAACGATTACTTGTCATGTTTTACCTAATGAGTCCAAACTGTCATTAAATATAGTTCCACAACAGATAACTTTCACTTCATTGTATTACAAGTCTCCTCATAAGGTAATGTACCTTATGAGAGCACAAGTTTCCAGTTATTTCCTAGTTCCTGAGATTAACCTGAGGAACTACTGGATACATTTTGGACAAGTACTTTCATACCACCAGGGAGACAACCTAATACACATATGTCAAGAAGATGCATCTTTGTGAGATACTACAGCACATGGGAATCATTCTGTTTGTTTTCTAATTAATAAACTCTCTTAGCACCTCCACTAGCAAATTGCAACAATTTCTTCCAAAGAAGTGTAGATGAATAAAAATGAGATTCAAACCAACACATACTGAAAATGGGGGACTCAAAAGGAAAGGTGACCCACTGCTCCAAATGACGACCAGAAGATTTCAAATCAGAAGCTTCAGCTTCTAAAGAAATTTTCATTCTTATGCCGGTTGGAGCTTTGCCATGTGTGGAAAAGTGAATGCATGGGGCAAGATAATCCTGAAAATAAATTAAGCATTTCCCAAAGTGAGGAAATTATCTTTACATGGAACGAAAATACACTACAAAAAGATACAGGTTTCTGCTGTGACAAAGTGCTCAGAGGCCTCCCCCAAATAAACTTAGATGGTCACAGGACCATGTGTCCAGAGATAGCTCCTGCAGGAGGCACTGTCTTGCAGGAAGGTGGCTTAATGAATGAGTAACTTCAGGGAGACTTTCCTTTCCTCTTCTGAAATAGCACAGCTAGCAATCATTTTGAGGCTCAGATTGTAAAATAACAGTAGGAATAAACTTTTTCCAGACTATGATTTTGAACATGCTACTAGGAGAACGATGACTCAGCAACCAAGATTACATATCTAGGCTCTTCACATTTAATATGAAGTCTCTAACTAAGTCTCTAACTTTTCATATTCTTTAATGTAATTTCATTTCTCATACCCATAAAGGGTGCATGAACCAACACTTCTTACTTGACAGCTGCAGCAGACTAGCAGAAAGAAAGTGCTCAAGCTGTTACTGAGGCCCAAGCAGCAGCTTCCTGAAGTCAAAACAATGCCGGTCACAGGCCTCTCGCCATCACATGGAATATGAGGCATGATACCTGAACTCACAATCAACATTAACCTGTGATGGACAGCAGTTTGTACAACTCATGCATGTGAGTAGGGAAGAAAAGAAGGAGTAGAAGGAGGGAGGATCAGAAACATTCCTATCTTCAAGTACAGTCACATATATGGGAACAAAAGGAGAACATTTCCAAAACTAACATACAATTTTTCAAAACTTTCTGGATTTTCAAGCTGGACTGCTACACCCACAGCAAAAGGCTGGACCTCATTTTAAAAATGTAAACAGCTTGTGTTCTGCAGTTTCAATTTGCTTTATTGGTGAAAGTACCGTTTCCACCAGGAGGCCTTATTACACCGGCAATCAGAACCAGACCACTGATTATGTTTAACTAAAATACATATTTTTCCTTTTGAGTCATTAGTGTGCTTTAGTCTACAGTCTTCCCAGGGATCATGCCACTGCATAAGATTTCAAGAATCTCCACACAGGAAAGACTGACTGTACCTGGAGCCTCAGCATCCTGACCAGTAAGTACGTTATTTAATTCATGACCCATATTATGGTAACCCAAGTTTTTCCACTTCTATTTTCTGTGTCAAAAATAGACCTTAATTTGCAGTGCACTGGTACTGTGCAGCATTATACTCTTCATTGTCCTGGTGCCTCGTCACCACAAGGCTCTTACACCAAGACACTGAAAGGTTTCTGCTGTTTTATTGAGTTCTAACTCCTCTTGAGAAAGCTTTTAACATCCATATTGAATAGACTCCAGTTCCTAGTATGTACAGAGCATACCTGCTCATCTTCATATAAGCTTGCAAAATTAAATGGAAGCAAAACCCTCAGTCAAGGAAAAACACATAGAATGTGCACATGGGTTTACAAAGGCCATGAAAGGTTATGAATACCTCTGCCCCAGGGCTGACTACTCTACTTCTGCAGGCCTCTATTTCTCGGGAAAAAAATCCACTTCCTTTAGAAAGCTTTGGGAAAGACCACTGTTTGAGCTCTGACACGCTCCTTTAGGCGAGTTTAAGGACAGAGCAACAGCCAGACAGCACATTCATTCTGAATGTGCTTTCTGAATGAAAGATCTGGCAGGAATAAAAATCCTTCCTTCAGCAAAGGTCTTCCAGTAAAATCCTGGGTCAGAAAGCAAAGGGCTGTCAGGTTTCAGGAGTCAGGTAATTAGCATCTCCAACACTGTAGCAAGAGAGGCAGCTCAGACTCCTGTCAGAATAGCTCTCCACAGGACTCAGACCAATAGTTCTGCTTTTCTTTCTACCCAACACCATTAAGAGTGGTAAAAAACCTTGGTGAACTATCAAAGTGAATTAAGGAATGAGACAGTGCTGTCAAAAAAGCCCACCCAGAAGCTAGTAATGCAGCAATTAAGCTGTGAAAAAAAATCAACTTTTATAACTCTAAAAGGTGCCAAAGGATACATTTAGTGTCCAGTGCTTCCTCCAAAGCTGAGGGCACAACATTCCTGACTGCAACTCACCAGCCACTCCTACACAAAGAAGGGAAACCTGATCACATATCACCTCCAACTAAGGACAGGACCACAGAGGACATGCAATAAGAGACTAATAGCTACTGTGTGTTTGAAAGGGGCCACTTTTCTATTGTGGAGGTCCCATGTCTACAATACTTCACTGAAAGCTGTTCAAGCCATGTGTTCATCAAACACAGAACTGTTAAGACCAGCTGCTCCTTCCTGCAACATGAGCTTTAATTTTAATTAACTCACAGCAAATTCCATAACCATTCCTGCCATGAACCTCTGTGGAAAATATTGTCTGGTTACCCTACTACACCATGTCCCAGTAAATTCAATGGAGATTCAATCTCGGGTTAATCTGTGGATTATTCAAGACAAAGAAATAAGAAATTTAACAGTCTGCAAATGTAGAGACAAAGCACAGCCTTGGAACATGTGTAAAAGCAACTCAGCTGAATGTTTTCACCACAGGGGTGTCAGAACACAGTTGATCCCCTACCTCTGCTCTGTAGATGACTCTCTGGTAGAGTATTTACTACTGGGAGGGTGACTAGGGAAGCACAGACCATAGGTACCTGGGTTAGGTGCTCAGGATTTAGGTGCACAGCCCTGGAAGAGAGTCCAAGTGCCTGTCCTATGTACTCCAGAAGGAAAATTGGTTGTCTGAGAGTGAGGTGTGACAAAGCCAGTGCTCAGAGCAAGGAGCTAACCAAAAAGAGGGCTTCCAGGCCCATTCCCTTACTTTCAGGCTGACACAGGACTTCTGTCCAGCATGACTCCCACATTGCGGAGCAGCCTCTCTGGAGAATGGGCTCTTTGGTCTTTCCTGTTCCTGACACTCCTCATTCCAGCATGGATGTCTGGTCGTGTTTTTCTTTCTGATGAGCCCTTCCCCCACTTCTCATCTACCCAGAGAGCACTCTCTGCCAAGAGGCAAGGAGGTAGCAAAGCCTGCCACAGGTAAATTATATTGGGGTATAGGTGTCAAGGTTCTGGTCATTGGGGGCTGTAAGGGGCTAACGGTGAGGAGGGGCTGGAGTTTCATCTCACAATACCTTTTGTTCTCATATTTGTCACTCTGCAATCACTTTGGACAAAGAGCCTTCTCTGCTTCAAGAAAAATTTTCATGGGTGTAGGAGGACTGCTCCGACACAAACGACAGATAAAATGGACTTTGTACTACATTATTACCTGTTATGGGTTTAGGATTTTTAGTGAATTTTTCCCATTGTCATCATGAAGAAGGGGGAGGGGCCTCCTCGGGGATGGATGGTTGGTGATTGAGTTAAAGGGAGGTGGCTGATAGCCCTGGCATACTAACGAAATCCTTTTGGCGAGGGGAATAGGGGTTTGGCAGGTTTTTTTTAGCTGGTAGAGTTTTTTCTCTTCTGCTCTGGGACCGGGAACTGTCGCGTGGTGTGCCGCCGGGAGCCGCGCAGTCTCCCTGGCTCTTTTTCTACGCAGCAGCTCAGCACTACGGTCGAGTTCTACCTGCTCCCCTGCCTGTGCCCGCTGCTGGTGAGAGCATTCTTTCCCCCGGCGGACTCAGACTTTTCAGCACCTGCCAGCACTGAGATCCACCGCCACCTGCGTGAGTCTGCAGTAACCTTTCGAAAGACGGAGCACCGCCTCCCCCGGCCCGCGCCCGCCGGGCACTCCCGGACTCGCATCCCAGCGCCCGCTGCCGGCCGGGCTCTCGCACCGCGGCTTTGGCTTTGCCTCCCGCAGCGCCCCAGCCCTGCCGCCGGCGCTCACAACTACACCCAGAGGGAAAAAGTGCTCAGCGGGTTGGAAGCTTCTGTTACTGCGTTGTTGTTTGTTCTATTCTGGTCTATGTATTTTCTAGTAAAGAACTGTTATTCCTTTTTCTACATTTTTGTCTGAAATCCTCGTGATTTCAAATTATAATAATTTGGAGGGGGAAGTCTTCTTTCTATTCCAGAAGGGTTTCTGCCTTCCTTGGCAGACATTTGTCTTTCAAACCAAGATATTACCTTAATCCTCCTGATAAACTGAGACACCTTAGATTCCACAGAATAAGTGCTCTTAATATGAAAACAGCGTGAACCTGGTCTATTTTAATACATTGTAGAGGGTACCTAAAATAGACTACAAGTATGATAACAAGTTAAATTGATAGAATTCTAACTGTAGACTCCTAATTAAAAATTGAAAAAGACTCTAGCTGTGGCTTATCAAGGGAAGAAACAATCTGTTTTGCACCAGAAGGTGCTAGTATGTCACAATTCAGGGAGAGAGGTAGTCAGGCTCTGTAAACTATCATTTAAAGTGTTATTTACTAAAACTAACACTATAAGGAGAGTATATTATAGGCAATCTTACATTGTTTGAGATGGCAGGAATGCTGGGTGCTGTAGCTTTGAACAGGCCTTTGATCCACATGCATCATGCTGGACACACCTTGTCAATAGGCAAGATTCTTCTTTTTTATTTGGTCATTTATCTTATAATTTTCTTATAAGACAATAGCTCTATTCATAAAGGAGAATTTCTTGCTGTGTTTATAGATGAATCCACAGCCATGGAAGTGGCATAATCACTGCTACCAAGTGGGAGCTGCCTGCAAGCTACTCATGATGAGCTACTTATGATGAGCTGGCTGAGTTGATCCTGCAGTCACAGGACCTGTGCAGCACAAAGACCCTGAGGCCATTTTGTATATGCAGCACAGGCCTGCACCTACTGAGGTTAAGGGTTATATGGACCACTAACTCCACAATGCACAGGGGTCTCCGGTCCGGATCATTACATTCCAGCTATTGATCCACATGGAGCTTACCTTTCCCTAAGATATTAGAGATCGTATGAAGAATATATGCACTTCTCAGGCTTCAAGTACAAGGCACAATAGAGCAGACATAGTCTGTTCAAGATCACTAGCTCCTCAAATAAAATATCTTCTGCAAGGTTATCAACATCCTCTCCCAAACCACCAGTGACCTCCTGGCATAGCAAAAAACCTGCAACTATATTTGTCAAATCAGTATTTTATATGGGTACAGTGCACTGCCCCTTTGTAACAATACACAATGAACAGAAACAACATCCACTCCATCTGGAGTTTGAATTTACCTACCATCGTCTACTGATATGTGAGTTATTTTTGGCACACTGGAAGGAAAGCCTCTAAAGGGTAGGGCTGCATCTGCCCAGTGTTAGAGAGGCATGCCAAAAAACATGGAAGAATGGGCTGTTATTCATTGAGACTTAGTCTGAGGATCCATCATCTAAAGCAGCGAAAGTATGTAAGTATGATACTTAACATTTGCTAGAGGTCATATGGCAGTTTCCAGAGAAAGCCCAGCCTTGCTTTCTTGACAGTCCTAGGCATACCAACACAGAAATAAGAAGCAGCAGCACACTCAGGTTGAGAGGGGCTTCCTATGCTACAAGTAGGCTTTGCACAAAGCTTGCCTTCTAGTCACAGGAAACAGTCACTGTAGGCTGCAGGGATACTAAAGTGACAAAAGGCACTTGGAGGGAAGAGCTCACCCTGTTTACATCCTTCTGATACTACAGAAGGGTACAACATCATGTTTACACCCCCCCACTGGAATTACTGATTCTCAGGGCAAGTTTTAGGTCAATAGTCCTAACATTGTATTATGGAGGAATATTAGAAAACATTCAGCAGGCACTGTCTTCATCTGAACTGCAGAGACTAACATGGGCAAAGCAAGCATATGAGTGACTTCTGTTTACAAACTACAGAAAGGAAGGAGTCTTATGCCTCTTTACATGGGACAGGTGAGGCTGTGAATCTCTCCTCTGCCACCATAATCCTGGGATGTATTTGTCTCTTCATATCCTCAGAACAGAAGAAGCCACTTCAAAATTAGTAGCAGACAAACAAACAAATAAAAACCAGCCACTACTACAAATTCTTAACACAGTTTAGTAGATATTCCTCTAACACATCACCTACTGCAGTATTGACAGTGTCAAATCACGAATAGGGGGTTCGTCCTTGGTGTCTTGAAGTTATGTTTCATCAGGAACAAATGCATCAAGTCCATTAGAACAAAACAGGGAAGGTCTCTGCTGCCGAGGCTCTACCTTTTAAAAATCCCCTTGCCCATGCCTCAACGCAGAGCATCTCCCAGATTCTGTTTCTCAAATCACATTTATCAGTGTGACAACTGATATTCTGCTCCAGCTGGGCAGTCAATCCAGGGAGGAGAGGCTGGCTAATACAGTGTGAGGGACTAGAAAGAGTGATGTTTCAAGGTATTTTGGGATGCATGGGGGGGTGCTGCTGTTGTACTGAGGATGGCGAGAAGAACGACACAGAATGCAAGTCCAGGATAAAATGGGAATGTTTAATTAATTACAAACTCGTTTGGTAACTTGGTTCGCCATAGAGGAATGATATGATTGGTCCATTGGTCAGCCACCTACCAGAGTGATTGGCTGAACGGTATAACACTCATTTTCAAAATATTTTTCCCAGTATACAAAAACAATCTCCACCACAGCCTGCACCTGTGAGATAGTTTACAAAATCTCAAACTGTTTCCCAGCCAGTCTGCGTGAGAAAGGAGACTTTCACAGGTGGCTGAAGAAAGCTAGAAAATTTCTCTGGTAGCTTTTTAGTATCCACAATTCCCCCTTTTGACCAAAAAGGTAGCGTTTGTAGTCCTCTGCGGGGCCCCTTGCAGAAAGGAGAACACACACAGCATAAGGGATCCGTTTAGTAATGGCTGTCACCAGACTGAATCCAAATGAGACACTGATTTAAAGTGGGCAGAGATTCTCCAGCAGTGCCATGGGAGATACAGCTAGCGAATCCAGCTATATGTCCAGTCATTAATTCTGAATAGCCTTCAGGGCTCTACATCAGTTACTAATTCTGGATAGCCTTAAGGGCTCTAAAATTCTGCATAACATTCTGACTCCATAACATAAGAAACTTAAAAGTTCAGTCTCTGCTTGTAGAAGGACCAGGCTGATGGTCGACATCTTGGTCATCATCAGAGGGATCATTCGATGAATGATCTGCATTCTGGTCATCATTTGAAGGCTGCCTTGGAGGTTGCCTGTTCTGCTTCTGGTGCCGCAGGTCAGGGCGAGCGCATCTTGCAGGTAGCCACTGTACCCCAGTATCTGTGGAAACGCAAGCATACCCACAACCCCAAGCAATGAGCTCATGCAGGCCTTCCCACTTGTTAGTAAGTAGATCCCGTACCCAGACTTTCCCTTGAGGCAGGTGCATCTTGCCTGCAGACTGCAATGAAAGAAAATGATTTAAAATAACAGGATTGTTCGAATTTGGTGGCACTGTAAGATGATTAATTGTATATAGAGTTTTTTCTAGTCGGCTCTGTGGGGTTTCTCCATGCATTCCCCCTTTTTGTTTCTCCAAAACACGCTTCAAGGTGCTGTGAGCACGTTCGATAATGGCTTTGCCAGCAGCAGAATGTGGAATACCCAAAGTATGATTTACACCCCATAGGTGTAAAAACTGCCACGTCTTCTGTGAGGTGTAGGCAGGGCCATTATCGGTTTTCACAGAAGAAGGCACGCCCAAGATCACGAAAGTCAGTTTCCAATGGGCAATGACATCACGGCCCTTCTCTCCAGTGTGAGCAGTAGCCCACATAGCTGAGGAGAAAGTGTCAATAGACACGTGCACATATTTCAGCTGACCAAATTCTGGGATGTGAGTTACATCCGTTTGCCAAAGCTGCAAGGCTTTGAGGCCTCTGGGGTTTACCCCCGCTGGCAAAGGTGCAGCGAGTCCGTGACAGTCAGCACAAGCGCTGACAATGTCACGCGCCTCGGTTGGCGTTAAATGAAACTGCTTCTGCAGGGTATGTGCACTTTGAATGAAGAAACCGTGCGATGCCTTGGCTTGTGCAATTCTGTCAGGCTGAGGTGCTACCTACGCAGGGTTGGCCAGCATGTCAGCCCTGGCATTGCTTTCTGTTATGAAACCTGGCAAATTGGTGTGACTTGGAATATTCAGAATGTAATATGGGTGAACTTGAGCTTGAATTGCACTCCACAAAGTTTTCAATAGTGAAAACAGAGCTGCATTATTGACTTCTTTCAAAAGTGAGCAATCCAAGTGTTGGGTTATATCTGCTATGTAAGCAGAATCAGTGACCAAATTCAAAGGAACCTCAGAAAATTGCTGAAAAGCCACGGCAACAGCCCTCAATTCAACCAGCTGGGCAGAGCCTGACTCGTAGCCTTCCAGCACCTGCCAGTCAGATTCCTCCTTCCAGGTAACAGTGGCTTTCCCTGTCTTTCTGGAGCCATCAGTGAAGATGGTGGGCCCTTGCACTGGCATCCAACTATTGTTTGGCTGCAAGGTGAAGCTGGTCGATTTTGCCAACTGCAGTAATTTGTGGCTGGGCAGATGATAAGCAATCTGCCCCAAAAAGATCTGCAGTGCACTTTGCAAAGGAGCGCTGTTAGTAAAGCTCCACTCAAAGTGTTCCTGCTGTACTGGAAGAACAATTGTTGCACAATCTGCTGCCATTAATTGCAAACAATGTTGGTGGCATTTGATTATCAAACAAGCGATCAATTCAAACAATGTGGGTGCTGTCTTTTTTGGCTGATGAGGCAAAAAGACCCATTCCAGGATATGGAAAGGGTCGGGCCACTGTCTATTCCATTGGCCAATGATACCTGTAGGATGAAAATCTGGAGTGGTAATGAAAACAGTGATATCAATGGAGGGATCCACTCGATAAACCTGACAAGCCTGTTGAACCTCCGCCAGTGCTCATCGCTCTTCAGGAGTCAGTTTTTGAGATGAATCCAACTCGGGGTCCCCCTTTAAAATATTAAAAAGCGGGGAAAGTTGTGCTGTGGTTAGCCCTAAATAAGGACGTAACCAATTAATGATACCCAGCAATTTCTGAGCATCATTCAAGGTCTTAATAGAATCCGAGAATTGCACCTCTTGGTGCTCTATACTTTGATCCAAAATTTTGACTCCTAAGTATTTCCAAGGAGGATGCTGCTGAACTTTCTCTGGAGCCACCTGCAATCCATAAGAATGCAGAGCAGTGAGCAGCCGAGGCTGAATCCTCAGCAGCTCATCCTGGGTGGATGCTGCCACCAGGATATCATGGTAGCAGTATGCCTCAGGAAACTGCTCACGGACTCTGGACAAAGCTTGAGCGACATACCATTGGCAGATAGTCGGGCTGTTCTTCATACCCTGAGGTAGAACCTTCCACTGATACCTCTGCGCAGGTTCCGCATTGTTAACTGCAGACACAGTAAAAGCAAATTTTGGTTTGTCATCAGGATGTAAAGGAATAGTGAAAAAACAATCCTTCAAATCAATGATCAGGATTTCCCACCCTGTTGGGATCATGGTGGGTGAGGGCATGCCAGGCTGCAATGCCCCCATACTTTCCATCACTGCACTGACTTGTCGGAGATCCTGTAACAATCTCCATTTCCCTGATTTTTTCTTAATTACAAAAACAGGAGTGTTCCAGGGACTAGTACAAGGTTTAAGATGTCCCTGTTGTAATTGCTCCTGGACTAACTGACAAAGGGTGACGAATTTCTCTTTTGGTAGGGGCCACTGCGAAATCCAGATAGATTTGCTTACTAGCCACCGCAAATGCAGCATAGGATACTCTGCGCCCTTTAGCATAGTGGCCCCAACTAAAAATTTGTCCCAATCCGCACCCCCCAAGCTGCCAACACATCCCACCCCCAGAGGTTAAGCGGAGCTGCAGTGACATAGGGCCGAACTGTAGCTGTTTGCCCCTCTGCATTTTTCACCAGCACACGTTGCTCACTTAAGCAGCTCTTTGCCGTTCTTCCCAACCCTGTGATGGCTGACCCCGCAGGGGCCAGAGGCCACCTGGGAGGCCACACAGAGAAGGAGACAACTGTCATGTCAGCGCCTGTGTTGATCAAACCTTGGATCTTGGGCGGTTGGGCATTTGGCAGGATTAGGTTACACATCACCTGCGGCTTTTGGCTGGAGATATCAGCAGTCCAGAAGACCTGCAGAAGCCCCCTAGATCCAAAGCCACCATCTCCGTGACTGCGTTGTTCTGCCCTAGGAACACATGACTTAGAAGGCACAAGTTGAACAATTCTAGTCTTTTCAGGAATGGTAATGGCGGGGTGGGTGTGGAAACCATAGCACAAATCTGGCCTGCAAAATCAGCATCAATAACTCCTGGGTGTACAAAGATCCCTTGAAGGGTGACACGAGACCTACTCGCAAGCAATGCGCTGAAGCCCTGACCTAAGGGTCCATAAGCATCCAAGGGAACCTTATAAACACGACAGGATTCTAAGATGACTGTTGCTGTGGTGTGCACATCCACCCCAGCTGATCCCTGGGTGCTGGCTGCAAGCTGACTGAGTAGGCCTGTGTCTGTACCATGCCCTTGGGAAACATTTGTGTCTGTGCACAATTCCCCTTTGCACTCCTGGGCAAGTTTCCAGAGTGTATCAGAGGTCAACCATT
Organism: Corvus moneduloides; assembly: GCF_009650955.1. Taxonomy (NCBI): domain Eukaryota; kingdom Metazoa; phylum Chordata; class Aves; order Passeriformes; family Corvidae; genus Corvus; species Corvus moneduloides. The sequence goes on along the minus strand of NC_045476.1, from coordinate 25,840,374 downwards.
GGCATGATACACAGATCCACAGTATTCTGCAGAATGACCTGGCCTACCGCATCTCTCTCATTGAGCAGCTCCCCTGCTTTCCTTATTTCTCATCTTTTGTCTAATCTGTTTCTGCTTGCTCTCAAGCCTAGGTTGCCTTTTTTGTCCACCAGAATTTAACTGAAGAGGTGGCCAGAGCAGATTTATGCTCCCCAGATCCCACCTTAGCACAGGCTTCAACCATCTGTGTTAGCGTGGGTTCCCCTGGTAAAGCATCTATGATCCTTCTGCACTCATCATTAGCATTATCTCTTGCTAGCTGTCTACACAACAGGTGCCTCATGGCCTCATCTTCAACCTGCTTTTCCAAGGCTGCAGCAATCTTTTCCACAAAAGATAAAAAGTGCTTTTTCTCCCCCTGAGATATTTTCACATATCGTGTTTTAGGAGCAGCCATGTCTATGCCCTTTAATAAGGCTCCCATACCAATCCTCTGAGCCTGTTCAAGGATCTGAGGATGCCAGGTAGCCTGAGTATCAGGGTCCCAATAGTTATTGGCTCCCATGAGAACATCTGCAGGAACTCTGTATCTGGGATGAGTTGGAGGCCACTGCATATTCTCAGCTGCAGCCTTCTCAGCCATCCTTCTCCAATTAGCCTCAAAAACTGAAAATTGTACGGGTTGAAATAATACCTGACCTAGATGCTTAATATCAAACAGGGAAAGCAGATCAGTATTTAGCACTCTAATAATCTGCATGACTTCAGGAGAACCTCATCTGTCGAATTTCCCACGTGTTCACTTGTCAGAAGAAGTAACTTTCAGGGATGGGACTACGCGATTACATGGATATATTGTTTAAAATAACAAAACGCATCAGTCGAGGCGTGAGATTTTACAATACCTCCTAATACGGGCGACTAATCACAAGATTTAGAATTACATCGTAATTTATAACTTTCTAATGCAATAGGCACTTAAAACAACACTTTGTTTTGGATTTATGACCTATCACCTGTGGCACTTCTCATTGCAATGCAGCTATGTCTTGACCAATAACTTCTCATGTCACGTACACACAGATGTCTCTATTATACCATCTACACTCTTAACTTAAACTATATAAAATCACACTATTATATTTAAAACCCTCCACCAGAACACCCAGTGTACATTTTTACTTATAACTATAGGAACACAGGCTTGTAATTCTTTTGCTTAAGATCTATAACTCTCTGTCAATTAAGCCAGACCTAGTCTCTTCCACGGTTGTAAACCAAAGCCTCTTTTAATTGCAGGAGTTTCTACTCCTTTATGTCCCACACTAATCCATATTGAGCAACCTTAGTCTGCAGATCCTGGACCACCCTCCAAGCAAAGGTCTCATGTTTGTCAAACTGACCTGAGTTAGGAAGGGCTTTCTGTACAGGAGAAGTTTGGATAATACCCTCTGTATCACTACCACCTTGGTCCATCGTTACATCGCTGTGATCTACCTGCACACCATTCTGAGGCAAGGCAGCAGCCTGCTCAGGTCTCCCTTCCCCTTCAGGCATCCCACCTCTTTCTACTAAGTCCCAGTCCCCAGCCTCCAGTGCCCGCCTCTTGACCTCCTCCCAGAACCGTCTGGAATCTTTTGGACGCACAGTCACCTTGCATTCTGGAAATGTCCGAGGACGGTTGCGGGCTAGCCGTGTTACCGGTTGCTGGCGCCTGAGTGCCTTCACAGATTCCCGTAGCGAAGCAGGCGTGTCCGTAGCAACGCTGCTAGCATCGTCGGGCAGGGGTGCGTCCGATGGTCTCCCGGGAGGCTGGCAGGATGCAGGCACCACACCAGCGTGCGGCTCGGCTGCGGGGGCTGTAGCGGCGAGGGCTACGCCCGGCAAGGCAGCTTGAGACGTTGCGGCTTGCATCGGCACCGCCATCTGCGCAGGCTCCGGCGCTGCGGCCGCCGGCGCTGCGCCCCGTGCCGCGCCCAGGGCTGCCAGCGCGAGTCCAGCCGCGGTAGCCTGTCGCGACATCTGCAGTAGTGCTGCCAGCTGCTGTGATACCTCCCGCAAAACCGTAAGCTATTGCGTTACCTCTCGCATCATCGTAAGCTGCTGTGCCAAGAGGCTGTGCGCTATCTGTCCTTGCACCAAACATTGCCCAGCTGTTGGGGCATGCGCATGATAGCCAAGCGCTACGGGTGCCGGCGCGGGACAGAAAGGCACCGGAAACGTGGCTGCGGCAGACTATGGCGGCTTGCCCGCACCCGGGACCGGCACGGACGGTTCCCGCGGCGGCAGCGCGGCCGGTTGCGCTGCGGCAGGCAGCGGCGCCGAGCTCGGCTGCTGAGCTAACGGCGCTGGGCCCGCCCATGGTGCCGGGGCGGAAGCCGCCATGACACCCCCCGCCTCACCCGGTCGCGGCAAAAGGGACGCCGTGGGGAGATCCCGCTGCAACAACCGATATAGGTGGCTGAACGTGCGACTGTGGCACAGAGGAGGGAAGGGCGGCCGCCGGAGCGAAAGGTGGAGGACGCTCCAGCTCTTCTGCTGGCGAGGGGTATCTCGAAGGGGCATACTTCCGCGGGGAAGGATAGGACCCCCGCTCTGTACTCCGGACTGGTGTCGGAGACGGAGCGATCGTACTGCCCACGCTGTCTTGAGTCAGTCCCCCCTCAGATAACTAATCATCCGCGGCAGACCCCTCAGAACCTTCATCCTCAGATTCATCAGAGCCCGTTGTCCCTTTCCGTCTCGTCCTTTTGTCCATTTCTGCATTATAACATATAGAGTTCCCGACGTACGTAGTAGGTTGACTACATTCTTATCGCCAGATACAGCCTCGTGTATTAATGCGTCCCCTAGCCGTTTCCAAGCTTCTGAGCATTGTTAGGATCTGGTGTAAGCCCGTGATCTGCAGCCCAGTGAAGCAAAGCGCAGAGAGCTTCATCAGTTATATCAGCTCCTGCGATCACTATCACAGATTTGAAGGCAGAAAGTATCGTGCTTTCTTTTGAGGATTTATGTCCCATCTTTTCGGTCTAGGGTTCCGTCCCCGCAGCCCGGGGCCGCGCGGCGGTTCGGTTCGCCTCTAAGTGCGCTTGCAGTTCACGTCGCAGGCCACCAGATGTCACTGTTGTACTGAGGATGGCGAGAAGAACGACAGACTGCGAGTCCAGGATAAAATGGGAATGTTTAATTAATTACAAACTCGCTTATATAACTTAGTTCGCCATAGAGGAATGATATGATTGGTCCATTGGTCAGCCACCTACCAGAGTGATTGGCTGAACGGTATAACACTCATTTTCAAAATATTTTTCCCAGTATACCAAAACAATCTCCCACCACAGCCTGCACCTGTGAGATAGTTTACAAAATCTCAAACTGTTTCCCAGCCAGTCTGCGTGAGAAAGGAGACTTTCACAGGCGGCTGTAGAAAGCTAAAGCTATAAAGTTTCTCTGGTAGCTTTTTAGTATCCACGGGGGGGGCGAGGAGGAAGGGAGGTAGGTCAGACCTTGCCCTCGCAAGACAGTGAACTGCCCTCCACCACCCACCCCTAGAGCCTGTATCCTAGCCCCACAGTGTCTGCCAATCTTTGGCACACCGGAGGCAGTGCTCCACTCTTGCCTAACCCAGCTTTTGGCCAGAGTGGCCAAATCACTGTAAGTCCCACCTGTGGCAAGGGCCCAGGAAGGCCAAGTGGTATTTAGTCTTAGAACGAGGCCAGCACACATTTTGATCCTACCTTCCTCTTGGAGTTTGTATCTGAATGCTGCTGGAACCCAGGAGTTGGCAGCTATATGTGTGCTTTTCTGTATCTTTTCTGTCTTTCTTCTTTCTAATTCCCTCTTCTCAGAACATCTTGAATAACAATATTGAACGGGTTTAAAGTTTGCTAAATTGAATGGGCCAAATTAATGCTTTGAGCAGTGTTTTATGTTGACTGGATGCTGTACTAAATCTTTTGCTAGAGTTCCCTGACTTTCTACAATTTGCCAGTAAACTTTTGTCTTGTTTTGACCTCTTGAGAATATCTGGTCAGTGTTTCTCCCATGCGTCTAACCCAGAGTACATGAACCACTACGAAGTCCTTTTATTAGGGCCTTACACACAGGTGCTTACACAGGTACAACAGAGGAGGAAAAGAGTGCACTGGCTGCACTATGTCCAGACTGGACTCTAGAACCGGGCAGAGTACACTTAAAGCAACTCCTGAAGAGTAAGAGACACCATCAGTTCTCCACTGTACTTCCTAACGCATTTACTACCAGCTTCAATAGAAAACACCAATCCTGACATAAAGTAGACCTGAGAGACACAAATATTCAGAATCAAGTGGTCCTAGACACTCCAAATCCATTAAAAGCAATGAGAGTGCTACTTCAAATGTGATAGGAAAGTCCATCTCCATTGTTCAACCATCATTATATGGGACATTTCTAAAATGAAAAATAACAAACATTATTTCTACCTGAAGATGGTAAATGAGCCAACTAGTCAAGGCTCCACTGGACCTGCTGTTTGTAAACAGTGAAGGACTGATGGGTCATGTGGCAGTTGGAGACCACCTTGTGCACAGTGATCATGAAATTATACAGAGTTTTAGTTTCTTGGAGAAGTAAGGAAAGGGATCAGCAGAAATGCTACCTTGGAGTTCTCGAGGGCAGACTTCAGCCAGTTTGGGACACTGGTTGACATAGTCCATTGGAAGGAAGTCCTGAGGAAGCAAAGAATGTCCAGGAAGGCTGGACATTCTTCCAGAAGGAAGTCTTAAAGGTACAGGACCAGGCTATCCCCCATGTACTGAAAGATGAACCATGGGAAAAAATACTGGCCTGGCTGAAAAAAGAGCATTGGCTGAAACTCAGGAAGATGGCTCAGCAGCTCACAAAGAGTACAAGGATGCAGGGAGAAAATTAGAAGGGTCAAATCCCAAGCAGAACTTAATCTGGCTTCTGCCATAAGACAACAAAAAATGTTTTTACAAATACATCAGCAACAAAGAAGGGCTAAGCAGAATCTCCCTCCCTTATTGGATGTGGGAGGAAACATAGTTACAAAGGACAAGATACTTAATACCTTCTTTCTCTCAGTCTTTAATAGCAAGACCCATTGTTCTCCAGATACCCTGCTCCTCGAGCTGGAAGACAGGAACATAAGCAGGACAGGATCAGAATGAAGCTCCCGTAATTCAGGAGGGAATGTTCAGCTACCTGCTATGCCACTTAGACATTCATGAGTCTATGGAGCCAGATGATATCCACTCATCAGGGTACTGAGGGAGCTAATGGAAGAGCTCACCAAGCCAACATCAATCATTTATAGAAGTCCTGGCTAACTGGGGAGGTCCCAGGTGACAGGAAGTTGGCAAATATTATGCCCATCTACAACAAGGGCTGGAAGGAAGATCCTGGGACCTACAGGCCTGTAACCCTAATGGCTCTCCCCACACCAGCCATGGGGGCTTGCACTGCAACGTCAGGGCCACGAACATCATCCTCAACCTGGCCATTGGTAAGGTGAAGCTGATAACTTCAGTTGCAGCACAAATCTAAAGGACATGCTATACACCTAGTTTTCAGGTGAGCCCATGCTAGGGCCTGGTCAGGCACCAAAGGGCACCCTTTGCTGGGGTGGGAATAATTCTTCAAGATGTTTTTTTCATGGAGGGTAGGTGGGGACAATTTTGTGGAATGGGAGCCAGCTAGTACTGGTGTGGGGGGAACCAGCGCAACAAAACCTGTGGAGGGTAGCAGAGGGGGGTTTGAAAAACCTTTGCACCAGCCACTTTCATTTGCAGGCATGGGAGGGCTTGTGGTGCTATACCCCCCTCTTCTGCCTTGGCCTATGGTATTTTTCTTGACCAATGCAGGGGTGAGGGCAAATAAAAGGCAGTGTTTTCCCTACTCCTGCATGAGTGTTTTCCTTGCATAAGGTTGGGCCTTCCCGGGGCTCACTCTGCCGTCTTTCAGTGTCAGGGACTTTCTTTTCAAACCTAAAGTTTGTTGACAAGGGTCAGGTGCTGGCAAGAAGGTAGCAGGTCACACTGTGTGGCACCGGTGTAGTCTCCACATCCCCAGGGATGCCAGGCGAGGGCAGCGTGCCCCTGATGAGCTCCATCTGTATCCCACAAGAAAGCAGGTGTACAGCCCCACCAGAGGGGATAATCTTCCGCTACCGTGGACATCCAGCAATGATCTGGTCCCTGAGCGTTCTGCTCTATGACGTGGCCTTCAACAGAGATGAGGACATTATTCTGGGCTGTTATCTTCTTCCTGCCATTGGTGTTTTGAGCTGGTACCTGGCTTTGCATCGCAGGAGGAATAACAGAGTTGGGAGATTACAGGTGGCATACGAGCACCCTGTTCTTGCAACTACGGAGGAGATTGATTTCTCATGGTTAGCTGGAGGAACTGGCACACGTCCTACCATCCTGCTCTCCAAAAGAGAGAATTGATTGGGAAGTTTGGGCATAGCCTGGGCACTGTAGACCCTTGAAAAGAGGGGACCATTGACCAGCAGCTTTTTGTTTTCTCTCCCCAGAGTGCCAGCACTTCGTCAAATGGTGTTTATCCATGTGTCCCTTGGACAGGCCTTAATTGGAAGACCTTTTCAAGCATTCTTAGCTGCAGGACATTCACCTGCCCCAGGAGATGGCAAAGATCCATCCCCCTGCACACTAGTATCCAGCAAGCAACAGCTCTACACATCTCATGGCATTAAGAAGCCAAGAAAGCCAGACTCTTTCCCTGCAACTGTAGCACAGAGTAGGGATCACAGATGATGAGATGCTTCTGCTGGTCCTGGGGGAAGTTGCAGAAGAAGTGGCTAAGCACTCTCCATGGTATTTCAGAAGCTGTGGCAGTCCGGTGAAGTTTCCACAGACCAGAAAAGGGGAAACATCCCCTCTGCAGATCCCTGGCATCGTAGTCTCCCTGCAACCCAGGGTACAACTATGGCATCCTGTGGCATCCTTGTATTACCGCAGGCCTGGGCCCTAGGGTATATCACCCTGTCCTGCAGCCATAGGGAGGAGGAGGAGAGAAGATCCGGCAGGCAGGAATTGTGCAGCAAGATTGATTTATTTAATTATTTTACAAACTCTTTTATAGACTTTTTTCTTCATAGTCTAATTGGACAAAGGACCAGCCACCCCTTGGGGTGATTGGCTAAAATCCTAAAACATGCATTGTCAAAATATTTTTCTACTATACCATAAACAAGACTTTTCAAGGCTGCAGGTGTTTGGTTGTTTACCTACTCTGCTACCTCTTCTGTGAGAGAGAAAAATCTCTCACGGACTTAGAAAATAGCAAGAAAATCCTTGCTAGCAGCATTTTTGTATCTACAATTCCCCCTTTTTGTTTGATAAGAGAACAACTCTACTATTAATCCTAAATGGAAATTTACATCAGTTATTAATTCTAAATATGTCCTTAAGGCTTTAACTATCTGACTCCATAACAAGAAATTTAAAGTTCAGTCTCTGCTTGTGGAAGGACCATCCCAGTCTCTGCTTGTGGAAGGACCATCTGCCTGATGGCTGACATCCTGGTCATCATCAGAAGAGTCATTAGGCTGATGATCTACATTCTGGTCGCCATTTGGATGGTTGGTGTTCCAGTCATCATTTGGAGGTTGCCTGTTCTGCCTCTGGTGCTGTAGGTCAGGGCGAACGCATTTTAAAGGTAGCCACTGTACCCCAATATCTGTGGAAATGCAAGCATACCCACGACCCCAAACGATAAGCTCATGCGGGCCTTCCCACTGGTTAGTGAGTAAATTCCGTACCCAGACTTTTGCCCGGGGCAGTTGTCTCTCACCTGCAGACTGCAATGAGAAAAAATTATTCAGAATAACAGGATTATTTGAATTTTGTGGTACTGTAAGGTGACTGATTTTATACAAAGCTTTTTCTAGTCGGCTTCAGTAACCAAATTCAAAGGTTCCTGTGAGAATCGCAGGAAAGCCATGATAACAGCCCTTAATTCAACTAACTGAGCAGAGTCTGACTCGGATTGGGGTGTTAATGAACCACTGCAAAGGCAGTGTAGGATACTGTGCGCCCTTATGCACAGTGACCCCTGCTAAAAATATGTCCCAATCCGTACGCCCCAAGCTGCCAACACATCCCGTCCCCAAAGGTTAAGGGAAGTGGTAGCAACATAAGGCCTAATTGTAGCTGGGTGCCTGTGTTGGGTTGACCCTGAGTTGATGGACAGTCTTTAAGACCAATGACGCTTCTCACAATTTACATATTTAAACCGCACAGAAAGGCGGGACTTCCCCTTTTTTGGTCGGAGCTCGCCTGCTGGAAGGTGGGGGGGCTCCGAGCCTCCCGGCCCCGCTGGGCCGGGCCGGGGCCACTGCCCCTTTCCCCCTTTCTCAGCACCACGGCACGGACCCTGGATCACTGTGGGGGGACTGTCCCAGAGCCGCAGGCAGCTCAAACCAGCCATGGACTGCTCACAGCTAAACCCATCCAGCGCAGCTTCTGGGGACAGGCGGGTCCCTCTCCTCTCCATGCGGAGCCGGCGGAGCCAGCGGGAGCCGGCAGAGCCTCCTGTCTGCAGCCAGCACACTTCGTGCTGAACTGAAGAGGACACCGTGCAGCCAGCAGCACAGAGGGAGCGAGGCTTTCCCCACCGTCAAGCCCGAACAAGAACACCCTTCAACATGGCGGTTTCAGAGTCAGAGAAAGAGAAGTGAGTCACGTGGGACGGAGCTGGAAATGGCGATGGGAGAGAAGAGGGCGGTGCCGCGATTCTGGCGCGCAGCTTAAAAGAAACCTTCTTGCATGCCGTGGTAAGAAACCGTAATACCGCAAACTGTTTGTCTCTTTAATCCAATGAAAGAACATGGGGGGATGGAGTATCCTCGTGTGCCTGTGAAGATTGTGAAGAATGCCTATGCCAGGCTATATAGAAGTAGTGAGAGGCTGTTAGAGACTTGTGGCGAAGAAAAGCCTCTGTGTGCAGGCCAAAATAACTTATCCTTAAAAAGATGAATAACCCCATGTGATGGCCCATGTTTTGTAGTATGAAAGAACTGTGAAATTCTTCATGGGAGAGATGTTCTACACACAGCAGACTGTTTGTTTCCGGGCGGGTGTGCTGTTGGTGGCAGTTTGGGAACCACGTGCAACTGAAGGAAAACCTTTTCTTCCTTAAGCATAAGAGAAAGACTTTTCAAGAACTGCAACACTGACTAACATCCCATGTTCTGTTATCCCTTTGTGTGAGCTGGATAAAAGGAGAGAAGTGCTGGAAGGGGGGGGGGGGGGGGGGGGAATTTACTTTAATTTTGTTTTGTTGTTTTCTCTTTACTTTTAATTCTGTTAGTAATAAAGCTCTTTCATTGTACTGCAACTGTTTAAGGTTTGTGCCTGCTTTGCTTTTCTCCTAATTCTTATCTCACAGAAGGAAAATAAGTAAATAATGGATATTTTGAATCAAAACCACTACATTTAATTGGTGTTTCTGCCCGGTTTCGAACTCAACCCGCTACAGTGCCCCTCTGGGTCCCTCACCACCACAGGCCGTTTGCTTAAATAGCTCTGTGTGATTCCTCCAAATCCTGCGATGGCCGATCCCACCGGGGCTAAAGGCCATGAGGGAGGCCACGCAGAGAAGGAGATGATCGTTACATCAGCACCCATATCAATCAAACCTCGAAGCTGAGTCCGGGGTGGACGGGCGTTCGGCAGGACCAGGGTGCATGTCATCTGTGGCCTTTGGTCAGAGATGTCTGCAGTCCAGAAGGCCTGCGGAAGTCCTGTAGATCCACTGCCGCTATATCCGTGAGTTTGTTGTTCTATCCCGGGGACACGAGACTTAAAAGGCACTAATTTAGCAAGGCAGGTCTTTTCAGGAATAGTGACAGGGGGTTTTTGTGTGGAGACCATAGCACAAATCTGACCTTTAAAGTCAGCATCAATAACTCCTGAGTGCACTAAGATTCCTTGATGGGCAACATCAGGTTTTCCCACCAGCATCACACTGGATCCCTGGGCTAAGGGTCCATATGCATCCAAGGGAACCTTATAAATACCACTAGAGTCTGACTGCTGCTGTGGTATGGACGTCAAACCCGTCTGATCCCTGGGTGCCGTCTCCAGGGTGGCTGGGTAGGCCTGTGCCTGTACCTGTGCCACTCTTGGGGGAGCGATTGCATCAGAGAGCAACTCCCCCTCCTTGCTCCCCGGTGGAAGTTTCCCGACAAAGGCCGACCATCGGCATGAGTCAGAGGTCTACAGTAGTCCGAGCAATGCCCTGGCCTGCCACACCTCTTGCACTGAGGGATTGGTGTGTTCTCTTTTTGGCTCGGCTTAGGCCACTTCCGTTTTTTCGCCTGTTTTGGTTGCTTTGGTTCACGACCAGAAGATGTGTGGACAGGCTGCAGGAATGCAGACAAAGCAGACCTTTTCTGGTTCCCAGATCCCACCTTAGCGCAGGCTTCGACCATGTCTGTTACCTCAGGATCCCCTGGTAAGGCATCTATGATTTTTCTGCACTCTTCATTTGCATTATCTCTCAGTAACTGCCTTAACAACATCTGTCTTAACCCATCATCGTCAACCTGCTTCTGGAGAGAAGCAGCGACTTTCTCTACAAAAGAGAGGAATGACTCTGATTTCCCTTGAACTATTTCAGTATATCGCTTTCTGGGTGCTGACAACTCTATGGTTTTCAACAGGGCAGCCATGCTGGCTGACCTGTTGAACTTGCTGCAGGATGCTAGAGGACAAGGTACCCTGTAGACTGGGATCAGAGAAGGGACCAGTCCCCATCAAAGCATCCATTCCTGCTGTCCGCCTAGGATCGGCAGCAGGGAGCTGCATATTCCCTAATGCAGCCTTGTCGGCCAGCTTTCTCCAGGTTTTCTCAAAAACGGTAAATTGTACAGGTTGAAATAGAATTTGACCTCAGTGTCTGATATCAAATGGAGAAAGCAAATCTGTATTTATCACCCTTATTATCTGCATAACCTCAGCACAACCTAGCCCATATTGTGCCACCTTGGATTGGAGGTCCTGAGCAACTTTCCAAGCAATCACCTCATGCTTATCACGCTTGCCTGAATTTGGGAGAGCCTTATACACTGGGAAAGCTTGGATCTCCCCTTTTGGGGAGTAACTACCATCCTGAACTTCTGGCACAGCCTGTGGATGGAGTGTAACAGCTTCTCGATTACCCCCAGAATCCTCAAATCTGTTTGCCATTCCAAGTGTTTCCAATAACCTCCAGTCACCCTCCTCCAATGCTCGCATCCTAACTGACTCTAAGAAGCGATTGTAGTGGGTTGGACGCACTGTTACCGTGCAGTTCTGAAAGGTCCAGGTGGAGCCTTCTCCTTCACCGCACGGCTACAGCCGCCTTACGACCTGGGGCCAGAACCTCATCTGCCTCACTTCCCGACGAGGAATCATCAGGCAAAGGCAACTCTGAGGTGCTGGGAGCGAACAGAGGTGGACGGAGAGGGGCACATTGGCTAGGTTGGCTAGAGCCAGAAAAGACAGCACAGACTACAGCTGGTTGCGCTGCAGTTTGAACAGCAGCCCCTTTACGGCATGCCGTCTCGGTCAGTCCCGACTGAACCGGTACTGGAGCTGCTACAGCCATCTCCGGGGCTGCGGCCATGCCTGGCACCACGCTTGTCTCTTGCACCGCGGTAGCGTTCGGCGCCGTCGCTGGACCTTGCGCTGCAGCCGCACCCGGCGCTGCGCTCGTCACTTGCTCCCCGGCCGCGTTCGGCGCCGCTGCCCCCGCCCCCGGCCGCCGCTCCGCAGCCGCCGCCGCTTCCGGCTTTTCCCGCGGCAGCGCTACTTCCGGGTTCGCTGCCAGCTGCGCTGCTCCTTGGTTTGGAGCTGCGGCTCCCGCGGGCGGCGCGGGCCCGGCTGGCGGTGCTGGCGGCGCAGGCCCGGTGCACCCCGCATGGCGAGGTGCCTCTGTTATCTGCGGCAGCTGCTTTTGCAGGCTGAGCAATTCTCCCAGCTGCCAGGATAGGTTCGGTAACTCTGTCAGCAAAGGCAGATGCTGTATTAAAAGGTCGATGGCTCGGTTCTGCAGCGGTGCAGAACAGTCCAGCACCAAGGAGGGCAGTGGACCACACCCAGGCAGTCTCGGTGCAGTCACGCCCGGCGCTACGCTGGCTAAGAAGTTAGATCCAAGCGATTTTGGCTCTGTTGGTGCATAGGCAAAGAGGCTAGGAGCCGCTCTGGGGGTCCAATTCGCTAAGCCGCTAATTCGCGGCCCTGGATAAGCCGTGGCCGCCGCCGAGCTGAGCGGCAAGGCAGGCTGTGCGCCCTCCTGCTGCCCCGACCCCCCCGCCTCTGCCGGCGTAGGGTCCCTGGGGGCCGCAGAGTCCTGTGATTGTGCAGGGTGAGGCGGCGCAGGCTCTGCTTGTGGAGCTGAGGGTGTTTTTTCTGATTCACCATCATTTGCGCCCTCGGACATTCCTCCGTCACTCATCACCGAAATAGGTGAGCCAGCTCAGCTGCTACAGTCAAGGTCTGTCAGCAGGATAAATAACGAACGCCAGGTTTTGTATAATTCTAACACTGCTGGGTCCCCAGTTGGGAGTTCGTGCCGGACAGCACAGCCAAGTTCCTGCCATAAGGCAAAGTCCAGGGCAGTATCTCTGTCCATGGAAATCCCTTTTAAAGTAGCCCAATCTAATAATTCCCGAACTGAGTTTTCAGAAATGGAGGTTTGCAATATGCTAAACACACCTTTCCAGACCAGTACCACAGCGTTGGTTTGTGAGCCGCTGTTCGTCATTTCTCAGTCACGTCGGACCTCCTGGGGGGGGAAGGGGAATAGCGTAGCTCTAGAGGAATTCAGCTTGGCTCGCAGCAGCAGGACACTTTGCAGCGTGCAGATCACGTCGGGCAGCATCAAATATTACCGCAGGCCTGGGCCCTAGGGTATATCACCCTGTCCTGCAGCCATAGGGAGGAGGAGGAGAGAAGATCCGGCAGGCAGGAATTGTGCAGCAAGATTGATTTATTTAAGTATTTTACAAACTCTTTTATAGACTTTTTTCTTCATAGTCTAACTGGACAAAGGATCGGCCACCCCTTGGGGTGATTGGCTAAAATCCTAAAACATCCATTGTCAAAATATTTTTCTACTATACTAAAACCAAGACTTTTCAAGGTTGCAGGTGGCTTGGTTGTTTACCTACTCTGCTACCTCTTCTGTGAGAGAGAAAAGTCTCTCACGGACTTAGAAAATAGCAAGAAAATCCTTGCTAGCAGCATTTTTGTATCTACATCCTTGGCTTGGCCACCAGCAGGGCAAAGCTGATTGTGGTTACAGCACCTTCCTTGAGGACAGTCTACACCCAGTTGAAATCAAGGTGAGTCTACACCTGGTAAGAGGGAAACACTCCTGGTTCCAGGCATTGCATAGTCCAGCCTGGTTGGGCACTAGAGGTTCCCCGCTTCGCTATGGTGGGGAATTTTTCAGCTAGTTGCCAGGGTTTTTTTTGGTGGGGGAGGGCATGAATGTTGTGGAAGGGGAGCTGGTTCCTGGCCTTGCTAACAGCTTCCACCACCCACCCTGGCATGGGCTGGGGTGGGGGGAGCCTGACAAAAGCATCTGCCCCTGGGGGTAGTGGAAGCAGGAGTTCTGAATCCATGCACCAGCAAGTTTGCTTTGCAGGCCCTTGAGGAAGGGCTGGGAGAGGCAAAGGCAAGTTTTTTCCCCACCTGTGGGGAGGTTTATTCCTGGCAGATAATGGTTGGGTCTTCCTCAGGCCTGTGATCTAGTGATACCATTTTACCTTTTATCTTGTTTCCACGTTTTTGTTTTTCATTTACTTTCATGCATTTGTAATTTGTTTTTTAAAGAAGATTCTAGCTGGTGCCTGGACTGCATCGGGAAGTGCTGTGATAATCTGCAGAGTGGATTCACTGCCAGTGCTACCCTGGCCACTATCTGCAGGTACATCTCCTTCAAGACAGATGAGGACATCATCTGGGATCAGCTCCTCTTCCAGCAGCAGGTCTCTTAAGGTGGGTACCTGACCTCACAGCATGGGTAGCATAATGGGTAGTGGAAGACAGCAGCGGGCACATATGCTTCCCCCCACCCTTCCAAGTATAAGGAGGCTGATCTCCCATGGCTAACTGGAGGAGGTGGTGTAAGTCCTGCCACCCTGCTCTCTTTCAGAATGGAGAACTGATCAGGTTTGGGTGCAGCTCTGAGCATGGCCAGTAGCTCAGGCACTGCAAATAGAGAAGGCTGTGGACAGGAGCCTTCTCCAACTGACCATTTTCTGGTTTCTGTCCCCAAAGTGCCAGCACCTCATCACAGCAAAACAGCATCACTGAGCCTGTCAATTTGGTGGTGGTGATGGGGTGTTTATTTGCTGTCAAAAAAACCACTTTTTTGTAATCAGAGTATTTTTTCATCCTTTTCCAAGCTTTTGGTCCCCTTCCTCTAGGATAACCCTTTGTGTCCTTTACACACTGGCTTTATTGGAGTTGGGAGGGGGTTAAGCAACCTGAAAAATGAAACAACAGCTCCTGTTGTTTCAAACTGCAGTAGCTACTTCAGTGACCCTGAACTGCCACACAGGCACATACCTTTTTGGTGCTGCTGTCTGTCCCCTAACAACACAATCACCAAATGTTTTCACCCAGCCCTAACAGACCTCCACAGACCAAACAAAACCCCATAAACTTGAGGAAAGGACAAACCATGCTGGGTGTTAAAAAAACATGCCCTCAATAAAAGAAAAAATGGTATTATGCCATGTTAGTTATCTTTATGCCTACTTTGTACTAACCTCATGCCTTTTTGTGAGCAGTAATTTGGTATAACCCTGCATGCAAGAGCCACTAAAAATTGTCCCTGTCCCCTTGCAACTATCTATAAAATTATCTGAGTAATATAATTAAACACAACTTACACTTTTTCCTCAACCAAACCCCAACTGAACTGACCAAATATAGTAACTTTTTCTATAAGCTTTCCATAATTACACCTAATATTTGTCTTTTATTTGGCCAACAAGCAATGTGTGGTCTCCAGCAATACTGGTACCATCATGTTCTATTCACTTGCCTGTCACAGATACACTGGTTCTCTGGTTCTGATTAAATAAATTGTGCTTTGGTAAAAATAAATATAAAAAAAGCTTTCCATATTGCAATCCAACTGTCACTCATTATTACTCACAATTTTTTTCATGCCTATACCTGTAACAAGATAAAATAACAATTTTGGTTTTTTTCCTTGCTACTGCTTTTCCTGGTACCTCCCATTCGGCTATTGCTCTGGATATTTTGTTGAATTTGCTTTAATTTTCTGGTAGCAAGAACTTGGGAATCTCTTCAATTAACATGCCCATGCTAACACTTTGTAATTTTTCTTTTAAAAAACTACTAGAAGTCTTGATTTTAAGAAAGAATGTACTGATGCTTTATCTCTACCTCAGAAAAAGTCCTTATCTGACTGTCATGGTTTACAATTGAAGCTGCAGTTTTCCCTCTGCCATAAAATGTCCAGCTTCAATGGGGTGGTTTAGAAGAAGTGAATCAGAAGATAGGTCCCCCACCACATGCCAAATAAAGTTTTAACAGAGTTTTGTAAACACTGAAAACCTCCTAAGTATCCGTTTATCTTGAGAACACCTACCATTAAGAACTCATCAAGAGTTGAGAGTTTCTACTGAATAAGTATACAACAAAAAGCAAAGAGTTAACAGCACAATGATCTACGTGATTGCCAAACTGTAATTGTCTCCTATTTAATACACAGGCCTAAGTAGATCTGCTACTTAGGTATCTCAACAGGGAAGGAATTTTATTTTTCAAGTCCAGAAGACATCCAGAGACAGAAAGCTTTAGTTTTGCATTGTCAAGATGGCTGTTCTTTGAAAACAGCTCTGGTCAAGCAGAGGTACTAACTCTTGGGATTGCAAAGGTCCTGAAACTTGCCTTGCTTTGAGCAATACTCCCAAAAGGGTAGCAATTTCCAAGATGAAAACACCCTTTATATGTCCAAAAGAGTAATTCCTCTCAGACCAAGGCTCCTGCTGGCCTCAAGAAAAGTTCAACACAGGGGCAGTGCCACTTCAAACACTTCAGAATGGCCTCTGCAGGTGCTACTGATTTCCTACTTGTCAGCTCGAAGAGTGGAAGTTCTTAATAGTATTCACTGTCTACAGGGAGTATGCTACCAACATAAACCACATCATTGCAGAAAACACC
Organism: Corvus moneduloides; assembly: GCF_009650955.1. Taxonomy (NCBI): domain Eukaryota; kingdom Metazoa; phylum Chordata; class Aves; order Passeriformes; family Corvidae; genus Corvus; species Corvus moneduloides. Next base: position 25,824,184 of record NC_045476.1, on the reverse strand, counting down.
TTTTTCCTTGTGAAGCTCCTCTGCTCCATGGTAATACTGTCAAACAGTAGCAGACTAGGTTAAGAAAAAAAAATTCAAACTCATACTTCCAAAGGCAAAAAGATACCTGTTAAGAATATAAAGATCAGATTCTATTATTCTACAGATTTTGCTCTGTCCTGTTAGCATCTCAGTATTCAAAAGAAAACACAAAACATCCAGTTTTGGTCAGTAAAGTGTCCATTTAATAAACTCCTTAGCCACATTTCTCACCCCCTTCCTCCCACCATAAAATTTCAATTCGCACTTAAGCGGATGACACAATTTGATGGTGTATAACTTCCATTTTTAAAACTGTACTCTTAATACTAAGAGTATCAGGGGCTAGTATTTGACAAAATTACATAGAAGTCAGATGTGCCCATGCAAAAGAAGCAGATCTTTATATACAGTCCCTATTTTTTCTTATAAATTTAAATATTTTAAAAAATGTATTTTCAAAATGTATAAAGTTTAGGGAATACCCCAAATGTATCTTAAAATAAAATGCTTTCTGGTTTCAAAGGTTATTTCAACAATGAAGTTTAAATTGCACCAGATAAAAGGCACTTGTGCTGTGTGATGTCTTAAGCAAGTATATGTTAGTTTTGTAATACAGTGTCTTGAATTCATGCAGCTGTCTCTGAGCATCAAGCATCATTAAAGCAGCCAAAAGAGATCATGAGTAAACTTGATTCCACAGTTGTAAAAACATACAGCATTGTGCTCCATCTTTGACTCTAGAATCAAACACTACTGAAAAATTGCTGTCATTCACATGGGAATTCAATCTACGTTTCATTCTCTCATAAATTACAAAAAGTGTGTCACTTAATTATGAAACTAAACCACCAGTGACAGCTCAGCGTTCACATAGTTTGTGCCACTGAAAGTCTGTTTTTATAAACAAGCTAGGGACTAGTTATTCAAGGAGCAGTGCATTGTATTTTCAATTTCCATTTCACTGTTGAGATAAAAGCGCAGTCCTATTTGCCTTCATCTTCTCCAGCCTTTTCATTAAATGGCTATTGGTCATCTCCATCTCTTCTATCTTATCCAGTGCTGTTCTTAACTATAAAATGAAAAAAATAATTATGATCACTTTAGCTTGTTTGGACTTTGTGCTGTTCTCAAGCTTCGTAAGAGGAATAAAAGTATTATATGTTTCATAAGAATGCCACAGAAGTTAAGATATAACACTTTCATTATTGCAGGCAGATTAAACAGAATTCAACTGTTAAAAATAAGTGTGAAGCAACTGAAACATGAACTGTATTCATTCCAAAAGAACTAGGTGCCTGCAGCCTCCCATTACATGAAAGCAATTTACCTAGAACAAGGTAAAGTACTGTCCACCACTATTATTTGCATACAGCTATGTATTCCCATCACAGTTAGCAGGTATCATGCTAGTGATGCAGCAGCTCTTAAGCAAGAATGATCAACAGCTCAGTTAAATACAGCTTCTTCCCAGAATCCTGTGAGGTGCAAGTTGGAAAATTCCCAGGCTGTCACTTGACATAGGGATCATTCAACTTTCCAGCAACTTTTGTAGAAGGATTACTTTAAAACATTACAAGTTATCATATTTAGAAAAAAATACCACTTAGATGCTCTCTTCCAAGGAAGTACAGCATTGAATTGTAGTTAGTATTACTTTAATGTGCTAGATGTCTGCTGAATGTAACACTAAGACTTGAAGGTTATCTCAAAAAACAATTAAAAGCTGTAACTGAAGATTACAAAAAAAACAGAGCTTGGGAGGCAAAAGACAGAGCAGCTCAAGACAGAAAGGAACATACAGCTGGAAAGGAAACCAAGTCGGTTACCTCTCGCTGAAGCTTCCTTTTTTCAGCTTTGAGTTCATCTTCTACTTTTTCTGCATTTTCTGCTGCATTTTTATACCTTGCAACCTGTCCCTCAAGTCGTCCAATCTGTAAACCCAAACAAGACAAAAGGAACATACTCAGGTGTTCCACCTGGAGTTCACCTGCCACCAGCTGTTCTTCCCAGGACAAAGCTGAGAACAGACAGAAGGTTAAAGAACACACCTTTTAAAACATGTTTAGATCAGAAAACTAATTCCTTAGAGAACAGAATCAACATAAGCAGAGAGAGAAGAGCTGGAATACAAAAAATCAAGAATTGGGAAACCCATGGGATTAAAAATGGAAGTAGAAAGTTGAAAAGCAGAAACCATATGAAAAGGTGCAAAGTAGAAAGGAGACTGTGAACTGTTATTGGGGACATGATGAAAGAGGTCTTGAGCCCAACCACAGAGTTCAGTAAGGAGAGGGCTTGAGACAAATCCTGATTGCAACCTGTAGATGTTAAAACCCACTGGCTGGATTGTTCTATGTACAGCTCCCTGCTACCCCTAAATCCACATGACAGGCTACTAGACTGAATCTGTGCAAAAGAGAAAAGATATGCATCTGTGATTTAAATTATAATCCTTTATGTAGTTTTTAGGTAATAAGCTGTAGTTAAGTTCCTAAAATACAAAAGTATGGCAGAATATAAAGAGGAACTGAAGCTACTAGTTCAAGAAAATAAATTTATTTAACTTAATTACTTGTAAGAAGGCTCTAAATACTGTGGAAGGCACATAATTTACTCTCTAAATTCGAGAGTTATACATCTGTGAAAACAATCACACTTTTTAAGTCAATAACATGTTTTTATAGTTCAGCATCTTGGTAGATTTTCCCTTATGATTAGACTGTACGCAGGTATTTAACTGCAGGAAATACAAAAACTGTGCTGTCATTCTATGCAAAATAAGTATCAATCAGTAAATTAAATGAGGAAATATGCTTTCATAGTTTTTGTTGAAAAAAGTATTGTAGAAGTGTGCAGTGTAATAACAAACATGAAGAAAGACACTTACATTTTGTTCCAAAGTAGCTATATCTTGTTCAGCTTTTGAAAGCTTGAATTTGTATTCACTAATTTGTCTGTTGGCATCTCCTAGACAAAATTTGACATGAATATGTTAGTCAAAGCAACTCTCTAAACTAGCAGTTTCCCTTTTAATTAAAAGATCATTCATTAAAAAGACCATTTTATTGAGAAGCCCATACACAGGATCACAGAGAGGTAAATGTTCTTTCGGCAATCTTCGAGAGTATGGAAAGGAAGTAATTTTCCTTTATTTAGAGAACACAACTACTGTCTCTATAAAAGTGTGCATTTAATCTCACGTGCACCAATGAGATACACACCTTTTAAAACACGTGTTTAGCTGAGCAAACTAATTCCTTAGAGAACAGAATCAACATAATAATCAACACACACTGCGAAATGTCAGACCTTTAATAAACGTAACACCAGCAACATTCAACTTAGACATCTGTAATAGTATTTGAATAGTAAGGAGCACAAGGCTTGAACTTGACTGATAAACTCTAAGGAGCTCTGCAAATTATTTTGGTGTTACATTTGAGCCCTCACATTTCCAGTGCTTTGTTCATGTTCATTGACACAAGCATATTAAACGACAGTCTGCCAAACAAGTAAGTTTTCAGCTGAAGAAATAGCTTGCTTGAAACGAAAAGCAGCTTAGTGCTTCTATAAAGCAACACTAAATATTAGGTTAAATAAATTTTCATGTTTTGCTTCAAGACAATAGTCTTCTAGATTAAGTTTCTGTATCAGAGATTGAACAAAATCATCACGTAGAATAGATATTAAAAAAAGTCTTAGCTGAAATTCTATTGTCTAAAAATTGTATTCAAGTAGTGGCACCTAATCTAGGCAAGGTTATCAACTGAAAAATAACTTCCCAGAATGTTGTTATTCAACAGTGAAAGAGGTAGATTTTTAAGCTATTCTGCAGTGAGGAATTCCATGCAAGGACATACACCAACAAAAACCCATCTGCTCAACAATGTAGTCACTCACAATACTACTAGTGCTCAACAAAAGGAGTTGGAGGTCCTCTCTGCAAGAATAACTTTGAACAGTCACCATATACCTACTTTGCATTTCAATTAGTTGCAAGTCAGAGCCATTCTCTAAGCCTATTATATCTGGATTCATGCCATCACTTTTAGAGTATTTCTGTCGTTCTTCTTCCAACTGCATCTTCAGTTTTCTAACCTGAAAAAGAAGTGTTTCTTTATGAAAAAGAGACTCCCAGAAGGTCAGTAGTTGTGTATCTAAATGTTCAATGGTGGAAAGGCAGAGTAGTCCTGAGATGTCACTGGCTGAGAAGGTTCTGTAAACAAGAATAGTAGAGCCACGCAGGGGAGTCAGTCCCTGAAGTCTGTGGCTGTAGCCCCCCAGCCCCATCACTGGGCGAGTACCCTCTGAATGTCAATGCACAACCCAAGCCCACCAGTTTGGTCAGTGCTGCAGTGATATCTGCACAGTGCAGGAGCACCCAGTAACTAACACAGCTCACTTTTCAGAAGAGGAGATGGCATTAAATTCCATTTATGGATTTCTTTTACTGCATATCTTCTCCGCTCTAAACACACACAAAGATATTGAACAATATCCTAGTCAGTTTACAGAGAGAATAATCCATGGCTTTTTTAGGGGGTCCTCTCTCATACTCCACCCGGAAACAATGGTCCTAGGCAAGTCTGTAGTGCACATTAGTCTTTAACAGTTCCATTTCATGCTACAGAAACTGTCTCTCAATTTTTCCAGTAGTCAGGTGTGGATACAAAAATGCTGCTAGCAAGGAATTTTCCTGGTTCTTCTAAACCGTGGGATACTTTTCTCTCTCATGGAAGATAATAGCAGAAGTTCTGTGAACACCTGCGACCTTGTAGAACTATGTTTATGGTACAGTAGAAAAATATTTTGACAATGGATGTTTTAGGATTTTAGCCAATCACCCCCAAGGGGTGGCTGATCCTTTGTCCAATTAGACTATGAAGAAAAGGCCTATAAAAGAGTTTGTAAAATACTTAAATAAATCAATCTTGCTGCACAATTCCTGCCTGCTGGATCTTCTCTCCTCCTCCCTATGGCTGCGAGACACGGGAATATCGACAGCGGAAACAGTCAGGGAACACAGATTTCTCAGCTATGTCCTCTGTGTATGGACATTATGAAAGAAGTAGGAGCTAAAAATATTGCCCTACAGATTAGCAGTGTATGAGTTAACTTGAAAAACCCCCATTCATGATACAAATCAAATAGATGATCAGTGATTTTTAAATTATACAGTGATAAATATGTGCATACATATTTATATATATTTAATACTATACTTTATTGGCATTCCAAACAAGTATCTATACTATAATTAAAGTTCATTCACAGCAAAACCAAATGTTGACAACAATGGTTTAAATTTGCAATGTCTTCAACTAGAAGGGCAAAAACTGTAGTATTCTTAACAATTGCTCCATGGCTGTATGTTTGCTTGAGTCCTTTCTCCTCAAAACAGAGCTGTATTCAAACACAACTACTTTGATAATACTAATTTTCTCTTTGAGTAACAGAAATTATCAATGAAATAGGATCACTCAGTAATTTTGAAAAAATTCCACTTGAGCTTATGAGAGTGTAGTTTTACTGACTTTAATATTTCTCCATAAGACAAAATAAAAGAAAGAGCTTTAAGTATGTGCACTAATAGTAGAGTCAGGAACAAGTTAGTTCAGCTAACCAGTTAGTGAAATGACGTTTCTTTACCAACCAAGATCAAAGTCCCATGGATAAGGACACTAGCAAGAGAAACTGCTGATTCCTGGCAGTCAGTGAGGTAGGAAATTGAGCATTTTATTTTCCTTTAGTGCTTATGTATTTGATTAAGCACCTTTGGTGCTTAACATTTGTTTATTGCTTATATATAAATAGTATATATTTGTATCAGCAAAATGATACACAAAGGTCTATTTCTGACAGGAATAACTTATTTTACCTGGGACAGTAATTCCTCCTTTTCTCCAGCCAGTTTTCGTAGCCTGATATCTAAAACCAAAGAACACAATTAAAAATCAGAGAAATCTGTAACTAAGAATATGTTTTTCATAACTTTTTGTTACATTCCAAATGAAATGCTCTTCAAAGCTAATAGCACTGGGACCACAAAACTTTGATATTTCACTAATAACACAACAACCTTCAGTTAATAGCAGAAAAAAGGAAAAAGTATTTAATTCGCACTGTTTATTAGTGTAACAATTCTAAAAGCAAGACCTCAGAGTTCACTAAATCTTTAAAGCAAATTAACAACTGAAGATTTTTTTTTAATACTAAAACAATTTTGTTCCATATCCAGAACAGCCATTTCCAACAAAAGTTTCTTCTGATTGTGTATTCTTTTCCCTGCCTTATTTGAAGGTTGTTGTCACTTCAGGGAAGCCACTAAGCTTCCCCATATGTTTAGAAAGTTTGCAAAAAGTGTTCCGAAACAACAAAAAAAGTACCTGGAAAAGGATCCACAGGAATGCAGCAATATCTCTACTTAGTCGGAAGATCAGTAATGGCTACAAAACAGTCTATCAAGCAACACTGCTGAAAGCAGCTCCCTTACAAATTGTAACTTTGACAGAAATGAAGCATAATGACATTTGTATTTCCCTGTGAGGGAGCCACAGCAGAAATACATATCAAGTCTAATTTCTGTCAATACAAAAATATGCAACTATTATATATTATGTAGAAGTATAATTCAAGTATATACAGATGTTTTTCTACATGTTAACAGAGTTTTACAGTGGATTGACCTTGCATACAACAACTTGCTCAACCTAAGGATAAAAGCAAGTTAAAGTAACCTAACCCTGAAACCCCCACTTAGCGTCTCTGTTGTCCCTGTCACTTTTTCAGTGTTTTTAAATGTGAATGTGTATTTTTCTAATGAATGTGATGGAAGACTGCACTTGCTGTTCTTTCAATGCTTATGCATACTTCTAAAGAATTATTTTCATGAAACACAATGGAAAACATACTAATCCAAAAGATGACACTTTTAAGCAAGATGTTTTCTGACAGTTTTAGAACAGGAACTGGACCAAGAGAACTAATCCGTTTCAAACATCTAAGCACATATTTTTTCTTACTCAAAAGATACATCTGTCTTTTTACTCAGAACAAACAAAAAATTAAAATCAATCCTGAAAATTGTATAAGCATATATTCCAGAAGCATCACAGGTGCTTGCATCTGCATCTGTAAATCACACCCACTGTGAACGAGAGGCAACAAAGACCTCAAAAACTCTATAAAGTATGCTAGGATATTTTTACCTAGTGGTCCTTCTCCTGCAGATTCCAAGACCTGAGCAGCTTCCTGTGATAAAACTGTTATTGTACCAACCACCGATTCATGGTTTACATCACCATTTGGTGTGCCATCCGGAATTATAACTAATCCGTGTTTCTAAAAATGCAAAAGAAAAATAAACTAGTCATACAACAGAAGTGCTAAAATATAAATGAACAGAAAAGTTTTTTAAGAGCTTTTCAAGTTCATTGAAACTGTTACAATTATATGGACCATTTATCCTACCCTAAGGTCAGGTTTTCAGATTGCAAAAGAATAGTAACCATTCTTCCTCTTTTTTACTGACCTTGATTTCATGCCCCGTTCCTGGATTTCTGTTACTGTAAAGTAACTACTACCAACATACCTGTCCTCTCTTCATTGTTTCCTTCAGGTCAGCCAACTCCTCTCTGAGCTCATCTCGCTCATTCTTAATGCAGTCAAAGTAATCTTTCTGTCTTTCTAGGGCCTGGGCTCAGGCAGATAGCAAGAAAAAGAATGGCACAGAGAAAAAGCATATGACAGCAGAAAGATTTTCTACAAGTAAATACAAAGAGCTCAATAAAAGTAAAGAAATTAAAAGTGCTTTTTAAATATGTAGTAACATACATCTCTGATAACTGCCTTCCCCAAGTTGCATATCTAATTTCATGCTGCATTTGTCATAACACTTTTTTCAAAACTCTTAGTAGATTTTTTATTTAGTGAATTCTATTTTTTGGTAAATCTTGATAAACTAAATTGAGTACCAAAAGAATAAGTGATTCTTCTTCATAGAGGCACTCTGCAGCAAGAAATAAAATTGCTAAAATTCAAATGGCAAAGATCCTAAAACATCACATCTATTGAACTAATTTCTCTGCCTTTTATAAGGTACAGAAGTAGAAATCATACATCATCGAAGACCTTGAATGTATCCACTCACAAATACTAGTGTATTTTACTAGTTGCTTAAGGGTTACAACACCATTTACTAAACCCAAAGCAGTCAGTTTTAGAGGGAAAAAAAAGGCAGCAAACACTGGTAGCACTATTTTAGCACAAAAAAAGTATGGCAGCTAGAAGTGAAATATGGATGTAAATAGGTTTGCCTACCTATGCTGGAGCGGTGTTACCTGACAGTCGGACACTTTCATTTGACTGGGCAGCATTCGATATTGCATGCATTACAAATAATCCTCACCATACAACAACTGCAAAAGTATGCACACATTTTTGCCAAGAAAATGATCCAACTAAACCTTATGTTGTGCATGAATGTGTAGGAATGGATTGATACCAAGAAAGAAATGGAAGTGTATACATTTGTACTGTACTTGCCCCACATAACTGCAGTATGCTGGATTTTAATAATCATCTAGAATCTGTGTACTAGAGCAATGTTTTAAAGCATTACTCAGTTTCAACAGAAAACTTTGACAATTTGATGTATTAGTATGTAAATGTAACATTTAAAATAAAGGCAAATCAACGTGTGAAAACATTAGCTGACATCTTAATTTAAAAATTCGTAAGATGTCCTTTTATTTCCTAGCACACACTAGATCTCTAACTACATTATATATGGCATGAAGAACCTTAATCATTACATCATTTTGTGCTCTACTTAAAAGACACATACATCTTTTTAATTTTTGAAGAATAGTGGTAGGGGAAGGGGAAGTAAGCTCACCACTTGAGAGAATGGACACAGTGGCCCAGAATCACACACAGATTGTGTGTACTCGACAGTGTCCTGTGACGATGCTGACCTTCCCCAAACGTATTTTCTGTCCTTACCCCCTAATACACAAGTGTTGGAAATCAGAAAATTCTGATGGGAAGGGAAGTGAAACTGATACAACTATGTATTTCTACCTATGTAGATCTAAGTAAACATTATTCAAAACCACTAAAAATCCTAATTGTTTGTATGCTCAGGGTTTAATTTAATATGACATGGATTTTGCACAAAATTTACCTCTGCAATTCTTCTATCGGGGCAGGGAACAGGAATCAGGACAATAAAGCTCTGCAGGGATGTTTTACCATACTGGTATGAGCAAAATCTGATCATATGCCAGAATGCAAGAGACGTCTGGGGTCCTAACTCAGAGTTGCCATTACTAATTGAAAATTTGGAGCCACTAAACAGTAAAATAACTGTATATTTCAGGAGTATTACCCAAAGCTATAACTCAGTGTCCTCAAACTGATCTAATTTAAGATCAAATATAACCACAAATTTCAATCACTGTAGAAACAGGACAACATAAGAAGGCAGGTATAAAACAAACTTGTGCTATTTTTGTTCTGTTTGCCTCCCTTTCTTTCTCTAAAACAGCTAAAAAGTCTTGTATACATTGTAAAATTAGGTTGCAATTCCAGTTATAAGCTACACTGTGAAGCTTCTCAGAGACTTCTAAAGCTAGAATAGGTAAAAATTAGCAAAGCTGCTCAGCAGGAGGGAGAAAGGCTCAAAAACTATGAGCTAGGAAAAGTGTGTAAATTTTTATAGATATGAGAAAGAACAGCATTTTTATACTTTCATATCTAAGAGACTTCAATTCTGAGAGTTAAAAAAAAAACCTAACTAGAAAAATAACCAGCTATGGTGTTCATAAGAACACAAACTGGCAGGGCAATTTTGGCTAAAGGAAAATATATCTATCTTTCTTGTCATTCTGGCTATATTTGAATATGGGATATGCTTGTACTAACTCTGGCAATGTATTTGAAAGAGCACAAAAATATTGCAGAAATTGAGACAGTCCAGTATACAAATGTGAGAAATAAGTATGGAAAGAATAGGGTAAATTAAAGATAAAAAGCTTTCAGAAGAATATTCAGAAAACTTTAGAATGTTGACTTTTTTTTATGATGGAAGAGAAAGACTGAAACATGAAAAAAATTTAAGACAGCATAGCTTTTGAACTGGGCACCATCAGTTAAAAGGCAACTTTTCAAAGTGACTTGAACTCCAGCAAATAAAACAATTTTCAAAGAAATCTGCATATACTGAAATATGGTGTAAAATTCAGGTAGAGAAAAATGACCCCTTGAGCTGTTAAGAGGCAGACAATTCCTTTTTGAAGACTTTCCAATTAACTCCCTATTGCCACCCGGCAATGTACTTGTGTCCCAGAACATCTGCAAGTTCAGAGCCATGTAGTGATCACTGAGGGTCAGTCTGACTCAGCTCTACGACTTCTACACTGCCCAGAAGCGAAGCTGAAAAACCCTGCCTGACCTACATTAGCTGCATAGTATCAGCACAGTTCTTCCTGTACCACTTTTCTTCCTATATAGGAGCCCTACAGATGCTCCTCAAAAGGTCACCTACAACCATTGTTTCAATTACAACTCTCAATTCCCAAAGTATTTCGTGTGTCATATCACAAAACCAGCTTGGTTCACTGTTACATCTAAGCTAACCAATCCTGCAAGGATCAGAAGCATAATATGGGAATGAGCAAGTTAGTCGCAGAAGTCAACTAAAGATCCTATTTTTTACCACTAGGCATGCCATTAAAAATTTTGTAAAAAAATTGTAAAATTGTACGTGTAACAGTTCATGTTACAGATTTAATTAGTACTACTTATCATTATGCAAGTAAAGTGTGGCTTGTTTTCTGAAGAGAAAGACTGCAAAACATTTTATGCATTTAAGGTGGGTGTGGCCTTAATTTCTTTGGAGTACACAGCATTCCTTGGGGTGTAGAGGGCATCCATCTACTTCTAAATTAAAAAAATACTTTCCTCCCACATTTGATTCATACCCCTATTTTTTTATCTTTCCAATTAATTGTCTCCTGGAGATCAAACACTTCTTTGGTTATGGAGTCTATATTCTCCTGCATACGTTGATTCTCCTGTGGTAAATAGGATGAGGGAAGAATAAAAGAGGAAAGAGAAGTAAGGAAATGGAAAAAAAAAATCCCAAACATTAAAATAGATAAAGGAAACTAAGTAATAAAAGTCAACCAAAGAGTTTATGAGCATGAAGTTACAGAAACAGTGTGCAGTTTAACGTAATATACTTCTCATTAATTCATGCAAGAGAATGGTATTTAATTCTAGTCAATGAATGTTGTCGGGAAAACTTAATGCAGCTAGAGTTACTTTTCTTTACAGAATCACAGAATCACTAGGTTGGAAGAGACCTTCAAGATCGAGTCCAACTGATGCCCTAACCTCAACTAAACCATGGCACCAAGTGCCACGTCCAATCTTTTTTTAAACACATCCAGGGATGGTGACTCCACCACCCCCCCAGGCAGACAATTCCAGTATTTAACCACTCTTTCCGTGAAAAACTTTTTCCTAATATCCAACCTGTATTTCCCTTGGCACAGCTTAAGACTGTGTCCTCTCGCTCTGTCCGTTGCTGCCTGGAGAAAGAGACCAACCCCCACCATCCTTCAGGAAGTTGTAGAGAGTGATAAGGTCACCTCTGAGTCTCCTTTTCTCCAGGCCAAACAACCCCAGCTCCCTCAGTGACTGTTCCCACTGCAGTCTGTGGATAGGAACAATTACTCTGCTGTAATTTCCAGATACCTTCAAGTCCCCTTTGGAAGTGAATACTAATGTTAACAACTGGTTTTATTAATGTTTTACAAAATAAAATAATCTTTAAAGTATAAAGAAGGGAGTTTGAATCAAACATCCAGGAAGTGAAAGACAACTGCTGAGTGCTCTCTGATATTATATGAATACCTATCAAGTATATTCCTATTTTTTTAGCTGACTGTCCCTGCATTTTGCTGCTTGCCCTGCAAACATAATTAAAGTCTTAGCTATGAAGATGACATAAGAATTTTGCGGGCTAGAGACAATTTTTTCCCTCTTAATGAGTGAACTTGATTTTACATCTGGGAATGAAGACAATGTCTTTCTGCAAAAAGCTACATGGCTTCAGCTAGATTTCCTGTTAGTGTTAATAGATGAGGAAACGACACAAATAAGTGGTAAATACAGGTCAAACCTTCAAAGGAACTGGATATATTTGTGAATATTTGACACATGCTACATTCTACCAAAGCAAATGCTCCAGACACATCTGCTCTATATTCTTGGTTCATATACTTAAACCCTACCAAAACCCCAAAAAAGAACATGCGAAGTTGTTCTTTAATTCTCAGCGAAGTCAAACATAACTTAGAGCAAGCAACAGAGCTACAACAGAATTTTTAAAGGTTTTTTGCTTGTCAGCATTTATCTGACTCAAAATGCTGATACTTAGGGTAATCTTAATCCTTTTCTTCTGCTAGTAAGTCATACCAACTCCAGTTCATGAAGCATAATACTTCCAAAACAGAACTGGGACTTTTCAGAAACCTTTTGGAGTTACAGTACTATGCCCTAGAGAGCACAAGAGTATAGTGAAGAAATAAAGGATCAATGACTATTACACAGCTTTTGAAAATGACAGTGGAAACTTCGGCTTATACACTTAATGATCATCAATTTTTACTGAAATGAAGAGACAGTGGGAAAATTATGTAATAATTGAACTACAACTTCCAACTAAAATCATTGGGAAATGGACACCCACATACTGTTGACAAGATATATTTATATGTATGTATATATATATTTCTTTGTGGACCATTTTAAAATTAAGACTGATAATAACTCTGGGATTTCAGGGTGGGTGGGTTTGTTTCCAGAATAAAAGGGAAAAGGGGAAAAAGAACAGGGTGAGAGGGGAAAAGAACATACTGCACACCCAGCAACATGGTTTCGACCCAATAACATGCTGACCACTATTGCTGTGTATTATGCTTGACTGGTAGGCAAACAAATATTCACTACGGCAAACTTCAGTGGTTGATATAAAAATCTGAAATAACTGAAATGGAAACTTCTGGGAAAAGAAAGAATAACATTTGGTATTATCCACACATCAGAACTTCTAGCTATGGAAAAACATTTTTGGCCACACAAATATTACTTCTGCCCTCACAGCAAAGAAATATATAAGGAACATTCATGAGAGAACCACAATTCTCACAAGAATTAAAGGTTTTACAAGGTGTCATACATTTGAAAACCTTGCAGAGACATTCTCATAAATTTAGGAGGATCAGTAGCTTAAATTCTACCCACTAAAACAAGATAAATTCTTCCTTAAAAATGCAAGATTATGTTTAATCCTATTTTCTGTATGATTCTCATTCAAATCTTACACGATATTTATTTGCACAGGTTCTATCATACACTCATATGAACATACCTCTATCAATTCATCCCTCTGTCGAAGGCCCTCTTTAAATTCATCCAGCTTATGCTGCAGAACACTGCAGGTGTGTTTCTGTCTTTCCAATTCCTGTATTAAATAAATCCATTATTTATATTTATTTTGAGTTATGTAAGAGATTACTGCAAGGATTTGAGAAATTATACCTACCAAGCAGTTAAAAAAAATCACTGTATCACTGAAGTGGTCTAGATAAGTTGTCCAGAATACTTACTACACAGAAGATTTTATTTAATAAACTGTAGAGAGAAAAGATGCCATAAAGACTTAAGCCCAATACTAACAAGTAAAGCTACTCTGAATGTTTACAGCTGTTCTTACTAAGTAGTCCAGATTTCTGTAGTTTATAATTAGAAAAAAAAATACCTTTGACTTCTCTTCAGTCTCCCTATAGAACTCTGCTATCTGTTCTTCTTTCTCCTCAATAACATCCTTTAAAGTATCCACTTGGTAAACCAAGTTGTTTTTCTCATTGTCTAGTTGAGCATTTGAAACCATAGCTTTCTTGTACTTCTCTTCAACTTCAGCTAGTGAATCCTACAGATAGCAGAGAAGTTTACATTAGTCTAACTTTTCGATGCATTGTTATAATGTTAAAATACCACCATAATGTTAAAGAATGAGATGTTAAGACGGTTAAATTATGCAACCATTTTTGTTTCTGAAATACATTCTTTAGAGATACCAAGTCACAGTTCAGATCCATTATTCAATTTAGGTCATACACAACAATGAAAAGTTATCACTACAAAAGCATGAAAAATACAAGATAGTATTCCACTCGCATTTTCTACTCTGCCACATTCAGCACAACTCACGGGGATACAGCAGTAATATCACAGCTTCACCTTCTAGTGAATACAACGTATCTAGTAGTAATATCACATATTCTCAAGGCATGCATGAGAAAACAGTTCAGAATGAGGCAACAAATCTGAGAGGACTTGGACAATTAAATCAGTAAAAGAGATCACAAAAATAATTCCAAGAGTAGCTTTAACTTAATGCTCATTATTTAAGTAGTGTCCTATGACCTTAGATTCAAAATTTTAAGATAGCCACATTATTCTAGTAATAAGGATTTGCTATGTTAACAGATATTTTATCTTTGGTTTTTTTACTAAGATTCTTTTTAAAAGCATGTAAAGATTCACATACTTGATTTTCCACTTAAAGGTGTATATATACCTTGCTATATAGCCTCTTACACAAATCTCCCCCATTTACCATTTTATCCTATTTTTAGTTCTATATGGGTTTTTTCTCGGAACTGTAACAAATGTCAACCATTTAAATACTTAGAACAACTATCACTCCAGGCACTTTTAAGCATGCCATTATTTCAATATGCATTACATGGGGGTTGGGACTTCTCATGGTTTAGTATAGTTTGGGTTTTTTGTTAGAGATCTTCATCAGCCATGGAAGTGATTCTTTGCAAAGAGGTGCTCACAGCTTCCTCTAGACTTGACAGAACCTATCAACTGGCTAGTTTGAATATTGGCAACTTTTTTAAGCCACTTAAGAAGCTTGACACGCCTCTGTGATCCACATTTAAGAACGAACAAAACCCGGGAAAGCTCTCTTGCTTCCAGCTTTCGGACAGGTAACTGGGGGGCCTCTGCAGCCCAGCAGGGCCGGGCCGGGCCCTGCTCGGCCCGGGCCAGGCCGAGAGACAGCCATCCTGGAGCCGTGTGGCCCTGTTCCACCCGCAGCCCCTCAGTGCGGGCCAGCCCCACAGCTCTGCTCCATGCAGGCAGCGCGGCACGCCTTCCCCCCCTCCAGTGTGGCCGAAGATTCATCTGAGGCCGCTGCCCGGAAAAGATCATGTGACCAAGAGCGATAAGCGAATTCCAGCTGCGGGGCCGGCTGACATTAACCCTTTGTTAGTGCTGTTAAGTTTCCTCCAGAACAGATGAAGCCTGCAGAGATCAATCCTCTCCCGAGTCAGACGAAGAGGGAAGGTGGAGGCAAGTGAAGAGAACACCACAGAGACACCAAAGTCAGTGAGGAAGGAAGAACTGAAACCCTGAGGGAGGAGAAAGAGGAGATGCTTCAAGCCTAGAAGCTGACATTCTGTTGTAAAGCTATGGTGATGGACTATGATACATCAGAGTACCCGCTGTAATTTCATGAAGCATGGGGGGTTGGAGCGTTCAAATTGCAATTGTGAGCAAAAGTACCTGTGCTGAAACAAGCAAATGACTGTAATTGTGAGCAAAAGTACCTGTGCTGAAATAAGCAAATGTTGAAGTAGCTGTAATTTGATGAGAAGCTTGAACAGAGAGATGAAAATTATGAGGACCCTTTCTCCCACGGAGGGAGGAGACCTCTGTTCCTGGAGATGAAGATGCTCCCAGAGATAGGTGAAGAGAACCTTCGCCTCTGAACAGCTCATCCTTAAAATGATCCATTAGCTCAAGATTGGATCCTTGAAAACAGTTGTGGGGAAAGCTGTAAGTCAAGGGAAGGGACTTTCATGTCTGAGCAGAGAACCAACCCGGGCGGCTGTCTTGCTGTGACACTGAAGCCATGAGAGAACTTCTTGTGGAGATGTCTCCATAGCACGAGCAAGAGAGACTCCTCTCCCTAAATGAACTGGAAAAGGTTATTATAGAAGTGGTAACCTGACTGAAAATCTCAAGGGTTGTCTTTTTACGTTGGCAGTGGGAGAAGGGAGAAAGGTGGGGGGAGAAGTGTTCTGAAGGTTTAGTCTGACTTTTTTTCTTTGAGGTCTGTTAATAAACTTCTTTATATTCTTTTAAGTTTTGTCCCTGCTTTGCTTTCTCCTAATTCTTATCTCACAGAAGGAAATAAGTAAGTAATGGATATTTTGAACCAAACCTCTACACTTAATTGGTGTTTCTGCCCGGTTTATGAACTGAACCCGCTACAGGACTATATGATCTTGAAGGTCCATTGCAACCCCTTAACATTCCATTATTTAAAAATAATAAGAATTGATTTTCAGAGTCCTAATTATAGAATTGGAACAGAACTATTAAGCCAATACCTGGACAAAGTAGATCTATGCCCTACTACAAATCTCCTTGTACTTCATGTAATCTGTTCCTTGAAGGCATAAGTAGCATTATCTCCATTTTTAATTATTTGTGTTATGACAGTAGAAGCACTTGCACAGAAAGGGCATGAAGCTTGGGTTTTCTGGAAAACATAACACTAAAACTAAGATGTTAAGAGAGAAGGTGCCAACAATCTAAGTTTTCTAAGAAAATACTGAAGACTGCTATCTGTTAAACAGTAAAATTATGCAATCATTTTTGCTTTGGAATTACAGTCATGTCTTCTCTTTAGAAATACCAAGTCACAGTTCAATATTCTGCTATAAGAAAGTAAAAAACATCCCTATCCCCAAACCCTATTTCATGTTGTAAATCTCCAGTCTGGGAAAGCTGTCCCTAGAGTAGGTATTTTACCTTTTATAATTTTACCATAATCACATGTATTTATACATTTCTATTCTGTTCACTGAATTCTGGAATTTTCTGCTGGCGAAATGCAGTTTTTTGAAACCCCAGAAAAAATAACTACCGATCAGAAGAGACAAAACAGTGTAAGTTGTGAAAATATAAGAAAATACCATTATCATCTGGGTAGTAGCAAACAGCAAAAATGACTCAGGATAAGAAAAAAGAAAAAAATGAAAAAAATATAAATGTAAGTGCATGCAAGTAATTCTGAAGATTAAAACCAGAGAAAACATTTTTTTTTGAGATGCTGTAAATATGACAAATCTTGTAAAGATTGGCAAAACAAAATACTATAGACAGCAAACCTAAAGATTTTCAAAGAATAATCCAGTTTCGAGTAAAAAAAAGGAAAATATTAGGATTATAATGAATGCTATAGTAATTTCACAGAGAAATATGAAATTTAACAACAAAAAAATGCAACTAGGAACAAAAGTCCGATTTGATTATTTCTGTGAATGTGGTGACTGGAGTCATGTAGTAATTTAGGTTGGCAGAGATCTCAGAATGTCATCTGGTCCAATCTCCTAACTAAAGAGGGTCAACCAAGATAAGGCTGGTCACAGCTCATCTCCATTTTAAGTATCTCCAGAAATCTAGACTGCAGATGGTCAACCTTGCTGGATGACCTGCACCAGTGTTTACTTTCCTTGTGAAAACTCTTTTTTCTAATTGGAATTTCTACTCTTACAACACAACTTTTGTCTGTTGCACATTTCCCTTGCAAAGAAGTCTGCCCTCTGTTCTCCACAACCTCCTATCAGACACGCTGAAAACAGCAACAATATTGCCAACAGTTCCTCCCAGATTTATCAATGTCTATTTTCTCAGCCTCTTACTGTATGCCACATGTTCCAGGACTCCAGCCTTAAAGACAAGACTAGGTTGGGGTTTAAAACATTGTATTAGAATGTCATTAATCAAAAAAGTAATGGCAGGGAGAGAGGAGGGTGAATCTGCAGTTACAGAAGAGGAATAAATTGATTTGGATACTAAAGAGTGAAAACTGCTTCTGAGAGAAGCTAAGTTATGTCTAAGTCTCTAACAGGTTAAAAAACCTGAAACATTGCAAAGAGTTCTTTGCAACTGTCTTCTTTTCAAGTATTATACATGTTCCCCATGGTTCAAGAATTCCACGTAGTTTCACGAAGTCTTCCAGTTTGACTTGAAATAATTTCTGAAACACTTGAAGGAGGCTGTAGGATTTTTAAGGAAGAAGCAGTGGGAATGGGATGGAATGAAAATAGATAAGGCTCTGCATATAACCTAAAGATATGAAGAAATACCACCCACAACTTTTCAGTAAAGTCAAAGTGCTATAAAAATTAGCTTGCTTGGCTAGAACAAGATGATTCAAGCCAATAGACATCAAGAGAGTGCATTGTTAACAGCATAAAAGAAAAATTTTGAGGAAAGAAACAGTATTCCTTTCCAGTCGATGCAAAGAAATATACAAAGAAGCAACAAAATTGAATCAAACTGAGATAGGAAAAGATTTGAAGACCTAACTAAACCAGAACTAGCCACATTAGAGTTTATTCTGCTGACACCCAGCATATTTGTAGCCAGGTAAAACCCACACTTTTATCAGCATAAGGGCAACCAGAAAACTCACAAGGTAGTGTGATTACAAATCCCCATTAGTCAACTACTGGAAAAAACCCAACCAACCAACCAAAACCCCCAACATTTAAACATAGTGTAAATGCAGGTATCCTAGTAACTCTCCTATAACATACAAAAGACAAAACTGATCAAGTACAAGTTGAGAAAAAGGCAGTACCTTCCTAATTAAAAAAAAGGTTCCCTAAAGAATCTCTATGGAATGAGAATTAACTTAGGAACGTATTACTCAGTATTAGCAATACCATCAAAATGCAGTTCAATTCTGAAAGCCAAGCATAGATGAAGATCTTACTATTGCACACTGGGCTCTTTGGTAACTGTAATGGATTACAATAAATAATAATCCATTAGCCATGAGTCAGAACAGTAGTCATGAGATGCTGACAAACACATAAAGGTGTGAGAGTTAGATCTGTGGTGATGCGATACCTTTACTGTATTTTTATATAAGTTTTCTGTACCCCAATGGTTCATCCCTACCTTCCCCACTCCTATTCCCAGTTGGTTTGCCCCAGACCCAAGCCGCTCCCCTGGTGCTCCCTACATGGTTGTTCTCCTCCCCTTGTTCTGGCTCTTTCCCTATCAATCACCCAAACCCCTCCTGTTGTTCCCAAAGGTTCAGTGTCCATCACCTGAAACCTCCCAGTTTACCCTAATATGGTCCTCGTCAATCCCCCGAGACCCTACCCCTCTAGATACCTCCCCCTTTGGAAATCCCCTAAACCTGGATTCTCCATTGGGGCATGTGATCCCTTTCCCTCCTCCCCTTGAGGCTATTGGCCCAAGGAAATGTCTATCCTCGTCCATATCCCTCCCTTAGAGATTTCTATTGGTCCCCAGTTAAGCCACCCCCATTGTAACACCTCCCTTTATAAGAGGTTCCCTGGAGCTGTTTGGGGCTCGTCTCCTGGGAGTTGCCGCCCATAAACTTGGATTACCCCCTGTGGCAAGCCTCCTTGCTACTTTTTATCCTCTCCCTCGGCCGGACTGCTGACAGCCACTGTGCCTGGAGCTTCAGCTCCCCTGGGCAGAGCTGAACTCCTGAGGAGCAGCTTTAAAGCCAAGAGCCTCCAGCTGCTCCCCACTCCTGTCGCACACCACAGGGGCTAGCCTGGGCAGTGGTCAGTGGTGGTCATTGCGACATAGATCCATTCTGAAGATATGAAGCAGTTTCACATTACACTCCATCTGTGTCTCATATGTCTATGTCTAATAATCTTATAATCTACTACTCTTTGAAGTCCTTTTAATAGTCATATGGCAATATAACTAAACCAAAACATACTTCATCTGAGCCTATTGCTATTAGGTTGAAAGTTACTTTTAAAGGTAAAGTTATTCTTTAAAGAGGTAATATTTTTGCTACTCTAAACAGTTCATATTACATATTTTCCCCTTACTATATAATCTAATAAATTGTTAAATTGAAGAAATTCAAGGAAGCTGATAAATACATCACTGTTACATGCTCTAATACAAGAAGCATTCATTCAATTCAGTCTCTCTATTGATATAAAACAAATATGAAAAGTTCTCCTTAGTTTTACATGAAACAATTCACAATTAGACAACAGGAAAGAGAACAGAACAAATATCCTGAACAAGATTTGTAAGCCCCATAACTTGTTGAATTCCATTTCCCTTCAATACAAAACAGTGAAAAGTATGATTATTTTAAATTTACTATGCTTTTAATTGTGTGGAAACGTATAAAAGAAACACCTACATACTAGTTTAAACAAGTCAAAATACAGACAAATCTCACATGGAAGACTACACCTAGTCCAGGTAGTTCAGTGTGCTGCTGCAGTGCAAACTGCAGATTGCACCCTGTGTGTGGGGAAATGGCTGGAGTCCCCAGCAAGAGCAGTGATCTGGCACTGACCCCTTTGCACAACAAAGGGCATGGGAACCTGTGGCACCAGCCAGGTGACCGGCCACTCAGAGATACAGCAGGAGCCAACAGCTCAGCAGGAAGACCCCAGACTACTGTGTGCATGGACTGCAGATGCAAAAGTCCAGGGACCGTTTGGTTCAGGGTCCCTCCTTGGCAGCACCCAGCTTGATCTCGAGTTGGTTATGTGTGACTGTGCCATGATTGAAGTACTTAGAGAAATCAGACGTCTGAGGCTCTGTTATGGGAAATCTGTGGCTGAGTCAAGGAGAGCTTGACTGACAGTGTGAGAATGGTGTGTGTAGCCAGTCTAGCTCAGCACCCATTCACTCACTGGGTGACTCACAGGGGTTTCACTCCCAGCAGTGAAAGTCTGGGGTGGTGGGGATGTGACTACCACAGTGCATGCTAGATTGTCAGACAGGAAAGTTTTCTTAGCACTCATTAACCTAATGCTGAAAAAAACAACCTGTGGTTTAGAGAAAATAATGGGAATATAAACCATAAGCATAAATAGAAGTTATTTTTTAATGGTAAAGATTTAAAACAAAATTAATTTTCTCCTGCAAGCAATATGCCTGCCCAAATTATTGCAGTACATCTTTCAAAATTATTATTTTGGTTTTGCTTTATAATATGAAGTATTTGCTGAAAGTTGGAAGACTAATTCTTAAGTTCTTTGCTGTAATTATCTCCCATTTCTTTGTTCCCCATTTGATACCTAGTAATTATTTTGTGTATCTGTTTATTTGCTAACAAACCTCTAAAAATATAAACTGAATATCTCATTATCTTATCAGATAACACCTATATACATAAAAATATCAAAGTTTAATACTTCTAACATTAATGAAACAATGAACATATGCAATCTCATGTACATTTTAACCTGATGCTCTTCATGCATTAAAAATTAGAGACATGCTTTAAAGAAATTTTAAAATTTGTTAGTGAAGCCACTGTATGTTAGTGAAACCAGTGATAACTCCATTACCCAGAAACACCCATTCAGAATGCATGCTTGGGAGGAGCCCTGATACCTTTAATTCTTTAAGTCCCTGCATGTATCTCCCTTCTACATCATGTATCTGGTCCTTAAGATCATAGATATCCTGCAGGACATAGGAATGAACCATTGCATAAGAAGTATGGGGAAATAATTTAAAGTCAAAAAAGCATTAAAGGGTTTACATGCACTTCTGTCAAATGACAAAGCCTGCAACAATTCCCAGAAATTATAATTAATTCACAGCAACTTGATGGAAATTAAGGGTTTTTTTATAACCCTGACTCCAAGCCATCTCAAATAGGTCAGAATTGTTTGAAATTTGACATTAAAAAGTCTTATCTTAATAACCTAAACTCTTAAACAATAATTATGAGCACAAAAAATACCAAGATAAATTACCAAGAAAGTAAAGAAATCCTTCATGATTGCAAATTACATCCTCATAACATTTTCTTATTATTAGAGAAGTTCTGTATTTAAAAACAATCTTCCTATTTCAACTAGCTCCAAATTCTCTGAAAATGCAATTTACCCGTAATTCACTGAGGGAGGCATCAGGATCCACCAGACTACTTGCATCTCCACTTCCTCTCCTAGATGAGTTGCCACTCAGAGGAGTTGCACTTACTGAATTGCGAGATGAGGGCTTAAAAAAAGGGAAAAACATTGTATCAGGAATCATATGGTTATTTCTGGTATACTTGACAATACTCTTTGTAAATTTCTTCACAGTCACAGAAGAGTTTTCTCTCTTGTTTTTCTTAATATTAGCTTACAGACAGTGTTTTCCATTGCTTAATTTCCAGCATTTGTGTTTTTCTTGGTAAAATATTGGTCTCTTGTTGATGACTTAGTGTATCAGAACATTACAATTTTGAGTCATCTGTCCAGAAGACATTCATAAGATAGCTATTAGTGCTGAAATACTATAGACATTTACAATATTACTAAAAATTATGATTTCTGCCATACAGGATTCAGAAGAAAGCCTACAATGAAAATATACCATTTAGATTTTTATAGCCTTAGCCTCTTAAATTTTAGCCTTTCCTGTTAAGTATTTCTCACATGAAAAATAAATTGTATAGAAAATTATTACTGGCCAAAAGTAAACTAAAGAATAATTTTTTTTCCTCAAGAAATAAAAGGCACAAAGCATTAATTTTGGGCAATAAAAAAGTATATCTAAAAATATCTTTGCAAGCTAACCTTGACAAAAAATACACAGCATTTATACTTTTTGAACTATTTCAACACTTGCGAATTTGTGGATGAACACTGACTTTAAGTAATTCTTAAATTAAAAACTCTTACCCTTGAAAATATTTCTGAATGTGATTTTTCACTCTTTTCTTCCAGCTGAAAGAGAATAGGGAACATGATTACATTTTGTAATAAGAGACTACTGAATCAGCATCTTTTGTTCAAAAATATTTAAAAATTAAACAATTTAAAAAATTCCAGATGTTAGCAAAGATCAAGACAGGAAAAACAATATTCAGCCTAAAAAAGTAGTTTTTACCTCAATTGCAAAATAAATGACTGCTTGTAAAGAAAAAGCCAGAAACTTTTCTTTAATGTTTTTTAAAAGTCATTACCAGTACAGAACAACAAAACATGTTTTACTATTTTAAATTTCAACAGAGTAATCACTACAACACTTGGTGGCATAACAGATGCAAAGCTTCATGCAAGTACACTTAAGGCAGTCAGTGACAGCAGTGTGAACGTCCTAATCAATAGAAAACACATTTGTACTTTCAATCTCTTTAGTGAAACCTGCAATTACATCACAATAAAATCGGTTCAGGTAAAAGCCTATAACTAAAGTGTACTAAGTAAAAGCAACATATAAAATAATTTCAATTAATATTTTATGTACAGAAGACTAAGTAAAAGAACTACCACACTTCCTTCCTACTTAGGAAATTCTGCTACTGCAAAATTATATTGTAGATGTCCACATTTTCTACATTTCTATGAATCAAAATATGTGGTATTAGACACATATTTAGTATGGTATCTCATGTATCTTGCTTCTCAAAGAACAGCTGTTTTTCTCCATGCCAGAGAAAAGAGTTTTGGAAGCCTATTGCAATCACAGAAGAAACAAACACTACTTTATAAAATCTTTCTTTTTCCCCTCCTACTGTGGTTTCTATAAAAGCAACATTGCTTCTTCCTGACAAATTCACCACCTCCAATGATGTACTGAAATTATAGATTGTAAATATTTGTCACCAGTATGACTATAAAACGATGTGAAGAATCCAATTGATCTGAAGGATACATTTAGACTAACCTAAATAAAAATATAAATTTGGAATCTACTAACACATAATGATGATGATAACACAAGCAACTGAGAAGGTAGCATAACTGCTAGTCTCAGCCTCCATATTTCTTTTAGCAGAGCATTAATTTCAGAAAGTCAGCTTTATTATGGGGAAAAAAAAGCTAAAGTTTAAGCTGGATAAATGGTTAGTCTCTCATGATTTGAGAATGTACAGGTCATAAATAACACTAATTATTACAGGTTCTATACCACTGTAACTGTATTAAAGTATCATCTAAATGCAAAGTCACAGAAAGTGGTTGCAGGAGTACTCTACCCCTCAGTCTCCCATTTAAAGCAGAACCACAGCCAATAGTCCAGGACAGCTGTGTCTTGATCTAGCTAAGTCTCACCAGCTCCTGAACACAAGAGGCTCTCCAGCCTTTCAGTAACCTGACAGACTGCAACAATAACCTCCTTGTGGAGCTTCTTGGAATGTCTCATCTGAACTCCTAAACTGCAGCGTGAAGTTGCTGGCCCTTGTTGCACTGCTTGGCAAGGGTACGAAGACTTCAGCTCTCACTTAAGCAAGCACTTACACACTGCTGATCAACACACAGCATTCCTTTTGCTCAGCTAAATAAACACAGGTGCTCTCAGCCTCTCTGCCTACCTACTGCACGTGCTAACCCTGACTGCTATTTCAAAAGATATACCTAAGAACAGAAATTTCCCTTTTTTCTCCATGCTATTAAACACAAATTTTTGACTGCAAGTAAAAAGAATTTTTAGAACTTACAGCAGCAAGAGAAGGTGGCTAGGTTTGGTATAAACAATGTTCAGCCTAAAGGGAGATGCACAGGAAAACCACCACGGTAATTTTCCTGTAACATGATCTGTTGATTGACATGGGATTCAGTACAAGTGCATAGCAAACAAGGAGTGTTTCAGTAATGGATCCTGACAAAATCTCATACGGGATGAATGAACACTAAAATGCATTAATGTGGGCACAGTTTTAAGTATTTTTGTCACTTAAAGAAGTAATAGTATTCCAAAAGTACACAAAACCCCCTTAGCATTGTTAATTTCCGTAAGAAAAAAAAATATAAAATGTTTGGGTCTTTAAGAGATTGTTAAGCTTATCACACACACACAAAAATGTGAAGTGTTACACTTGTCACATGCTTCTAGCAACAGGCAAAATCTCCCTTAAAATAAAGCAGCATGCTTTTTAAAGATTCACTCAGTACATTTTTATACAAAAACCAGCCCCAACCCCACAATAAACCTATTTGCAATTAAGTAATTTAAAATGCTTTCATGTAAGTATTGACTCTTTCAGAGTATGAGAAGAAAATCCATAGTTAATAAATTTGCTGTATTCACCACAGTGTAAATAAAAGCATTACACTCACACTAGTCAAAACTTGGCTGTCATCTGCATCAGAAACAATGCTTCCCCTGCGGCTGGAACGACTAAAATAGTCAGCAGCAGTTTCACTTTGATCAGAAAAATCAGAGGACTTCAAAAGATAAGGAGTAGGTAAAAGAGAACTGAAGATGACACCACTGAATGCACAAAAGTTTATTAAAGAACAAAAAATCCTACCTTAAATCTCCATTATTGCACTAAAAACAATGAACATTTATTATTGATTCAATTTCCTCAATTAGAGTAATATAAAAAACATGCAACCAGATACCAAAGGGTTTAGTACTAATTTAGGGTCAAACACAAACTACAAAAATTACCTTAAAAAAAAGTTTTCAGATCATAAAAGACAGATTATATAAGTTGATAAATAAAAATTTTTATTTTTCTCTACAAATGTTGTCTTTTTTCAAATCAACACAAAACCAACAGTGCTAGTTATAATCTGGGCTTCTTCTCATTCATAAGTTTAAGATGTCTTACACTAGAAGGTAAGATTACTCCCCAAAGATGTATGTCAGACAGGCACCTAAAAAGGTGGGGAAAAAATGCTAGTGCTACACATTGCTTGTAAAAAAAGGCAAAATACATCTAAGCTCATTACAGCAATTACATCTGCCATGGGAATTCAAGTAAAATATTCAACTGAGAAACATTATGCATGTAAAACACAGTATTTAATGAGAAGAGTGGATTTATCATAAGCTTGCTGACAATATTCTACTTCAAAAGGCAGAAAGTTATCGTGAACATTGTATTTAGTTTTGAAAGTGATTATAGGAGAAAAAATCCTTATATGGAACAGTTTGAAAATATATTGTCCTTATCCAATTCTCACCATTTAAAAAAAAATTTCTTCATACTTGATGCATGTGTAGCCTCATTCTGATTAAAAGACAGTGAGATGTCCAGAAGTTACATATACAACCGTTATATAAAAAACAGTTTACTGATGAAAACCTGGCTCAGATTACACTATTTTAGGACTACAGAATTTGTATATGTTGTCTATGCTATGTTATGTTCTATTTCTCCGACAACAAATTTTCCAGCTATAAAGCTACATCTGTATTTAAAATAGTATCCAAATTTTCTTTAAATGTAACTAGGCAGATAAATTTTGATAGTTGGAAATTTGGCTAAACTTTCCTATTTCACTAGCATTTCGCAAAGTATAAAGATACTGAAGAGAATTCTTATTTATTATGATTACAGCAAAAGAACAAACAACTTGGGCTACAATCTACAACAACACTGGTCTCTCATTCAAAATCCACTTCTCTGTGCTGTTGAAAAGTCCATATATCTGATAAACCTTGCTGTTCCTCCTTCTATACTTTCTGTACTCCTAGTATCTTTCCCAATGGGTTCATGAAAACCAATACATTTTAAGATGGAGAAGCATCATACAGTATCTCACAAGTATCTCACAGTATCTCAAATTTTCCATCTCTCCTACTTTCTCTTCTGATTTCCAGGGTGTACTAAGCTGACTTCAAATGCATTATCCAGAGTAAAACCAAAATACAAGCCACAGAAACAGTATGAAATGAATGTTAAATTATTCATAAGACTTCTACCTCATCTGCGTTTCGGAATTATTTCATTAAACAAACACTTTGAACTCTATTAAGCATTCACTAGTGTGAGTGGATGTTACCTTGGCATTATTTGTATAACATATACATGGTGAGATCTGATATATATATTCCTATATATCTAAAAGTATATACTTTTAAGAAATGAATCTCTAAGGAGTGTTTTCACAGTGCAGGAGATTACAAATGTAGGTCAATACCTGTTAGGTTTTAGAACTTCATAAAGCATAGCAAAATTACCTTTTTCCTACACCCTCAAAAATTTACTCTGGTATCTCTTGTAGCTAAAATCATTAGTTTCTGACAAATGTGGTTTTGTTTAGTACCTATAACACTGTTAATATGTATGAAATTTAAAAAAGGACTGAACATTTCAATTTAGCCCATACTAGAACACTGATCACTTTTTTGTTTTTGTGTAGCATGACAAATGAGCAGATGTATCAATGAAACTTAGACAATTGTTCTGAGGCAGAAGCAAAATAAAACCATTTAAAATCACTTTGCAGCACAATAAGCCAACTTTGGAATGACACTTAATACAATACAGATACAGAAATTCATTTCTCTCATTTTGGATACTAGGTGGTAACTGCAACAATGACATAGGGTGGTAACCCCAACAATGTACTACAGTTACTAGTTGTTTATTACAAACATTAAAAAGATATTTAGAAAAACAAATTCCTTATTTTGTCTACAGCTTACTGTCTTACTGCTAAAAATTTACATCTTGCTAAAAATCACATTTCTGACAAATTAAAACTTCTTATGTGGAACAGAAAAATCAAGTCTGTGTGTTGGTCAGTGAAACCATCCCAAGTGGATGTACTCATAATTGCTAATGTGTTCATATCAAAGCATTCAGCAAATCATGCATAGGAATGCTCACCACAGGACTACTTCGGACTGAGCTTGCTCTTGAAGAATAACTGTATTCAGATGGCTAAAGAAAAGTTATGAAGCATACTTTCACAACCTTCATAGATTTTTGTCTGCAGAAAAGACAATAAACAACCAAAGGCCTATTACACTAAGAGTGCGAGAACTATTTGAGTTATGTCATCCATCACCACACAACGAGGGCTGAGAAAGAAGGAATGAAGTACGATTTATATCCAGTCTGAGCAATTATCATGCCACACTCATACACTGTAATTCCTATGCACAGTCACGTACTCTTTTACCCTATCTATGCATTCGCAGTTAGTAGCATACTTTTTAATAAAATAAACAATTTTTAAAGATTCTCAGCAGCATTTACTATTACTACTAGGCATGTCTATTTCCATGTGTCACTCAAAGAATTCCCTTAAAAAACAGCCAAATAGTTAAAAAAAAAAAATCAAATCTTAACTATTTGCATACTTAAATTAAATATTTAAATTGCAGTTTGGTTTTAACTGCTCTGAAGCCTGCAGAAGTTTTAACACACCCTGGGGAACTGAAGCTATGCTGTACACTTATCGGTTTTATTCTGTGTTCACCCACGCACATTCTCCTGAAATAGAATGTTTAAAGGTGCAAGGCTGAATCTATTTATGCATTGGATAATAAAAGCAGCTCTGAGCAATGCAACTTAAAAAGAAAAAAAAGTTACAGTTTCATGCTGCTTTGCCCCTATCTATGAAGAAACCTCTAGCAGAAACCAGAATTATATGTATATCAGAATTATATGTAATAGGAGTCTTTATGGTCTTGTTCTCTCATTGAATCTTCTAACGTTTTCTTGAGAACATACACAAAGCCAAAAAAAGGTAAATCATCTGTTTGCAATCCAAGTGCAAAAAAAATCTAACTACTTAAAAATACTACATAATATTTGATGATTTTTTACATAGGTTTAGCGTGTCTCTAAATGGCAGTGTAAGATGGATTTGAACTACTATAGCAGCAAAAGGCATAAAGTTTCAGACATGCATGTCACTTTTTAAAGGTAATTTTTTGTAGAGCTATCTTAGCCATTCTTAGGCACTACCAGCTTTTTATTTTGTTAAGATGCAGATTAGGTTTTCATGCTATTGCATTTTTGTATGTTTATTAAATTTAAATATGGCATCCTATTTAAAAGTATTCAAGGTGTGTTTACCACAAATTTCAGTAATCTCCTGATGACTTTTCTATCCAAATGCTTAACTGCTTTAAATACTTTTTCTAGTATTATACATGCAGCTGTTACTTAGTATGCTTGAATTAATTTGTTCTAATCCCAGTGTTCTTCAACATCATTGCTGCATTCACCAGCTCTATGCTTGTCTGTAAAAAGAGCAGTAAAATGGTAACTACTAAAATACTTTAAAGAGGCAATTTAACAATGTTAAGAAAATTAATGCCTCCAGAAAATGAGACACAGCAAATTCAACTCTAAAAATATCCAAAAAATGCACATGTAATACTGTCAAGCCTCATGGCCATACAATACAAGTTTAAGGCAACCATGCAAATGGTGCTTACAAACCAAACTGATACTTCTTATCAAACCAGTGTTTAAAGCAGACACCTATGAAGAAAAGTGTAATTTTACATTTCTGTGAGCCATTCAAACATGTAAAGATAAGTGAGATATTATTTTACATTGTACTAACCCTGTAACTCCTAGTTGGTGCTGCTGGATCACTGTGTAGAGAAGATGACTATAATGTGAAGAACAGAACAAATCAGAAATACTTTTTCTGCATATATAATTTTTTTTTTATTTATTGCTCTATATTCTGCAAAAGTTCTAAAGATTTAAATACTAAATTTTAATTCTGTAGTAGACAGAAACTTTCAGAAAAGAGTGGAAGAGCCTCCACAAAACCCTGTTACCTTTGAAATCAATTTAAACATTATTAAAGCAATCTAGTATTCTTGCAAGTAGATTTGTGGAAGAGAGTGCAAAAAATTAAGTAGTTTTCAAATAACGTGTCAGTTTCCTCTAGCTAGTTATTTAAACCTGGCCATGACCGTAGCTGCAGGTACCAGAAGGTATTACTCATCTCACGACAAATAGGTGTTTAGTTGTTTAGATGGAAAAAAAGTAGTGCAATGGTGCTAAACATTTAAGACTTTTTTGTTGTTTTTAGAAGATGGGAATTTGAAAGAGCAACTGTCAGACAGCTGCTGGTTGTTTTCTGCGTATCATACAGAATCATGAAACAGAAGTTATTTTAAATCCAAAACCTCACATGCAGAGCAGAGTAACCTGCGTGTTATACATTAATTTTATAAAACACAACCCTTACGAGCAAAAAATACAACTGTAACTATTTTTAACTGCAATAATTTGAGGTGTCATAGAGAAATAAGTTAGCATCATACGGCATAAGTAAGCAAACCCACATATACATATTTTATTTAAATAAGGAAATTAATATAGAAAGAGGAGACAGACCCGAATATGGTAGGAAGGAACTGGTTTACTATATCCAAGGCTGCTATAATTTCTTTGATCATAGTAAATTTCACTCTGAGGGGTGAGGAAGAAAAGAAGAGAGAAAACAAAGGTTGCATTTGTAGACCTTGCAAACAGAAGTTTTATCTTAACATTGCCCAAGTGCTCCCAAGCTTAGAACTTGTGCAGAATGCTGTGAAGTTTTCCCTACTGTTGACCCAAAATCCATATAACGTTCTTAAGCAAGTAAAGAATAAAACCCCCCAAACTACTATGTACTCTGTATATCAGCATTATCTGTATTTCTAATGCCATGCTCAAACAAAATAAATTTTGGTATTTTTTCTCCAGAATAAATAAGAAAACCCCAAAAGCCTGACAAGTGTAGTAAGAAATAAATGAAAAACATAACTGACAAGACTTGCTAATAATTAGTACAATTATTTACTGTATCTTTTTTCCATTATATACCTGTTGGGGTCCCTCCCTTGCCATGGAGCCCTGGGAGATGGGCCCTGGGGGGAGACACGGGGTTTCCCTGCCCCTGGTCAGCCTCATTCCCCATTGGTTGGTTTGTGTTCCCTGGTGTGGCCAAGGACCCTCGGGTCCCATGACTGCGGGGTTCCTGAGCTGAGCCCCAGCCATGCGGCTGGAGAAATAAACATTTCTGAAACATCTAGCACGGATCTGTCCATATATACTTCGCTTTCCACGGGACTCCTGGTTTGAAATATACTTGTTGCAGTAATCCCCGCTGCAACATATACCATCATAAATCAAAGCATTTTGGGGAGACAGGATGACAGAAATTCCTGATAATTGAATAGGGGCTGGATGTTTATGTGACGCCAGCATTAGCCTGTGCCCTACCACTATTCCTTACACCAAGTGCACATAGTGAAAGTCTAGCAATTATAATTTGGCTTATTTCTGTTGGTTTTTGACACTCTCTACACAAATTGCATATACATGCACGTGAGGCAAAAAATTCATACACACATACAAAAAAGAAAAACCAGACAGACGAAAACATGGCAGAAAGTAGTGCCTGCAGAATACAGCACTTCATATCTCAATAGGCAATAAAAAGCAGAAATATTCACATTACTCCTTTGTTTAGGAACTAAGAGAACAAGAAAATAGCACCTCAAAAGTACATGGAGAAATGCTGTAATACAATAATAAGTAAATACAAAATTACTTCAGTCTAGTCTCAACACAAATGTCCACTGCTGTTCTGACCTCCCCAATGTAGAGGGATTCCTTGCGGAACAGGGGCATATGATATCCCTGGAAAGACTGGACAACCCAGGGTTGCTGAGGAAAAGCCCCTGAACAGGCCCTTGGCTGCAGGCAAGCCTGGAAAGCACCTGGCTGCAGGCAGCCCTGAGAGTCCTTGGCAAAGTTATACACTGGTCGGCTCCCCCGTAGATTAGAGGCTGTCTAGAGGGACTGGGTGTGAATCTTTGCAAAAGTAGATATAAGTTGGCATAGTTGAACAACAAAGGCAGAACGATGCTCAAATCGTATCAGTGTACGTGTCGTTACTCTGGCCAGCTCTCCAGACTCGGTCCCTAACACCCCAACCCCTAATGCAATTGCTAATTCATCAGCACCAAAAACTGTCTGAAAAATTATATCCAAAATATTTCATTTATTGGCACTATATTCACATGTTGTACACCGAACTTTCTAGAATAGTTTCTGCAAGATCGCAATAATCCACATGCCTTTCTCAGTAAATCACTGGGTTAACATCAAGGTCTATGGCAAATTCAATCTGCTGTACATCTACATATAAAATGTTTCTAACTCTCTGATGTGGGACAAAGTGGGAATAGTAGAACACATATCTCCATCCCTACTGAATAAACTTTAATCCACAGAAGTGCCACTTTTAAATAATTCCAAGAGCCTTTTCCAGGCCTCCAACAGAACAAGATTTCTATTCAGCTGATCCCATTGATGGTATTGCACTGATATGAAGACAGTTTCAAACACAAATTGAGGTCAGAATCTGATCAAAATGAGGTTTCTTTTTTCCTAAAAACATTTATGCAAATGTCAGGAAGCTAACAAATTTATCCATAACGATACACACTTAGTATATTTATAATGAATATTACACTAGAAAACTAACCAATAAACCTTTATGGAAATAAACAGCTTTCTTCTTTGAACTATGAGATTCATTGTAAGCATGACTCTAAGAATAAAATTTTGAGAATTAATACCACTATATAACAGCATCTTCAATCTTAAAATATAAAGAAGTCA
Source organism: Corvus moneduloides (assembly GCF_009650955.1). Taxonomy (NCBI): domain Eukaryota; kingdom Metazoa; phylum Chordata; class Aves; order Passeriformes; family Corvidae; genus Corvus; species Corvus moneduloides. The sequence goes on along the minus strand of NC_045476.1, from coordinate 25,791,723 downwards.
AACATAAGGATTTAAGGTTTTTATCACCTAAAACAGAAACAACACAGGAATTTCTAACTACAAAATTAGAAAAAAATAGGCCAGGCTTCTATCGCTGTGTTAAAAGGAACTGGTAAGTGAAACTATAATCAACCCTATTCTCATTAACATAGGCTTGGCTTAAAGCTAGTGCTCATATTTCACAAAAAAATTTAAACCAATAAACTAAAAAAGTTTAACAATACAGACTAATTTAAGCACTATCTTGTGCTTGCCTATCTACAGCTAATTCAGAGAACACTGCTGTTTAAACAAATATAGCTTTTTAAGCTGCTTACAGATTCCTTTTAGTGGTATTTGATGCTTTTTTTTTCTTTAGAAGACACACATAGATCTTATGCAGCATAATACCACTGAGAATGTGATGCAACCTACTATCACTTCATAAAAATATGAAACAACTTTTTAAAGTAAAGATATAGAAACCAGCTGCTTTTTCTCTGGACTGAAATAACTTTCCATTAGATTAAGTTAAAGTTTCTATGTGGTAATAGAGAATACAAATAGATGCATACACACTTTTTTCCCCCAAGAATGTCCTCCCAGTCTAATCTGTATGCCACTTCACTACTAAGTTTAGAAATAACAACTAAATACTAGAAAGTGCTTACTGCAAGACAGTTGTCTTTTCTCCCTGACGAAATTTATACATGTAGTCTACAGGAAGTGTTAGAATTACAAAACTATTCTAGGTCTGAAAATGTGGTAGTACAAATTTACATACTTTTTAAAATCAATAATTCAAAGTCACTCGTTAATATCATTACACCTTAGAAACAAAGCACATAACCAGTCTTCACTCAAAGACATGCAAAGTATTAACATACAGGGACCAAATATCTTGCAGATCTATCCTTAGCGTTGTCACACTTAAGTAAAAGAAAATTAAATTAAAATGAAAATCACAGTGTTAAAAAAAATTGCCATTTTTCCAAAGAATGATTAAAAAGACGTACAGGAAAATTACAAGAAAACATACTCCACTAATTATGAACATTTAAGCATGAAGGAATGCCATTTATCCTATCTGAAGTCCCTTCTGAGGCTGGAACACGTAATAAAAATTAATCTTTTTCCCCAACAGCGTCCCAATTTATGAAAAGTGAGATAATTTTGGACAGCACTAGGTTATGTGAAATATTTCATGTGATTTTAGTAACAGAATTTTAAGTGTCTCACATGGTAGATTTCATTAAACTGAGTCAGTATTTAGAAGGTTATGTAACAAAAGACTCATCTCCACACATGCAAAGCAGTCTAAAGGATCATCAGCACCCTTGTTGAGCTGTGCAACTCATCATGATGGAATGACTTTCCAGGGCACCTTACAGGCACAGGAAGGTCACTGCCTACAGGGTACAGCACATGAAAGACATTACAGGAGGAAGGGGAAATAGTGTTTTGTGATCAGGGAGGAATTAAAGGTGGGGAAAAGGGATAAACATGTTTTTTCAGAAGGAGCAAGTGTGTGAAAAAGAAGGAACAGTGTGATGAAAGGGCCTGCTGAGTGTAAAGAGAATGGAAGTCTACCAGATTTGGCAACTCTTAAGAATACTAATAAAAACAGCTTTGTAATAATAGTTTAGCCGGTGTTCCATGTTTCTTGTCACTCAGTAACGGCAAAATTTGTGAAGTTTATACTTCTTATTTTCAACTTAAAAAACTTACATTTTCACAGCAAGCTTGTTTTTTTCCAGTTCAGGTATTTTGACTTTAGGCAATGCACAATACAAACTATAAATTAGTATCAACCTAAGCCTACTTGTAACACAACGGAAAAAATAAAGTAGTTTGAAAATATTACATTATATACTAGTAGCATGCTGGAGCATTGCTCAGTGTAATTTTCAAAATGGAGAGTAATGAGAGGATTGCAAGAAAAATAATTTATTTTTGTCTATTGGCACATCTGAAAATTTCTTCTAGACATTAAATTAACATCAGAAATTCCCCAGTTTTAGATTTTATATTTGCTTATAAGTTAATATATGCCAGATTTAGTTAATATTATTTCATACTGTATTCATATTATCTTAATAGTTCCAGTACATCCAATATTAACAATATCTTAAATTGTATTTTAATATTATGGATGTAATTTAGAGACTATGGTCCCTCTCTGCATTACTAAAAGTATCACCTACAGGACCCATAGGACACTGTATCAGTTTTAACCAACTTAACTATTTATTTTTTTAAAACAATTTCTGTCTTTATTACCTCCAATAAGCAACCTTGCCATCAAGAGAATGAAGACAGATCACTCAGGTAATCATTATCATCCCAACACTTAACTTATACCTTTTATAACTAACTATTAACAGCTTAACAGTCTACTAACAAATGTTTAAGTCGCCTAAACTAGGAATACCAAAAATGTACAGAAATACCCATTACTGAAAAAGCAAAATTTCTGTATTTCAGCCTTGTCTGTTCTAAAATCACGACATAAAAGAGAAAAATGTTTTCTGTCGTAACTTTCAACAACATATCTGTACCTATCAAGACTGATGGACAACCTTTTTCCACTTCATTTTCCTTCTCTTTTGGGGACCTTGGGAGAGAGCACTGAAGAGATTAATTCCCTTCACACCTGTAAGTGCTCCGTCTTGAAGATAACTTCACTTAGCACTTTCTTTGAGCTCTCAGATTTGTTATCACAAAGTGCTTGATTACATCAATCATTGCAGGAGTCCCATTAATACCATGTTCTATAAGCACGCATTCACCAAATTACTGCTTTGGTAAGTAGACACAGAAAATGTTACAGTGTGAACACATCACATCCTAAATAAAAAGCATGCTCATTCCAGGTTACACACCACAAGATCTCTCCTTTTGGAGGAATTTGCTCTGCTCCTGTGAGATGCACTGACATCCAAGGAACTCTTGAGAATGAAATTATAAAAATATATCAAGATATGAAATAAACTTTTAAATTTAATTCTATTAATCTTCATTGAATGACAGAAAATAACTAAGGCAGTCAAAGAAATTCTAAGTAAACCTCCCAAAAATGAGCTTAGCTATCTGCCCAATTCAAACCCTCTTGTTTAGACAATGGCCAATTACTTAATCTCCATCTTGGTGTATTTGCTATGTCAACCAAGACGAGACCAGATCTGAGCAAATCTGTAGCAGCTCACAAGTTTCTAACTGTTGCACATAGCATAGTTTACATGTTTTCTTGATGAAGTATTTACTGTTCAAAATTATTTGGTAAAACTACCTGTGTGGCAAATTGCAGAAACACTTAACTCTAGCACTTGCACGACATTACACAAAATTCAGTTAATCAAAGACTACATTTAATTGCCAAGACCTCTTAGCAAGTGACAATCACTTTTTTTAAAAAGTCACACAAAGAAACAGCTCATTCCAACTCCCAAAATAAATAACACCAACCCTTTTATTTTAGCAATTTGTCCCTTTCCTGGCCTATATACCCAGATCAATGACCAACTGATTTCTAGGCAGATCCAAGACCAGGAAAATGTTTACATATCCTCAATAAAACCATTCTTTAGCAATGTATATGGCCTAAAGATGATATAAAAGACCCTATACAATAAATATTTCATTAGCAGTCTTTGGGATACCTTACAACCTTCAGCTAAATTTTTTGCCATTAATGAGTAATATATTCCCACCTTCTCAAAGAAAGAGAACCTTGCATCATACCAAACTCTTCTTCAAATTGTATCTTAAGGTACTGATACCTTTTCTTTCACAAATACTACAGAAACACAGTAATACTCAAAGTGCAAGAAACGGCTGGAAGATTGAAACATATAAAAATAAACTACTTTTTTAACATTTATGGAAATAAAATACCAGATGAACTTAAACATTATATGTGACTTAAAATAATGACTTCAAATACTTAAAAAACTTGGAAGTTTCATCCTTTCCATTAGAAAATGAAACCAGAACCCAAATGTTTTTTTCCTTTGGTTTGGTTTTTAAAAGCTGTGATGAAAAAGAAAAAGTATACAGTTTGAACACAAACCAAATGTGAATGTCGACTGGACTGGTGAGAGTATCTGGCCCTCTCTGCATCTTCCTGAGAAAGAAGAAATGCAGAGTTATTTCATAAGGAAGGAAAAAAAACCTGACATAATATGGGGAAGGCAAAGTGAGCAACATGCTGTTAGCACTTTTAATGCTATGTGTCATTTTGAATAATCCATGCTGTCAAGCAAACTCATTCAAGTCAGAAGAGCTCATGCCAGCTGATTTGGGTGACTGAGGCAAGATATTACACCAGGGGATGCAAATAAGGCAGGTTAATATAATTACTAATCTGTGTTCAGTAGTCTTTCTTACAATTAGCATATTAATGTAGAAAAAAGCACAAAATTGTTTAAATTAAGAAATTAAAAATAGAGAGCTTTACAAAATTACAAGTACATAAGTAAGAAATGTACCATATAATTACTATATTCAGATTTTAAGTAATTTACAAAGTTATTTTAGCCCTAATAGAAATTATTATTCTGTTTTCACATACATACTCCACATTTTCTTCTCTATTAGAGGAACAAAGCTTCTTAAGCAAATTGATCAGTTTTAAGTTCTACAGCTAGTTTTAATCTACAGTGACAGTAAAAATAATAAACCCAACTTATAAAATCTGAGTGATGACAACTAGCTACGGCACCTTAATATCTTTTATTCTGTTGAAAGATGAGAGAATGTTCATTTTGGTTCACACAAAGGAATATGTGAGAAGAAGCAAGAGAAAAACCACAATTAATTTAAAATTAAAACATATTTCACATGCCATAAGCATCTCAAATGTTTACAGTATGAAAACATGTTAAGAATAACCTTAATTTTAAAACTATCCCGTTTGGAGGCTACAACACAGTTCTAAAAGTAGGAATTCTTCCTTAACTTACTTATTTCCTACAATTTTCAGTATGTTGAACTATTCTAAAGATTGTAAGCCAGTTATTTATAGAATTAAAGGCTTTGCCTCCAGATCAAAGGTGGGTATCTAAAGACTAAAACTAGCTTTCATATTGCTTATGATCACATGGTTATTGTCTACATCTTCACTGGATACATTAATTTGTTTAAAACTATGTTATGACTATTCAATAGGCCTATTTAAAACTCTGCCAGACAATTTCCCGGGCGGGAGGGTAGGTTCCTTTCATAACGACATTTTAGTCTTCCTCTCTATACTGTCTGTTTTGAGGTTTAAAATGAATGTTCATGCTATTTAACTTTTCAACACAATATAACTAGATCATTGCCAGTTTTAAATATTCTTTGTATCTCTGGTCTAAATGGACAAGTACCTCTTAGCAACATCTGCAGCAGGCAAGAAGAGAGTTTACTATTTATATAAGATTCCTCTTAATTGGTGGGTTAATAAGTATTTTCCTGACATTCCATCAGAAAATAGCCAGTGTTAAGTGCTCAGCATATTCAGGTCAAAGGATTAAGTACTATAGTACATACTGCAGATAGCTGCTGCTGGTATCTGTCAAGCTTGATTTCTAAAAATTCAAGTTTGAATTATGCATGTTATCCAATACAGAGGTTATGCCTCCCAGTCCAGGAAAGAAGTGCACATCTGTTCAGAAATCTCCTGCAGCAGATGTGCCTCTTAGGACTGCAAAAGGAAGGTGGCATTCAGTTGAGTGGCATTAATTTTGAGTGAGATTCCTCAGAAATACAATCTATGTTCCATGTTTTGGAAACCCTTGATACCAAGCAAAAGAACTTTCAAAGGTACATTCCACCAAGAAATACAGAAACCTATGTTGATCTTGAGAACATGAGAACTAATGTATACACAAATATCAGCTAGCCAAAGAGACAATAAAGAGTCAATACAACTTTGCAAATAAAATTCTAATGACATTCCTAGGATTTTTCAACAGAGATTAACTGTCATTGTAGTTTTAACTATTTCAAATGATGGCTAGTCTCAGCATGTATTACTTAAATCTTAATGATTCAAAACATTTCCACAGTGAATAGTTTTCTAAAAGCTAGAAAAACCCCTCACATCTCCCATATACCCTTTTAAGAGGCACACGAAATTTGTGAAATGAATCCTCCAAAGAAACATTGCAATCAACTCAGTCTTACTCCAGTGTCTGGTAGAATCACGGAAAATCCTATTCTGGGAGATATTGAAAAATACCTGGGGAACAACTCAGTCATTGGTATGGCTTCATGAGGGGAAACTCCTGCTTGTCGAACCTGATTTTTTTATACAACAGGGTAATCTACCTAGGTGACCTAGGAAAGTCAGTAGATTGTATCCTTTTTGACTTCAGCAAAGCTTTCAATACTGTCTCTCACAGGATCCTTCTGGACAAAGTGGCTTGCACACAGCTGGATAACCATGTTATATGATTAATGAGCAACTGGCTCACAGGTCGGCCACAAAGGGTTGTAGTGAACGGAATGACATCGGACCAGCATCAGGTCACTGGTGGGGTTCCACAGGCTCATCTTAGGCCCAGGTCTCTTCATAAATTACTTGGACGCAGAACTCTAAGCAATAGTAAGTTTGCCGATGACACCAAAGCGGAGGAGCTTGAGGGCAGGGAGGCCCCACAGCGAGACCTTGGCAAATCAGAGAGATGGGCAAGCACCAATCATATTGTCTTGGTTTGAAAGACAGGTGTCTGCCAGGGAAGGCAGGAACTTCCCTTAGAATGGAAAATATGACCTCCTTCTCTCCAAATTATTGTAACTTTGAAATTACGGGGCTTTCAGGCAAAGATATGGGAAAAGGAGTAACTGTTCTTTACTAGTCTGTATATATGTATAACAAGGCAAACAGACAATGATGGCAGCAACAACAAACGAAACCAGAAACCCAGTACCAGCCTTCTCTCGGCTGTCAGGCCCTTTCCCCTTTGCTGCAGTCACGGCCACAGCCGGCAGGGGCGCTGGTGGCTCCCGGCCGGGCAGGGCAGGTGCGATGATTCCCCCGCGGCTGCAGGGGGCGCTGTGGCGCGAGCTCAGCCACCTCTCCACACGGGTAATGGCGGCGCAGCCGGCACCAGAGATTGAAAAGGGGCTTCTTCCTTTGCAAACTCACGGGGGGCAGCCGGTCCAGTGCCCCTCCGGATGGTGAAATGGGCTGTAGCAGGAACCTTGGAGCAGCAAGCTGGAATGGCAGAGGTGAGCACACCCCCCAGGGTGGCAGACAAAATGTAGCAGAAACTCCACAGCCCTAGCAGCAGCCACGGGGGGTTGGGCAGGCACAGGGTGTCAAGTTAAAAGTCTACCGAAAACCCTGAAGCAGCGGCAGAAAACAGCGGGGCTGGACAGCAGCAGCCAGGCTGCTGCAAGCACGCAGGAGATGCTCCCTCCAGAGGGTGTCAGGGTCCTGGGTTTTCCCCTGTAGCACCCAAGTAGATGGTGTAAGAGACGGTCCGAAAATCCCTCATCTGCCTCACGATCATTGCCGAAGACAGAGACTGAACACAGCAGTCCTGGCCTGGCTGAGGTGGGATTGTCTGCCAAGTGTTGCCTACAGGTGTGCCCACTGGGAACTGGTACGCATTCCTGAGGAAAATTAGTGCAGGTCACAATGGACTGCGCTGTTCTTGCTGCCCAGGCGGGAAGGACTGCGCCGAAGCAGAAAGGAATGACCTGTCCTGTACACCTCTCCGGTACACCTGTCTTGTACGTCTGTCCTGTACCTGCTTCCCAAAGCAACGGACCCCATAACAATGGCTGTACATTTCCCAACCTCTTGGCCAGTTGCCCCTCGCTTCTGAAAAGGACTATAAAGGGACCTTCTAAAATAACCAAGTAGGAGATCTCCCCACGGAAAGAAGACGAATCTATTGGCGGAAGACCACGTGGACTTCGTCTCATCCGTTGGTAGCTATTGCCCCTCTTTTTCCCCCTCTCTACTTTGTTTCTCTCTCTCTCTCTCTCTCTCTCTTACTCTATTCTATTGCATTACTGTGTTGTGGGCACTTAATAAAGGTGCACTGTTTTGATTAAAACTGAAATCTCTTGTGTCCTTTTACACTCTGAGATCGATAAACGAACCATCACGACCCCCGCTTGCATTAGCGGATCGTGACAGATGGTGAAGGTCCTTTCCAGTGAGATCAGGTGTTGAAAGGGTCCCAGTTCAATAGCCGCTCTTACAAGCAAAGGCTTACCCATGGTAAAGAGAAGCAGTGCACTATACAACTCCACAGTGGCAGAAAATTCTCCCTGCAGAAGCACCCTGACTGTCTCCTCTCCAATCCTGAGAGCCAGGGACAAGCCCAGCCCCTCACCCCCAGGCAAAATTTCACAGTATCTCTGCACTTCCAAAGAGAAAGTCCCCCAGCTAAGAGACTGCAGCCAGCTGCACCCCTTCCCCCCATCTTGGCCACATCTTTTGTCTCTCTCAAGTATCCATGTACCGGTCTCTTAGGCAACAAATGGGAGAAAAATTCCCTAAGAGAAAGAAAAAATCTGAACAAATCCTAACCTCCAACACATATGAAGTTTAACAAAGACAAGTGCTGGATTCTACACTTGGGATGGGACAACCCTGGATGTACAGACAGACTGGGGAACAAGATGCTGGAGGGCAGCACCACAGAAAGGCACCTGGGGGTCCTGGTTGACAGAAAGTTGAACATGAGTCAGCAGTGCCTGCACAGCCAGGAGGGCCAACCATGTCCTGGGTGCATCAGGCACAGCATCAGCAGCCAGGCAAGGGAGGGGCTTGTCCCGCTCTGCTCTGCACTGGTGCAGCTTCACCTCGAGTGCTGTGTGCAGTTTGGGTACCACAATATAAGAAAGATACAGAGCTGTTAGATAACGTCCAAAGAAGGGCAACCAAAATGGTGAAGGGGCTGGAGGGGAAGCTGAACAAGGAGTGGCTGAGGTCACCCTGTCTGTTCAGCCTGGAGGAGACTGAGGGGAGTCCTCACTGTGGTACTGAACATCCTTATAAAGGGAAGTGGCGAGGCAGGGATTATCTCTTCTGTGGTAACCACTGAGAGGACCCAAGGGAACAGTGAGTCAGGGGAGGGTTAGACTATATATAGTTGAACTATATATAGTTGAACCACATACATATATCGTTTATGTCTGTGTGTGTATATATATATATGGTTATACATAGTTTATACATAATTAGACACTTTGAAATGACACACAGCAAATCATTAGTAAATTAACTTCCTCCAAAATCCTATATTAGTTCTCTGAGTGGCAAAAACATGCACAACACGTGATTTTAGCCTACCATCCATTTCTGGACATGAGCCCATTTTCTATCATATGAATGCTGAGAAAACTACAGAATGTAAAAAGAAAACCAAACAAACCATTTACCATTTAAATTATAGTCACCACACAAGACTGGATTCCTAAATTGAAAACTCAGAAAAATCTACATTAATTGCCATGTAATCTTCAGAATAATAGCAATTTTGAACTCCAGCAGTTCAAAAACTGAAACTGCAGCACAATGAGAACCATATAAAATTGGGGCAAAGAATGTTTTGCATATTTCACTTACTACCACAGAAAAAAACCCCACCACAACCAAGTATCAACATTACATGCATTTGAGTGTAATCATGATAAATAGTAAATTCTCAATGTTTTACATGCAATGTCAAAACCTGAATTAAATGCAACAACCAAGCAATAACCATACTGCTGAAAACCTAGTTTCTAGGATTTTTTTTTCTCAAGAAATGCAAACTTTTTTTAGGAGAAACGTGTGGAGCAAAACGCAACTGTAAGTGTAAATATTACCCCATTTTAATAATTTTTTTAAAATAAAGATCTTGACAATAGGTATTTACTGTGAATACTTTCAGTATAATCCAATCCTAATGCTGAAAATACTCGCACAAAACTGAATTACACTGAAAGGCAAAATCTTAAGCAAATGCAGATATAAAATACATTATGAATTTTTGTAAAGGTTTGCAATAATTCCTGATGAGTTACACTACCTCTTTTTGCTGTCGCTCCAGCTCTCTCATACGTATATCTCTTGCTTCTGCTCGAGCTGCCCGTTTTGCTGCAAGTCTGGCTTCTGCCTACAAGCAGATGGAAAATAATTAAAGTTAAAGAAAAGTTTTTTGAATAATGGTTTGAGTACTCAGTTTCTTCACAAGTATACATTAAGATTCTAACATCATAATACAGAATAAAGAAATCAGAGTTCTCAAAATAAAATTTCAAAAAGAATATGTACCTAACTCTTTAAAAGACAGCATTGCTAGTCAAAAGAATTATATGTTCATTTTAAAAGTCATAGAATGGCTTGGGTATGAAGGGACCTTAAATATCATCTAGTTCCAATGCCCAGATCAGGTGCCATCAACTAAACCAGGTCACTTAGCGCCCCATCCAACCTGGTATTGAACAATTCCAGGGATGGGACATCCACAACTTCTCCGGCCAACCTGTTCCCGTGCCTCATCACTCCCCTAGTAAGAATTTCCTCATAACATCTAATCTAAACCTACTCTCTTTTAGTTTAAAACCATATATTCCCTGATGTCCTAATGCTATCTGCCTGTGTAAAAAAAGTCACTCTTTTTTATAAGTCCCCTTCAGGTACTGGAAGGTCACAGTGAGGTCTCCCCAAAGCCATCTCTTCTCCAGGCTGAACAACCCCAGCTCTCTCAGCCTGTCTTCCTAGGTGAGATGCTTCAGTCCTCTGAGCATCTTTGTGGCCATCACCAAGTTCTTTTTCCAGTCTGGACTCACATGTGAGATTGCCCCAACTGATGTGCAGTATGTTGTACTTTGACTTGTTGAACTTAAAGAGGTTCTCATGAGCCCAAGTTTGTCCAGGTGGCCCTGGATGGCATCCCATCCTTCTGTTGTGCCAGCTGCACCACTCAGCTTCATGGATCTGCAAACTTGTTGAGGGTGCACTCGATCCCACTGATGTGTCATTGATAAAGGTATTAAAGAGCCCTGGTACCAAGATGGACCCCTGAGGGACACAACTCATCACCAGCCTCCACCTGGACATAAGAGCATTGACCACAACTCTGGCTGCATCCATCCAGCCAATTCCTTATCCACTGAATAGTCCATCCATCAGATCCATGTCTCTTCAATTTGGACATACGGATTCTGTGAAGGACCTTGTCAAAAGCCCTATAGAAGTTTAGGTAGATGACATCTGTTAGTCTTTCCTTGTAAACTGCTGCTGTCACTCTGTCATAGAAGGCCACTGGATTGTTATTGGTGAAGCCTTGCTGGGATGTCTCAGATCATCTTCATTGAAACAATGCCTCAACATTGTTTCTATAAGGATCTGCTCCACAGTTGTCCCAGGCAAAGAGGTGAGGCTCACCAGTCTGTAGTTCCCTGGGTCTTCTTTTCTACTGTCTTTTAAGTATAGAAGTGATGTTTCCCTTCTTCCAGTCACTGGTGACTTTGTTCAACCAACATGACTTTTGAAATAAAATGGAGAGTGGCTTGGCAAGATCAGCCACCTCCCTCAGGACCGTGGGATGCATGTCTGAACTGAGTGCAGAAATATTACTATCGCTACAACTTGAAAACTAATATCTTGTGGACTTGAAAAGGACTTTGCCTATGCATAGTATTTGAACAGACATGTACACAACTGAAGAATCTTTGGCTACAAAAAGACATTAAAACCAAAAAAAAAAAGAATCAGAGATACTGAACCACTACCGTCCATGCCATATTTAAAGTTTTGCTGCAATTTGGAATTATTTCAAAAAGCAAACATCATTCATTGAGAATACTTCAAATAGGAATCAAAATCAAATTGATTATTGAACAAAATACAACAACAAAAAAATATTATCATTCCTCAAAAACTACCTTCAACACTATCACCCCAAAGGGACTTCCCTACCTTTCCATTCAAACCCTTATACTCCCAACACCTTCTTTGGACACAGCTCCAGCACTCAGGACCTGCTGTAAGACAATTTAACTAACTACCATAGCAGAAAGTTAAGAGCAGCAAAAACCCAGTAGTTTTCTGAGTTTTCTGTGTGTTACTGAAATGAATTGGCTTGTACAAGGACCTTAACAGACCAAGCAAAAGGTATGAGCAGGACAAACAGTAGCAAGACCTTCCCCCTTTCAGTAGCAAAAAGCTTATTTCTGCACTGCTTGTGAAACCTGGTTATTGGTGGATAGAACTGAATATTCTCCACCTTCTATCCAGCCTCAACAAAAAGAGAAAGTGTCTTTCAGACTCTAAATGCTACCTCACATTTAATCAGCTAATTACATGAAGGAATAAATTTTGCCATAAATCTCATGTTTGAGGAAAGCACAAGATCAGTTGTTTCATGTTTGAATAATGAGTTGACAAAAATTCTCTCAAATTCTTTAAATATTAAACCATTGAAGACAGGTCTTCCACCAAAGATTCCAGTTGTCTATGTAATGTTAATTAAAAGCTTTTGAGAAACAGCAGTAGCCAAAAATTCAGAACTCCTAACAACCAAAACAATTATAGAAGTTCCTAAAACTCCAATGGATTTTTGCTTTTGATTAAGGATAGGGTTTTTCCTGCTTTTGCCACTGTCACAGCAAAGATTTGTGTAAAACACTGGAAGCCTATAAAACTATTTTACTGTGCTTCAGGAAAACAGAACAGGTATATAACTTGGAAATTTAACTTCAAATTACGATTAAACTACAGGCACAAAAATATCTTATCAAATAATGACAAGACAGAAGGCAGACTCACTACAGCTTTATTACTAAAAATAGTTTGTCTTAACTCCAAATGACTCATGAAGACTGTTTTTTCTGTATTTTGCATACTCAGATAAAACAATTCCAAGGCTGTGTCAACACTCCTGACTGCCATAATATAATCTATTTTCAGAGCAGCATAAAGCTACTCTTCTTCCTACCTGATGACAGCACACAAGTAAAGCAAGGAAATTGCCATGCAACAGGAAGTACTTCCATTTGTAGGCCATTATCGCTGTCGCATATAAACTGTAACATAGACAAGTATGCAGCACAGAAAGAAAAAGGACTCGAAGAGCTGAAATGTTTGGGTTTAGTTTTGTCTATAAAACAGCAGATATATGCATTTGGCCTTCAGGCTCTGGCAAGGCTTTACTGTTAAAGATAGAAAGTTAATTGGTTTACTGATTCATGCTAAAAATCAATTCATATTTCACCACTCTCTCCTAGTCCTACAGCCAGAGATCTAACTTTAAATTCCTACAGTACAAGGGAAGCTCCATGTCTTCTAATTTACTATACCCTTGATAAAACACAAGTGACTTTTACAAACGTTTGTCATAAAATGGGTGCCTGAAATTGAAGAAAAAGAAAATCTTTTTACAGAATTTTTTGGGAAGAAATGGTTTCATATTACATTGATTTTTAACCTGAGCAACTGGATTCCTTTAAAAAGCACACAATCTCAAAAAACACAAAAAACTTGGCAAGTTAACTAAAAGGGCAGTTCTCAGGCTTCCTTCACCATACTTTAGAGCAAGAAACAAATCACAGTACCACTTGAAAGGCCATCATACCCAGTAATTCTTTATTCTCAGCAGATCTTTTAGAGCACAGGCTTTATGCTATTGATACAGCACTAACATAAGTCTTCTTAGCTATGTTATTGAAATTCAAAATTAACAATAATAGAAAAACAACCATAATTCAAAAGGACATAGTTTTCTTCCTGGGTGTTGCTATTCACTCTCTCATCTTACTGAAAAAAGCCCATAGAAGTTGTGAAACAAATAATCACCAACAAATCCTTCACAAATAAATTTCATCAGCTACATTGAAATAAAGTCTTTAAATATCTACTAAGGAAAATGTAGAGCCACAATAGCTTTGGATAAAGAACTGTTTGGACTATAGAAGCAGCACAGAAACACTAGACTACTAGTTTTTATTTTTTTGAATAAACCAGCAAAAGTACAGGTAGTCATGTTACCACGCTTTTCAATTCAACTAGTATTTGACTCAAGAGGGCATACCAAATACAGCACTTCCGTGCTCATAGTAGCTTGGGAGTCAATACAGATTGCTTTCTACAGCCTGCATTAAACGAAGTCCAGTCTTAGAAGAGTAAAGACTGGCCACTACCACCCTGATTTCAGTTTCACTCGTGTGCTGGTTTAACAAAACTTGGTTTGTGGGGGCAGGAGAACTCAAAACTTCTATGTCTGGCGCAGAGCCAATTGCTGAAAGCTCTGACAATGGGCAGGTTACTAGACCAATTAGACAAACTGGTAACGCCTCTGTGATGACATATTTAAGAAAGAAGAAACTGGGAAAAGTTCTTTTTCTTGCTTCCCTGCAAGGGGTGGCGGGGGGCAGGCCCCTTCCTGGAAAAGGGCTGCTGGGACTTCCTGGCACAGCGGCCGGGACTGTGCCACTGGGAGGGACCATCCCAGCACCCCCTCCTGAGGCCGGCGCGGCCCGTGTGGAACCAGGCAGAAACACCACGCAGCCGGCAGCGAGAGACATGGCGAGTATTTCCCCAATGCAGAGCCCGGACAAGATCCGCTTCTCAACTGCAACTTACAGACACCAATTTTCTTCCACGTCAGAGAAAAAGGGAAAGTGAGGTCACGTGAGGAAGGCCAACATGGCAACACTGAAGTCGGTGGGGAAGGGAGAGAGGAGGCGCTTCAGGCACCGGAGCTGAGATTCTCCTGCAAGCGCTGGTGAGGACTGTAATACAGCAGCTTCCCTATAATTCATGAAGTGCACGGGAAGGGGTGCAGAGATCCACGCGCAGCCCATGAGGAGTGCTCATGCTGGAGTGCGTAGATGCTGAGAGGCTGTGATCTAATAAAGAACTTGAACAGAGAGAGATGATCCTTACTTTTAGAGATAGAAGAAGAGAGCCTTTGCTTCCAAACTGGAACAGCTTATCCTTAAAAGACTAAACCCCATGAACTACTATGACCCACGCTAGGCAGTTGTCGGAAGACTGCATGACCCGTGAGAGGGATTTTCACATTGCAGCAGGTTCAGGGAGGCTGTTCCTTGTGAAGGTTGAAACCACGCTAGAAAAGTTCACTGAGAACTAGCTCCTGTGGGAAGGATCCTACAGCACAGCAGAAGAAACTTTTCCTTAAACATAAAAAAAGACTCTTAAGAAATGAAATACTGATCAAAACCCCATGTTTGTTTTCCTTATGCAGGTGGTGGAAAGAGGAAGGGACTGGGGAAGAAAGGTGTTCTGAAAGTTTGCTTTAGTTCTTATTATCCTTTTAATTCTGTCAATTATAAATCTTTACACTGTTTTAAGTTTGGAACCTGTTTTGCCTTAAAGTGTTTCTCCCCTAATCCTTAACTCACGAAAATTTCCCCCTCCTCTGCTCAGCTATAACAGAGGAAAATAAGTGAATAGTTTTTTCATGGGTGCCTGGCATAGCCAGTGTCAAACCCTGACAACTGGTCATTATTCTCTACATAGCCTTTAGACCAGACACGTTAATAAAATGTATTATGATAAAGATCCATTGTAACATTATTTAATTGAAGTACAGTTTATTAAAAAGTGATATAACATACTGAGTTTCTGTTTTTCTGAAATAAAAATTCAACTGTGTATTGTCCAAGGTCTAGCAACTCTCACACTATTTCAGAAGCTTCCTAATGGAACTTCTGACTGATAAAAAGAAATGGGATAGCTGAATTTTCTTGAAGACTAACTGCAAATAAGATGAGGTATTTAAACCTGGTACACTTACACTGGTGGCTTAAATAATTCAGCATGGAATTTATTCAGAGAATTTATCAAAAAGGACATAGAAGACTACAGAGGAAATCTTTGTAACAGAAGAAATTGCATAGAAAAAACAAGGAAGAGGCCCTCAAGACTTTGCTTGGGCATGAATAAAGGACTAGTTAATAAATGATTAATTTATAACTAAATCTGCAAATTCTCTTTTGTATATGAACACACTCATACTACTCATATTTACGTTCTACTGTAATGACAAATATGTGTTTTTAAACCAATACTGTACTTCTTTGGGTATTAGCTCTCGTCTAGGTAACAAAACAAAGCAATCTGTTCACCACTGAGTTCTGGAATTCCTCATTTCAAAATAGGGACCGAAATTTTTTTTTTTTGTTCATGTAATGGAAGTGTTTCCTTGTACCTGCGTAAGAAGCATTTCATTCTAGAAGATGGTTATCCTGGCTGTTTTCAAGCAGTTAAGCAGTACCTTACTGCAGTGTTCACTTCGGTTTATTTTATTGCATATGTGTAAATATAGAGGTAGCAAGACAATGTTCTCCTTCCAGGAGGTGATGTAGTCAGTTTTCTGATTCTCACCTAAAAACCAATTGTTATAAGCTGTTTACAGTCATTTAGAAAGCCATCTCTGCTTCTTCAATTTTTTCACCTTTGTTTTTAAACATATTCTACCACAATCTTTTGAATTATCTCAACTTTCAAGGATAACATGTAGTTCTTCAGATAAAGGCATTTTTGGCAAGAATGAAAGAAGAAAAGAAAGAAGATGAGACTTTAATGTGAATGCCTTTGTAAAGATTCAGTCTGGAGTCTGTCTCTCCATTCTGATGTATTTTCCTTAGTCTCTCCATAGCAATGACCATGTTTTTTCCTAGGTAAGCAGCATGATATTAACACAGAATTGATATGGTAGAAGCTTCCCTTCATGTTGATCAAGGAGAAGCATAACTTCTATCTCCATAGTGTAGGTAGGCATCTTTTTCTTTCCCTTGCCTGCAAGAAGGAACTCACTAGAAAGCAACAGTATTTCATTTCTAATTTTTATACTCTGGAGAAGGTGATTCATTAATTGGCTCATATTCAGCATAAAAGCTTCATAAGATTAAAATATAGGCTATTCTAAAATGTTATTCACCTCTGAAAAAATTAGAATTATTTTGTCATCATGGGCTGATGTATACCTGTAACATATAACTCGCTTCTCTCTCTGCCAAGGGATATGCAGTCCTGCAATTTCCAACACAGGAGGCCCGGTTAAGGAGCATTTTACTTCTTCTACCAGACGGCAGTGGTGAGGGCACCGACTGTCCCTGCTGCAGTTCCCGCTGCTCCCTGTCTGCCATGGGTGCGAGGCATGGCACTAGGACACCCTGCCAGCTCTGGCTAAGCATCAGGGTGAGCATTTTAAAAATGTTCACCGTAATTCTTAATAGATAACGACATATAGCAACTTAAACTTTATTTCATCTTCTCATTAAGCAAACAAAGGATTCTGTACCCATGGCAGGGGGGTGGGAACTAAATGATCTGTAAGGTCCCTTCCAATCCAAACCATTCTATGATTCCTTCTCCAGCTCATTTCTTCTGTATTCTCATTTCCATGCTTTTTGCCCTTATCTCCATACTGTCTCATGAAATCAAGGCAACATCATTTACATGCCAAAAGTATTTCTTATGGCTCCTCAGAAATATCTTTTCTGCTTACTTCTGAAGTCTCTGCCCCAGTTGCCTACAAAGCAAAGACTATGAACAACAAAACCTTTAGTTTTAACATGACTTAAAGGTTTAAGAGTCTTTATTTCTGGTATCTCATTCTTTTTCTATTTATTGTACAGATTCATATATATTATAAAATCTCTAGAATATTTTACATTGTATAAAATATCTTTAACCACTATTAAAAACAAAACCAAACAAGACTTTGAATTAATAATAAAGTAGAAATAGCCAATTGAAAAATATTTAGTGATCTCTTACTAAAACAAATTAAAAAATCACCTAGCACCTACAAAGACAATATCCATGAAGATGGAATTCTTTGGGGCTTTGCTTGTTTCTTAACAGAAGCTGAACCTACATGAAGAGAAAAAAACATGTACTAATCTTTAAATAGATTCATATGACAAAAACTATGTTGTTAACTGTTTCTAAATTCATTATAGAGCCCTCAAACATTTAAAAATACTCAACTCTTAGCTTTTTCTACCATGGTAATTCAGTAACATTACATCTTTACCAAAGTAAGAACAGTTGCACTCTATTCAAGGTTGAGCAACTACAGAGTGAATTTTAAATCAAAATGAATCTTTATTCTCTCCCATGAGAAAACACCTTACAAGTTTTCCATGCTCTTGCTATACAGTGAAAATAGTAGTGAGAACAGTTCCTGAAAAAAAACCAAACACCGAACCAAAACACAGAGATAAGATTCTACAAGGCAGAAATCCAGTGCAATCTGTTGCAATAATTGTCCACAAGCTCTAGTTCTGTGTCATCTAGTAACACAGCCCTGAAGAATGGAAGAGTTGCTGATGGAAACATCCAAAAAAAGGCTATAGGTAAATCCTGATTGTGCCTTCAAACTGCTGTTTAGCAGGTTGAAGATGGTAAGATGACACATCAGACACTTCTCACTCTCTGCCATGATATTGTATCTGAGCATGAACCACAGGCAATGCAAGAACACAGAAGTGACTAAAACCTCTGTTCTTGCATAATCAGACTGGTTTTGGAAAAAGAGGTCTCACATAATCATAAGAAATGCCTGGTGATGACAGGTTACTGCTAAATATTTTAAATGAGCACAATTTGTCTGCAAACTACAAAGACAAGTGAAGCAGTGATGCACAACTCAGCTGAAGATATTCTGTCCACAAAAGAATTTAATAAGCAGAGAATCCCCACAAAAAACCCATATGGAAAACATCTTGAGATTGTATCAGCTGCATTCCGTGTAGACTCTGAACACAACCTTGAGAATATAAACCTTAATTTTCTTTTATCTAGTTATGTGGGAATCCTTTTTGCTTAACAAATGAGAATATAATGTCGTCAGGAACCTGAAGTTACACGAGACAATCATTACCTGTACTTCGGGAAGCTCGAACTTCACACAAGACATATGAAACTGTCTTCTACACCAGATGACTTATTCTTTGTCAATATGAGAAAGCTAACAGTAACCAAAAGGTCACACAAAGGAACTCTCTCTGTTTTCAGGAGATAGGCTTTTTTTTTTTCTTTTAAGAGAGAAGCTGACTTCAAATCAACCTTGCTATAATTAGAATACACTCACCACTACTCCATTTTAATGTAGTTGGGTGCTTTTACACCCAGAGTTTCTTTATTTCCTTGCAGGGAACACTGGGACAATATATTCTACACCTGCTCCTGCAGCTTTTGAAAAAAGCATGATTAACTGTTGTACCAAGACAAGACTGCCAAACTGATCAACTTTGAGTAATCTCACTTCAGACATTGTGTAATAGGGAGAGTGCATTGCTTCCAGGAAAGGATGCACAGATAGGTCCCTGTCCCTGGATGTGTACATCACGTTTATTCTTCCTCAGTTCCAGTGAGCAAGGAAATTCAATGCCAGGAAAAATAATACACCATAGTATAAAAAGTAGATCCCAAAGAAAGAGGTTTAATAACTCAAAAGTTCTTGGAGTAAGGCAGAAATTCATTCCAGTGTTGATGTTTTAACATATTTGTGTGTAACAGAGATGTTGTAAAAATGCTTGTCTCAATGCATAGCCCCACACCAACGAAAAGATGTGAAAGAGCTCTCTACTTAACAAAAGTACAAAAAATAAAGGGGAGGGGACAGCCAACAGAAGAAGGTTTTCTGATGCAGAGGAAAGATGGAAAAAAATGAAAGAAATGTCGAAGAGGAAGCAGTATGACCAAGCACCTCAGATCCTACAACAGTGTCCTTGTCTTCCATTAAATATTTTCATATAAAATGACATCAGATTCAACCAGTGCAGAAAAATGACTATATGGAAATGAACTCAGTGGATCAGTGCCAAGGAACTCTTTAAACCAATTTCCTAGAAAGCAATGTTTACTGGTACTAAAAGGAATATACCTTTTTTTTTTTTTAATGCTTGCCACAGAACAAGGAAATCGCAATTTTGTCAAACTAAAAGTGGTAGAAAGGAATAAGAATAGCAGTTTCTGAAATCTGAACTTTTAGAGAAAAACCATCCTGAAATGTCATACACTACATTAGAGTCACTTTACTGGAGTTCTTTGTATTACAAATTCTGATACTTCCTAGTGCAATTTTGTGACTGCTCTGAATCCCAGAGCACTTTTATGCAGTTTCACCATGCAGATCATCCTGAATACAGCCTTTTGTTTCCACATATTCTGTTTACCATCTCTTAATACCTAGAACACCTTTAGGAAGATTTTCCACAGAAGACATGCGGATTACAGGACTCCATTCAATTCTAGTAAGTAATGTCTTCTAAAAAGATGTGATGTAAGAGAACAAAGCCCAACAGTAAATTTAAGTAAGATAATATGTATTACATCTTGCTATTGAGATCCTTTTCTAGGTTAAACAACAAGTTGATGTTATGTACTGGAAGCATGCAAATACTCAAAGAAATTTAAGGCCATATTCTTTCTTTTTCATTCGCTGTTTTCCCCAAAAAATGAGAGATGGAACTTGATAAGTGAGATCATACATGATCCAGAGTGCCACACAGAACTTGGCTGATAGGGTGAGACCTTCCATTAGAACTAGAACATGACTGTGAACATGACTTTCTGAAAAGATACCAACTAAACTTTTTTTTTAACTGACAAAGCATATCTTTTACCTACAGTCTATGATAGATACATTTGAAAATGCCTAAGGAAACTTTCTCTTCAGAGACCTATCACCTACCTATTTTGTCTTACGTATACACATATAGACAACTATTTACATTACAAAGCCAGTTAGAATCTGCATTTTGCACTCATTTATGTCAACTAGGGAGAGCAGCTTTGTAGATAATATAGCCCCAAAGGACCTAGATCCATTTGTATACAAACAGTATTGAGGCTTTTGCTCCCTAGTCACAGCATTTCCACCTAGAAAAACTCTGGTCCAAACAGACATCTCTAAGACTTTAAATTCCAACTGCCTTTTTCCTATATCCAGTGGAACGAAATTCCCCTTCGTATCAACTTCTTGTGAATTGCACTTTTTGCTGGTTATCTCCAGCCCTGGTTTTTTTAGGTGGTGAAATTCCTGGAATAGTGTACATATTAGGCTTAGTTGGAAAGAAATGTGACTTCTCACATTTGAAATAAAATCTATTACAAATATATTTTAATAACAACTACTACACATTCAACACTAAGACACTATACTTATCATCTTATGAATACCACACACTGTAATAGGGTAAATGTGTATAATTTTTAGTTTTACACTTGAGATAGCATCTGGATTTTTCATTTATCTTTAAGCATGTAAGTATCTGTAGAAATAGCTGCTACACTTAAAGTGTGATTCTGTGAAGTTATACTAGTCATACAATTAATATCTCACTATGTCAACATTTCAGTAAATGTAATTTTTTGATCAATAACTCTCTTAGCTTTTATTAATTGTCATATTTATGGCTAATTACACTTTTTTATGCACATCTTAAAAAAATTAACTCTTCCTGGATAACGAGATTGCTTTCATCCCTATTTCTGAATTTAAGACACTTTAAAATTAGCAAACCTCTCTGGCAATGTTGCTCAGAGCTTCATCTTCTGCAGAAAACCTGTCTTTCACTGGAGTTCTCTTCCGTCCTGATCCAGGAGTTCCCATTTTTATTCTCTGAATCTGTATTTGAAAACACAGACAGGAAAAAGTTCAGTTTTAAATCAGATCTGGAATTAAAAACAATCAACCAATCTACACTCCAAAATGCCCTAATTTTTCCAATCTTTAGCTACATAACATTCAAGAAACCTACATGCAATTGGCACGTAATGGTACAAAACTATCACAAAAGCTTGTGGCAGCTTTACAAAACGCCACTGCACCCTACAGAGAGCACATATAGCATTTTTCTACTGAACAGAACCCATCAGTTTACTTACAGCTTCAAAGTCAGGCACAACTGTAAACTGCTCCTGGCTCAAAAAGGATACCTCTGTAGTCTGAATTTACACAATTCCTACGAAGAGATATCCTTTAAAGTTATGGATGTGAAAAAGACCCCCTATAGACAACAAAGTGTTCAAGAATTAAATTTACATGATCATTAGAGTTCTCCCCAAAACAGAAAAGACTCAGCGGACAAACTTTACTAAGCATCCAAGCAGGTAGATGTGGCTTATTTACATTTTAACGCAGCTGTTCTCATGCAGTTGCAACAACTGCTATTTTCTAAACAAGAAGGTTTACTATAACAGAAATAAAGACATCTTTATGCAAAAACCTCAGTCTTTTGCCGAACAAGATTCTCAAATTGGGAAGTGAAGAGAGAAACATACTACCATCATATCCCCAGAATATGTAAGATACCCTCTTACTTTTCTTCCAGAAACCTCTTATGAATTGCAAGCATATAAAAATGACCAACAAAACAAAACACAGCCCATATAGCCACAATCAGAAAAATGTTACACTCCCCTCCCCTGCCAAAACCCCACAACTATATTTGTTTTTTTTTCAAACATCCTAAAGAAATCCTACTTCCAGATGTCCAGGTCCTCCCAAATGTCAGACTAGAATCTGGTGGTAGTCCAGCTATTTGACAAGGTAAGTATCCTACACAGGGTTTGAGAAAACACCTTAGTTAGAATAAAAATTTCTATTTGCAGGAAGAAGAGATCTAAAAGGTAACTAGTATTGGCTATCCTTCTGAAACTGAACTGGCACAAGAACTACCTCTCTTACTGGATCTAACTAGCGAAGACTCAGTAATTGATTATAGTTTAATTGGAGGGGAAGGAGGAAAAAAATCCCGAAGTGACAGGAGTATTTTTGTACAAGCAGAGCTTTTACTTTATTACTTTTATGCAGCGATCACAAAGTCAAAATATATTGGGGTATTTTCTGGCACTCAAAGACACCAAGTAGCATCACAGGACTTTTTTTTTTCTCTTATATTTTAGCTTCTACACCTTTTCACCCCCCTTCCCTTAATAACTTTATACCACTAGTCCTTTCTTTTCCTTGCAAGCAAGAAGATTTTTACTGTGCTTCAAATTTTACAGGTATTCTACTATTCTTCATGTGCTCAGTATTGTCACTGCTAATCCATTTGGTAAGAGTCTGTATTTTTAGTCTTAAAAACAAGCAAGTAAACTTACATCTTGTACTCAGGCAAATTTAGATAAATATATGCAAAAACAGTTTGGAGATCTCCGTGGCAGAAGTTTAAGCTCAGAACTAGAGGTTGCTGTCCACATTCTGAATGTCTCAAAAAATCTGTACCTTTTGTCAGCAATTCTTATTGGCTGACTTCAAATATTAAAAGCAGATAGGGCCCAAACTAGAAGTTACATGAACACAAAATAATACTCCCCCTGCTACAGAAGGCTTTAATGTTATACACTAGCCACAAGAAAAATCATGAAATGTTTATTACAATAAATGGGTTCATGTAAGAACAGAAATCCAGTCTATCTACTGAAAGTCACTAGCATGAAATTATTTTAATTGGCACATTAAAGGCCATATTTCTTTAAAAAGTATTTACCACATAAGTAAAAACTGAAGAATAACTGCACATACCATAGACTTGAACTGCAATTGTTGACATCCTTTAAACAACATACCATTTCTAATAGCCAACAAACTTTTGGTCTGTTAACTCAGTGAAATGCTCTTAGCTGGCAGACTGATTTGCAGAATGTAATCAGTTATATAGCTAATTTTAGTATAGCTATGTTCAGTTTAACAGGAAGTACTAATTTACAGAGTATAATTTCATAAAAATTAGGTGTTGATGCTTTACATGATGAAAACACACTTCATCTCAGTCACTGTGGAGGAAGGCAAGTATGGCATCCCTGCCAGCCATCTGCCATGCTTCTCACCTAGAATGAGCACAGAACTCCTCACTGAGCCCAAACACAAGAGGGAGCAGGACAGATTACCCATAAGGTATACAGAAACGTTGCCTTTGCCTACAAGGAGGAATTAAGAAAGTCAAAGCTCAGCTGAAACTAAAACTAGCAAAGGCTGATAAAGACAAAGAGAAAGGCTACTCTAAGGACATCAGGAACACAAGAAAGACTAAGAAAACTGTAGGGCCACTGTTTAGTGACACAGGTGACAGGCAGAATAGTCTGGATAATAACAAATGTGAAGAAGGAAATCTTTATGTGTGGGAATCAAATAAGCAAAACTGTCTGACAGAATACGGGCCCCAAACTGGTCACGTTGAAGAGCAAGAGGATCATCAGCTACATTCAACAGAAACTAGGAGATTAGTCAGAAGTATTTGTTTGAAGTAAAGGAGTCCTCTTGAAAATAAAACCAAAATCAAACTGAAAGTCTATACCAGCAGCAGAGACCTTAGAGGGATAACAGCATCAGTCAAAAACCTGGTTTGGTGTGAGAAATCACCCCACTGACTGCATGGTAATATCTGTCCAGGCAAACAATACAGCATTCCTCCCAGTGGATGCAAGATGCTGCATTCCAGCTAGCAGGTGGTCAGTACAGGGAGGGTCAGTACACACCTTAAGTATGTGAATGTGAGCTTGTTGGGTATGCTCTCACTGCATTAGGGCACATGCATTAGCACATAGCACAATACACATTAGAGAACAACAGAGGTACACACAAATCTAGAGCATCCACATCTCCAGCAGAAATCATGTGCAAATAGGGGACCTTAGAGTTGAAGAACAGAACAGTTAAACACCAGCCTAGAGAGGCTGTGAAATGTCCATCCCTGAAGACGGTGAAAACTTAATTAGACAAGGCTCTGAAAAACCTCTTCTAACTGAGAATACTTTGGGCAAAGGATGACCTCCAAAGAATTCTTCCAAAAGAAAATATATGATTCTATACTTATTATTGCTCTCAACTTTGAAACTAAACCTCAATATAAGCTTTCTTTAATTAAATGTTTTAATATTTCTTCAAGGGTCTTGTCACAATTTCTTCCATTCCATTTAACTTTTAATTAGGCTGATGTATATCAGAGTATTTAATTTCTTGTTATAAAGTTCGGTACTACAGAAGCCTAGACATACTGTAATATGCTAATTAGTCTAATACTATAAATATCATTATGCCACTTCTCGGGAAAATATAAGATGCCAATACTTGACATGCATGCAGAAATACTTCTGAGATGTTTCACTTCAGTAACTTTCTGATTACACAAAAAGTTATTTTGCTGCATGGGATAAAGAATTTTGCTGCTGCATGGGATAAAGAATTTAATACACGCTGTAACATTAGACTTTTCATTAAAAATAACTAAAGAGAACACCAAAACACAACCAAAGAACAGTTTGCTATTGTCTTTTATAGTTTAGAAAGTTTAATACAAAAGGAAAGAACATTATAATATCTGCTGCATTTACAGTTCAAAATTCCTGAGTCACATCTATTACATGCCTAATTCTATAGGCATGGTTACACATTGTATTACACAACTGATGAAGCGACATCCTGTTGCATTTCATTCCAAAACACTGAAGTGTCTGAAGGCTCCAAAAAAACCCAGAAGACCTGTGACAAAATCCCTCAAATGCCTCTCATTTGTCTTCACTTCAGGCATATATACATTTTTATCTCTTCTACAAGTCTTTGCTGTCTACTCTTCCTCATACTACCTTCTGACCAAAGGTTCTCCTTATTTCTTTTTTGCTTCCTAGGAAAAAAATCTGATTTGTCTTAAGTGAAAAAAAAAATAAGCTACACTACAAGGGCCTATCACTCACCACCTTCAACAGCACCACCTGTTCTAAATGCCTGGGTGTATGCCAGCATACCTGGCATTACATAGGATCCAGATACCTTAGTGTGAACAGGCTATAAATAACAGACCAAAACTCTCCATTTCTCTTTCAATAAAGACTACAAGATAACTAAAATTCATCTGTGTAGACACCATCTATGTATAATTGATTCAACAACAGAGGGGAATGGCACTGCTCTAGAACTGAGGTCTGTTAGAAACAGAATCTGAATGCAAAAGTATTAGTACTGCAATGGTTGCATCCATATTTGAGAAGGAGCATAATCATATTGGAAACCACAATCTTGTTTGCTTGATTTTCAGTGCTTTGTCCAAGCAAACTTCAAAGGAGACAAAGCAAATAGACATAGGAAAATCTAAAAATTATGCAAGACAGACACAAGAGTCTTCCTCAGAAGAAAGACCCTATACAAAGAGGGTACTCTCTTTGCAATTAATATGTTTGCTCATAGGTCCAAAACCACCCGTGCAAGAAAAAGGGCTGCATGATCACAGGGTGACCATGACCCAACAAAGGGGCATGTAGGAAGAGAGAGAAATAGATTAGGTTTTAATGCACTGAGAAAGAAATAGACTGAGTTTTAATGCAATAATTTTAAGGAATCATTTGGAATTTTCATTCAGAATGACCTTGTTCAGAATATTAACTGAAACAAGAACTATTGCCAAAAAAGAGCAGCTACTGTAAGTGAAAGAGCCGAACATTAAAGGGAAAATGCAAAGACTGACAAAAGCATATCATTACAATCTGTCAAAAGCTTACAGAGCTTAACACTGTACTGGAGGCAAAGTTATTCCACCTGATGAATTTCTGTTTTAAGGAGCTGTTTATCTCTCATCATGGCCCACTTCAAAAACTGTTAGCACAAAATTTCTGCTCTGAGTGGACAAGTTTATGTCAGCTTTTTCAGGGAAAAAAAACTCAACTCTTTTGACAACTGCACAATCCATCCCCTTAATTTACATTTTACTTGCCTTTTTAAAATCTGAGAAATACAATTTCTTATGAGATCATGGTATTTAGCAATAGAATTACAATTCCTTAGAGGGAGTCGAAATCCCTCTGTTGGTGTTATGAAATTAGAGACCAACAGAAAGTCCCCAGTTAAGACAATCAAAAAGCCATTATGCAGCTTGCAAGGGTCTGCAAGTGCCTGATGAATCCATGAAGTGCAACAGTGCCTGGCTAGCACTAGCGAACGTAAAGCAGTGCAAGACAGTAAATGTACTAAGGCATCCTATAGCCCTGCAGAACTACAAGACACCTCCAGACCTACCAAGCTATCTTTGGTGACCTTCACCAGTCTTTGCAAATTACCAAAATTCCAAAATGACGTCTGAAGTGAAGCAATTTCAAGTGGTGGCAACTTGTTCTATGAAGTATGAGTTCTCTGACAGTCAGTTGTCAACAGCTGCAACGGGAGATACCATTACTGCACAAAGTACTTTACATACACAATATTATCATCAGTGACACGCAGCATCTGGAAAGCTCTTATAATGGTGACTCTCAGGGCACAATGTAAAGCATATATAGCTTCCAGAGAAGCAGCATAAAACAGATTAGCTTTTCTAGAATCAGTGCTACTATATGCCGAAGACCCAAGAATAAACTAAGAATTCAAATGGAACTTTAAAACATAAGGGAATGACAGTACTAAAATGAGCATTATAAAAAAAATTATGAAAATGCATAATAAAAAAAAAACCACAAGGATCTCCCAGAAGTTTTTATTCTAAAATGAAGCAACCATCACTTTTACACTGTCAGCTTTTTCAAAATGAGTATCCTTTCTGTCATTTTGCAAAAGAATGATTCACTGCTCATTAAAAAAAACAAAACACTGCTACTATATTGAGGCTCCACTTTTTTTAATGAAATGTAGAGCCCCATGGTAACAACCCACATTCTGTAACAAGCTGAAACTATTTAAAATGTTTTTCCCTCACCAGTTTCATACATTCCTACACTCTTTCCTACTCGTGCTACAGTTACAGTACAATGAAGAAAAGCTACAGCAGTAAGGGAAAGAAATTGTCCTGGATACCCCTTAAGAAGAAAGAGCAGTTGGAGGAAACTATCAGCTGACATCATTCCTGCCGACTAGTTCCCTGCTGTGGTAGCAAACTCGGTAGGCTTAGAAACACTTACGTCCACCTGCCCTTTCTTTGGTAAATACCGCTTCACTTCTTCCCTTAAAGCAGATCTAACTCTGCTAGTTTAGCTCAAGGAAGTGTGAACTTTATCATCATCTTCACAAGCAGACAGTGTTACTTACGTAAACTATTCTGAAAAGCATGTGATGCATAAACACAAACCGTCCCTTACCTACAATTACACGTTACCTAGCTTCCAGATATTAAGATAAAAAATTTAGAAAAAATAGAAAGCAGTTCTAATCATTTTTTGTAATGCTACCGGACTGCACTAACTCATTACTACCACCACACATCTTCACATTAGGATCTTACAAATGACAACACAGTATCAAATGTATTACTTATTTCTAATCCTCTGCTGACATTATATACCAGAGCTATTCAATTATATATTACACCGATCTAGGTTTTTTTGTATATGCACCTGCCAACTTGTGTGCTATATGAAAGTCCAGACCTTAATAAGCACTACAGATCCCCACTACACAGTCTAAACAGCACTTTCTTTATTTTCTCATGCCTTGAAGTATTATGCCATCTTCTGAGAGAATGAGACTTTTAAAAAAAGCTCCTCTGGAGTCTATTTACAAGAAATACTGGTGTTTAGGTCAACAAGCTACACCTGACATATTTCACGCAAGCATCTTCTATTCAAGTTCCCAGTTACAGCCAAGAATTCAGTTCAGGTAAGACTGACTTCACTGTAAGCTAAACACTTCCAAACCCAAATAACAGGAAAAAATACCAAAAGGATATCATGTACGTCAAACTATTTTGTACTGCTAAAGCATCTTTTATCTATTCTTACATTATCTTTATGCAATTACATTAAACAAGGAAGCAGATGCATATTAAGAAGGTAACTGTTTCTGGACCGCAGTACATTTAATTACATCACTTCACAGTCAAGACACAATGAACGTTTAAAGAGCTCAGACAAGCACACTGATGTAATATTACACTTTGTAAGAAATCTCCCGCCCGACATCTCCACAGATGTTTCACCCTAACAATGATACTTTAAAGGGAGAAAATTGATCCTAGACCTTCCTCGTTTCGAGCAAAAAATGCCTGTAAGTCTCTCTAAAATGAGAAAATCACCGACTAGACCATATAAAGTCACCACAGTACTAATTCATCTACAAAATATTTATATTATCAGTGAAATACATAACACTGCCCTTCAAAGAGTCATGCTCGGATTCAAACTAGGAATCAGCTAAAACACATGGAGCAGATCACAGTCCGGAGCTGTTTTCGGGCTCCTTCCAAACTCATGAATGTGCTCATCTCTCTTATCATCCTCAACAACCTCTTTACAATTATAGCAACAGGGTATACTAAAAATAAAACAGCGTGCTCCAAAATAAATAAAACACCCCAAACGACTAAGCATCAGCAAGCGTGACTGACTCCCAACGCGGCTCGCTGCAGAGGGGGCACGCCCTACTGCTCCGGGAACAGCGAAGCCGTGGTAACGTGCTCTGAGAAAGTGCGAGAGAGAAAGGCACCGAAATACACGCAGCTGTGATTTCAGCACATTTTCACTTCTCCCCTCATTCCGCCGTTTCCACTCATCCCCTGAGGGGCGCACGGCAGCTTCCCGCGGGTCAGGAGGAAGGATCGCGCCCGGCGAGCGGCCCCGCCGGAAGGGCTCGGGCCAGGCCGGGCCCGGCTTCCCCTGGCCCGCCCGCACCAAGTCTGACCGTGGCCTCACGGAAGGGGCCGCACACCGCCGCCCCAAGCTTCCCCTTCTGTTCGCCGACCTGACCAGGGAGTTCCGGCTGAGTCGCTCCTCCAAACCTGAAGAACCGGGTTCCCGCCCCGCTTCGTAGTCCGCGTTTTGTGTGTATGACATCCTTCCTCCTCCCGGCCCTCGCCCTTACCCTGCCTGGGCCCCAGGGAGCCTTACCTGCGGGCCAGCCTGCCGCAGCACCGGGAGGCCTCAGTAGGGACGGGGTAATTGTTTCACTCTTCCCTCCACCGCTGCCAGGGGTGTAAAGGCTCGTGGGTGTTCCGGAATCACTTCAGGCTCCTTCCTTCCCTCACTCCGTACGCCCAGAGATAGGGGAACAGTGGCAAAAGCCGCCCCAGGGCGACCACAGTGCCCGCCAGACACGGACCGTCGGCGGGCCGCGGCAAAGAAACTGCTGCCTCACTTAACCCTCTCCACCGTCCCCTCCCACCCCTTCCCCGTGAAGGGTTGGGGGAACCGGAGCTGTAGACAGACAAGCCGCTCCGCTCCAGGCCGCCCTCCTCTTCCCCGCCCCGCGCTCTTGCCTCCTCCCCTTCAGCGCCGGGCGCCTACAGCCACATCGAGAACTCGAGTGAGAGACTGCGGTAAATTTCAAACCGCTTG
The DNA here is from genome assembly GCF_009650955.1 of Corvus moneduloides. Classification (NCBI taxonomy): domain Eukaryota; kingdom Metazoa; phylum Chordata; class Aves; order Passeriformes; family Corvidae; genus Corvus; species Corvus moneduloides. The sequence goes on along the minus strand of NC_045476.1, from coordinate 25,761,524 downwards.
CAAGCCCCTGCGGAAGGACGAAGGGGCCGGTGCTAAGCAGAGGGAGAGAAAGCAAGCGCCCGACAGCCGAAGCGCAGGAGGCACCAGGACCCACGCTGACACCGACAGCCGGCACACTGCCCCGGCCCACGCACAGGCCAGGGGACAAAGCGCGCAGGCGCCGCGGAGGAGAGGGCGGGAGGGCAGTACGCCCGCGTGTGCAGAGCGGGCGCGGCTGCGGGGACCGCGCTGAGCGGTGGTGGGCGGTGCCGGACCCCGCCTCGCCCGGCTCCGCTCTGCTCCGCTCTGCTTCCCTGCCAGAGTCTCGGCGGGCTACCCGGCCCGTGACGGGTTGCTGGAGCTCTAGGCCGGGGTGGGTGACTGCGCCTGGTGGCGGCCTTTCAGCTCAGGGAAGGCGAGAAGGCGGTCCGAAGGAGCAGCACCCTCCTTTCGCTCCGCTTCTCCTTTCCTCAGCAGGCAGCGAAGGGAGGGGGGTCGTTCTCTATAGTGTGTCGTACTGCAGTGCACGCTCTCCGCCTCGCCCCCCCTTATCATCGGGCAGGCCGGCTGACCCAGTGCTGTGGTGGGGAGAGGTAGGTCTGACACCGTTTGCTTTGTGCTTCGTTCCCGGTTTTAGCTAGGGCTTGTTTTTATTGAGCGGCCTTCCCCAGGGAACGGCCTTGCGAGAGCTCCGGTAGGCCGCGGCCGACGCTGAAGAACAGCAGCACGACTCGCCTGCATCAGCTCCGGCCGGGCCCGTGGGAGCCGCCGTGCGCATTTGTGTGCCCAGCTCCCACCGCTTCCACATGCCACAAGAGCGTTTCGGAAGATTTACATGGATGGGTGCCAGACAGGGTTTATGGGTAAAAATCGTTTGCAGACATTTGCACCTTAGCTTATACTGTCCTATACACGACCAGACTTCTGTAATATCCAAATTTAAATACAAGCAGCTATCATAATCCCTAAGGATAAAATACAGGGAAAAAATAAATTACTATACTATTACATATATTGCAGTTTATACACACACAGTCATGAAACTTGATGACATTCTGCTGTGAGATAGACTTGGGATCAGACCGGTAGTAATTTGCTTTCCAACACCTCTGTCATTAAGTGCTGGGTGCCTCTAAAAGAGTGTAGAGATAATTAGAGGAGATGGCATTTTGTATGTTGGAAATCACATGGAAATGAAAAAGCACTGTTAAAATGACAAGCATAGTGGTAAGACGCAAAAACATGCACCAGAGTCCTAGACAGAGTTCAAACGTGTTACTAAAATAAGCTCAAGTGGATGTGCATAAAGTAAAAAAAAAGGGATATGCAAGTGGTTTAAATCTGTTAAAGTAGATGTATAACATTTCTTGTATTTCATTAGTGTTTTATAATTTTCTATGTGAGAAACCCTACACTCTCACAGTCTCTTTCCTCAGCTGATCATACAGTATAACCTCACCATGCTTCTTTTCAACATCACATTAATTTCTGTAGTAATAGAGGATGACCTCACTGAAGGGAGGCAAAGTAGAAAGTTTCTCATGGACCATCTGTAGAAAAGACCAAAAAAAGTACTGGCTTGCTGATTTTCAGGGCTTTGTGGAGAATCATAATTAAAAACATCTTGGGTTGTTTTGGTTTGCCCTAGCTGGTGGGAGGAGTCTTTTATTCATTCTTGAGTAGAGGGTTTGTGTAGCGTTTTCTGAAATGTGGCATGTCCTAGGTCTGTATCGGATGATTCTCTATTAATGTATCGCTGTTAAAGAGGATTTATTTTTCATCATTTGCACATTTTTCTACAATGAAGTGTTGATATTTTCATACTGCTAGTCTTTTGATATCATAGACTGCACACTTTTCTGTAATGATGCAGTAAAATGCATGTCTCCTTGAGAGGAGGCATGCATTTTTGTCACTTGAAAGAGGAATTGTTTACTTGACTGAAAAGCAGTGTACAGTGCAGTTAAAACAGGCAGTGGTACAGGATGGCACAGTAGCAGTTCTGAGTTCAGCATTGTTAATGAACAGCTAAACAGTCAGGTTATATACAGTTTCATTATAAACCTTCAGTTAGAAGCCAGAAAATGAAAGTTATGTTTGAACTTTTGTTATGAAATGACTGTGGTTACAAAACGAACAATTATTTATGAATATGCCTTGATTAAATTATTACTGAAGCTAGTATAAAGCTTGCTCTATTCATGATGAGTTTCTGCTAAAAATAAGTAAATTAATGAATGAAGTATCACTGGATCTGCCTTTGAATATTTTTCTCTTCACTGTGGTCTTTTTATGCAGTAGGTTAGTATAGGTCCCTTATCATAGGTAATTGAACTTGCTGATTTACTCTCTCCCTTTTCTCTGGAAATCTCTCTCTAAAACTGTTTTGCTCAAATAAGGCATTCTGTGGGTGGACTCTTAGGTCTTTTCTGAGTGATTGTCACCTAAGAAATTATTTCTAGGATGAATCTGTAAATCAGTTAAATGGAATACTTTGAACAATGTCAACTTCCTACAATAATATGTGTATAGTTTTAAAGAGATTTGGTCACTGTAACAAATTCTATGAGAGAAAAAATATGTTTACTTCTGCAATGTTTTCTGTCTGTGCAGTTCTGAATATCTGGTTTTTTTGTCCCACACTTTAGCATTTCTAATCTTCCCATGAATCTTTTGTTTCATGATTATTGAACTTTCTGGTTAAGAATGTAGTAGTGATGGCACACATGTAGAATTATAGTGTAACTTAATTCCTGATGTCATTCCTCTGTTTTCCCTTCTGTGTCCTCCCTATTCTTCTTTCTCTTTCCCTCTCATCCCTGCCACCTTCACTTTGTGGAAATAATAACTTAGAGGTATTAGTTTAACTGTTAAATTGGTTTACTGATGAAGACTCATTGGTTTAAGAGCATTTTAAGAAGTTCTGACAACCTCATGAAATTTTTTCTGTCGTTTCCATTTTGTGTCCTTCCTTTCCAGTAGTTTCCATCTCCTCAGTTCAGATACCATCACTCAGCAATTCATTTGACACAACTGAATATACTGTCCCCCCCCCCAGCTGTACTAGATCCTCTTCTTTTGGAGATTCCCAGTATTGTTAGTAATTGTTTGCTCCCCACTTCCCCAGAAAAAGGGTGTTATAATACTCCCTTGTGACAGGTGGAAAATCAACTTTTTGTGTCTACACCGCAAGATAAGTGTAAACCGCTTTTGTAATGTAGGGAGTAAGTCTTGCTTTTTTATTTGTTTTGCTTTTCAAAACAGTTATTGGATGTGCATACAGGAGCTTCTGCCAGGCCTTTTCAGTCTTGTCCTTCCCCTTTTGTTAAGAGTTTAATTTCTACTAAAGATACATTTCCATCATCAGATACAGACACAAATACATATTAAGTAAATGTTTTCAATCTCAGCATTTATATGGTTTTTAAAATTTCAAGAGGAAAAGAAGCAAAAAAGATGGGGTTTTTTGAATGACCTTTTGTATGTGATCTTCTGTCCACCAATTTTTTAATTCAGAAATTATTAGAATATATCTACAAAATCTTTTAAATCTTTCACAGAATTCATCGGACTACTGAGGGATTACTATCAGACTTTCCTTGTAAGGTTTTTGCATACGTATAATGTTCACCAAGTAGTGGAAAAAAACCAAGCATTCAAAATTCCTGGCTGTTTTTTGTGAGCATATGCACATTTCATAGCTGTTCTTATAGACTACAAAGTTTCTGGTAGTGCTAGGTGCTGCAGAATGAGTGAAATTTAGTTTTTCCGTTTACCTCATTTACTTTAGCACTGGAAAAATCTGTAGGGCACAGTATGATTCATGTACATACATAGGTATATTGAAGGGGATTGTTGCTCTCTAGGAGTAGAACTGTATGAGTTTCCATTTGGTTCCAATCCATTTTATCCTCACCAGGAAAAGAGACAGGCTGCTATGAGTAGAGCTAACTAAAAACTTTGTATTCCAATGTTTTCCCAAAAACTCTAGACAACAAAGTAAATGAAATATTTTTTAGAAAACTTCCATTTTAACACAGATTAGTTAATTGATCAAACAATTAAAAACAGAATGTTCTTGATGTTCTAGATTTTCACTGTTTTGGTAATATTTTTTGTGTGTTGTTTGTTTCTGTGTTTGGGTTTTTTTTTAAGTCTTTCAGAAATAAGGTGAGTATTGGAATAATGTGATTTATGTTCAGAATGTGTTTATCAGAAGATTTTTTTTTTCGGTTGCTATGGATTAGTATCCATGAGTCTTGTTTTGAAAGACAGGTGTCTGCCAAGGAAGGGCAGGAACCTCCCTTGGAATGGAAAATATTACCTCCTTCCCTCCAAATTATTGTAACTTTGAAATTACGGGGCTTTCAGGCAAAGATATGGGAAAAGGAGTAACTGTTTTTTACTTTTACTTCACTGCCAGCAACAACAAACGAAACCAGAAACCCAGTACCAGCCTTCTCTCGGCTGTCAGGCCCTTTCCCCTTTGCTGCAGTCACGGCCACAGCCGGCAGGGGCGCTGGTGGCTCCCGGCCGGGCAGGGCAGGTGCGGTGATTCCCCCGCGGCTGCAGGGGGCGCTGTGGCGCGAGCTCAGCCACCTCTCCACACGGGTAATGGCGGCGCAGCCGGCGCCAGAGATTGAAAAGGGGCTTCTGCCTTTGCAAACTCACGGGGGGCAGCCGGTCCAGTGCCCCTCTGGATGGTGAAATGGGCTGTAGCAGGAATCTTAGAGCAGCAAGCTGGAACAGCAGAGGTGAGCGCACCCCCCAGGGTGGCAAACAAAATGTAGCAGAAACTCCACAGCCCTAGCAGGAGCCATGGGGGGCTGGGCAGACACAGTGTACCGAAGACCCCGAAGCAGCGGCAGAAAACAGCGGGGCTGGACAGCAGCAGCCAGGCTTCTGCAAACAGCCGGGAGATGCTCCCTTGGGGGGAAGGGGGGGGTGGGGAGGGGAAGGGTCAGGGTCCTGGGTTTTCCCCTGTGGCACCCGAGCAGATGGTGAGGGTCCTTTCCAGTGATATCAGGTGTTAATAAGGTCCCAGTTCAACGGCTGCCGAGCAAAAGCCCACTCACGGTAAGGAAGAAGCAGTGAAGGACAGAACTCCACAGTGGCCTCAAATTCTCCCCACAGCAGCAACAGTACGATCTGCTCCTCGGTCCTGAGAGTGAGGGAGAGCGAGGAACTGAGCCCAGCTCGTCACCCATCAGCCAAGATCTCTCATTATCTCTGCACTTCCAAGGAGAAAGCCCCCTAGCTCAGAGACAGTAGCACACTGCACCCTTCCCCCTCCTCCTTGGCTGCATCTTTTGTCTCTCTTAAGTACCATCTTTATCATCTCTTAGGCAACAAATGGGAGAAAATAGAGCTAATGGAATTTGAGCACTAGGAATCAATGAGGGAGAAGAAAAAAGTGAAAAGTTCCCAGAAATATTCATAATAATTAATTTAAAATAAATACAGTTTAAACCATTCCTACTTACCCGTAAAATACAGCCTGATTAAATTTGTCTTTAATTTAGTAATTTACTTTATATAGGATTTTAATACAGCATATGCATCTGTAATCTTTCTTATGACAATATGTAGATCTTTCGTTCAATGAAATTATTGAAGCTACCAGAAGTGTCCAAATGTCAAGTTGTAACATTCGTATTGGCCAAAGTGAAAAGTGAATATATAATCTAAACATTTAAATAAATGAATTAAATTAAGTTGATTACACCCTGTAAATATGCATTGCTTTTTAGAGCTAAATATACTTGATTACTTGGATTCTTGTAGAAAATCTATCTTTATGTGTATTTTGTGTTGAATTTTCTGAGGGTTATGGCAGCTCAACCTTTCTGAGCTAGGAGTAAAAAGCAAATATTTATGTTTCTGTGTGTAATGTGTAGTTCTGATCTAAAATTAAATTTAATATTGTAGAACTCTGATGAATGAACAAAAAAAGATTATTTGCGATTTCTGAGATTTTGTTTGGCCTTTTCAGGAATTATTAAGATGATCTTGCAAATAGTCATGATCGTTAAGGGACATCCTAAATTATACCTATGCATAATACCTCTGCAGTTCTGAGAGACTTCTTGAATTATATTATAAGTCAAACCAATTGAAAGAGAGTAAAGAAAGCTGTAGATTACACAAGTGGAAAAATCTATCTGCAACTGTTTCTATGCTGAACAAATGTAAAAGCACTGTAAAAGCAAGATGTCACATATATACTGGACAATTCTACTTCCAGGCATGATTTAATTCTCAAAAGTGATATGACAGTCTTGCTCAACGTTTCTGTAGAATTTGAAAGGAGAGCCAGAGTAACTTTTGTGATGATTCATGCCTGAATATTTTGCACACTTACTCTTCTGACTAGCTCAGTTTAAAAAGTGAGGGAGAGCACACACAAACTGGATTATAGCTCTTGTGCAGACTTGTTTATAAGCATCCACTTAAGATTGAGACAGTTGGTTACTTATGCAACCTGAGCTCAACTTTAACAGATGTCAACAAAGGCATACTTCTAAAAAATGGGATTACACAACTGTAATGAGGGTACTGTTTGGCAAGGGAGGACTTTCATTACAGGAAGTGGCATGGGAGCAAGAAATAATGCTGGGTGATTAAAGGAGCCAAGGTTGGTTTTGTACATCTGGCAGTTTTCTTTGTAAAAAAACAACAAAACACTCACCCAAAAAAAACCCCAAACAAAACTCAAAAAAACATCTCTCTACGTGACTACAGAAAGCATATGTGGTGTCAGAATCAAGGCAAAACAAATAATTTTTTTTATGCTGTTTTTATAGGAGTTTTTCTGAGCAAAGCTGTACTTTGAACCACACCTTAAGCTTTTATGCAACAACTTAGCTTTGCTACTTTGTAACAGACATCGGCTTATTTAATCACTTGAGGCTGAAAACAGGAACTTTTAGGATTTATTAACAACTATAGAATGGGTTAATCCACCAATTCAAGAATCCTTCAAATCACCAACAGAAATTGTAACTTTTGATTTTATATATAAAATACTGTTATGTGCAATATGTATAAACTAGAACATCATATACTAATAAATTAAGTATTAAAACTGATAGAGGCTAAATGGAATCTCAGACAGGTCCCAGTGTCTAATGACAAGCAATTACTTAAATAACCCTTTCATGTTGTTAGGTTATTCCTTCACCGAAGATGTCATGGTATTCTCCGAACTCTCCATGTCTGCTTTGCTTCAAAACTTTTGAGAAAAAAATTAAATAGAGATCATACCAGTATAAGTAAGATGTGTACTGACTTTTCAAGCTTTTCTTGAGGGAAATATTCCTGGTAAGCAAGACAGCCATGCATATTTTTAGAAAAACCAGTTCTGCATCTGCATTTATCTACTTTTGATGTTATGGAGAGAACATTTGGCTGGGTTGCTTGTAAAAGATGGTACCAAGCATAACCAGTAGGATGAGAACTGCTATCTAAACATAAATGTATGGGTTAATATAACTAAAATTTAGTTGATTGAAACTACATAATACTTGTTGTGTTTCTCATAATTTGTCATTGATAATCTGCAGTATAACCTAGAGCAGGAAAAAAAGTGGCTTCCTATCTACATGTTGTTACTGATAAAACAAACACACCTTTTCTTAAAAAAAGAAAAAAAAGACCCCAGGGGAAAAAAATTAACTTCCATGCTGAAAGAGGAAAAGCAGTAAAAACTCTTCTTCCAAAGTAGGTATTTGAGGGTTGGACTTGTTTGTATTTGTCAGATTTAAAAGAGTAGTGTCCAGAAAGGCTACTAGGAGTTACTTTCTAAAAATTTAGTTCAGAAATTATTGAGATCAAGAAAAAAGTTGTAAAGGACACATTGAATTGAAACTCATCTGAGATTCTCGTAGTTGCAATTTTAATTACTGTGTTTTTGGGCAACTTAATACAGGATAAAAGTGCAAAATGGAACTAAACTATTTTACTTCTTCCTTTGACCATGCTTGGTCAAGATGAGCAATGTGAGAATTTTGCCTGGAAATTTTGTGAGAAATCCGGAAAGTTTTAATTTGAAATTACTCCTTTGATAATGACAAATAAAGATTACAGCCCAGCGTACACCCTGGAAAGTAATGTCAGTGGCTCACTCAGCCTCTCTGACACCAGCCCACGACTGGCACGGTGCTAAGTCTGTGTAAGGTCAACAGCTGATCAGAAGCGCCGTGGGCTGTCGGGTGTCCCAGCAGGGAGGGTGCAGTGCAGGCATTGCTGACTGGCCACCTGGGAAGCAGCTGCTCTCCACCCTAAGCCAGGCAGCTGGCTGAAACCCAGGATTGAGAACACCTTGGTTTTGCATAGAGAAGACCAGGGAGTGGAGTTTGCAAGGGTATAGTAGAGGTAAGAAAAGAGAGAAGTAGGTACAAAAGTATAAGCTGTTACTGCTCATCAGCTAATGAAAGCTGCTGCTGTTTGCAGCCTCTTGCTGGCAAGCTCTTGTTGCGGGTTGCTGTAGGAAAAGTACTCAGAAGGTCAGGATTGCAAAGATGTGAAGGTTTTTACACTGGTGTACTGAAAAGCTGATACTTATTATCCTTAGGTGGGTACTGCTGCTCTCCTTTCTCAATACTGTGATGTTATCTCTACAGTGAGGCCATTTTCTGATCCTTGTTCTCTTCTGTATTTGCACTGTGAAGTCTGATTTTGAGTCCCTTGTTTGAATTCTCTTGATAGTTTATATTTTCAGTAATTACACATTCCCCTATTTCAAAATATGTCAACAAAAATATACTTAAATATTTAAAATAAAACAGCCAGGAGTTTATGTTAAAAAGTAAACAATTCATGATTTTTGTTTAAAGGATATAAATATTTTCTGTTAACTAATGTGCTTGACAAGTTTCTCATTCTTAAAGGAAGCATTATTTCCATCATCAAGCCGATTAAGTATTTACACTCTTCTGCCTTCCCTCCTAAAAATCATATTCTCTGGAGGCATTGGAGGCAAACTTCAGTTTTCTATGCCTTCAGTGTTTCTATCTTCAAGCAGCCTTCACCTCTGAGCAGTCTTATTGTTAGACTAAATCAACAAAACAACAGTCTTCCATGACAGCATAAATGAAATTAGTTTCACTAACTAAAAGTAAAATTAACAGTTGTCATTAACGGAGTTTATTTCATAATTGTTAAATTTCTTGTCTGCAGTGGTAATCCTCTCAAACAGGCATGAGGGAATTCATTATTATTTTCTTTGCACCGTATAACAAAGCTTTTCACTTGCTTTTATTCTTTTGTCTTCCTGGGGCATCTCTGCATGAATGATGCAACTGGATTTACATATTTGTAAGTTGGTGCTAAAAAAGACAAAACTGCATTCAAAAAAGTGCAAATCTTTGAACTTAAGAAATTTTACTTGGTTTTCGGCAAAGAGTGATTTGAAGACTGTTCATGTACCTGTCTCTCTGGTCTGGATTGTGTTAGCAGTGTATCACCTCTCTGTTCTCTTTGCTCTGAGACTTCTGTCGAACAACAACTGTGTTTACCTGGGTGATGTCTGCTTTTCCAGTTTGCTCTTTGGAGACTAGGTATTCTCCTGAAGTGGCAATTTCTCCTTTGAACTCCAGAGAAGTACCCCCTTGATTCTGAAGTATTTCAGGCTGCTTAGGTAAGAGAAGTCACTTTTAAAACCACTCAATAGTTTCACAGCAGTTTTGCAGGCTTTAAAGTGATGGCAACAAGAGAATATTTTAAAAGTATACACTGTGTACTCTACATTACTGATGCCACAGAAGCTGAAGTACTCTCATTCATGGTGTTTTGTTACTTCAAAATGTTCCCTCCCTGTACCTAACCCTCCTGCATGTCTCCTGCTTGAGTACATGCTAAATGGGCTACACCAGAAGACCCCAAACCCCATACGGTTTGTAGGTAGTATATTACCCAATGGGGCTTTCTGACGTTGTTCATGCCTGTAAGAAATTAAAAGGTTTTAACAGAGGTTGCCAGGAAGGAAAGCAGTATGTTGTTTGGTTATTTGTTCCTATTGGACTGCTAGACTATAAAGAATGAAATAGCCAGAAAAAATACTTTGAATAATAAAATTAATGAATCTATGAAATGTCATATTCTGCCTAATTAGATAAACTTAAATAAACCAATTTTTAGTACATGGAGGAAGAGAATACTGCATGAAACATTTTCAGTGCAACCGTTAGAATACTTAGAACAAGAATTATATAATACATTATGCTGGTTAATGTGTTATGACAGCACGTGAAGAGTTACCTTTCTTCCAGTAGCTGAACAGAGCCAAAAGGAAGTTATGCCTTTCTTCTAAGAATTTGTGTGCATATTTGTAGTATAATTATGAAATTTTAACTGTTAGCAACAGTTTTTCTCATCATAATAATAGTCTTTTTCTCTTCTCTTGGGGTACCAACTGCAAGATTATCTTTGTGTTTTGGATTGTGGCACTTTATATTGAAGAATGAGGTGAACAGAGGTCTAGGGAGTTACATGACATGGAAATAACATTACTAACTATTTTGAATAATTACAGGGATGAACTAAATAAGGTAGGATAATAGAATAACAATAAATTACGCTTTACACTTGTAAATCAAAGACTGTTCAAAGACTCTCTTTAATTCATTACTGGTAGGAGACAGAATTACATCTTGATGTTTCCATGTGCTCTGTGTATTTTGACTCAAGAAGCCACTGCAGGCCTCCCTGTCTGAGCATGTCTGGTCTTCATCTCTGGTAAATAATTCAGTGTAGCACTTCTGTGAAGAAGTAGTATCACATGTTCAAGAGAAAAGAGTCATAGAGTAGAAATCATACTGTAAATTCTTCAGTAAGCAGTGACTTCCATCATAATTCTGAGTTTCTTTGGCAGCATGCAAATTGCTGCTAAATCAGAATTGAGAAGCTCCAAATACAGTTCCTTCTATCATAAGGACCCAACAGTAATGGAAGTATAAAAAGAAATTGCCTGAAATCCTTTAATTTAGCCAGACAGAGTAATAAAACACAGTTGTCTTGTTCTTTTTATGCCTGGCTAGTTTACTCTATGTTGTAGTACTAAATGAACTTGTAGAATTTCTAGTATCTTTCTAGAGCTGAACTTTCTGATTATGACCTCTGTCTGACCCAAATATACTGAATACAATTTAATACTGAGACAATCCTGATCAACACAGCATCTGTTTTGTCTTGTCTCCCAAACGTCTATTCCAAATGAAGTTTCAGATGCTGCAGGACAAGTTGAGGTCAGCCTAGTTTTTCATAATAGAATAATTTGAGTTCATATTTGGTTTGTTAAAAATGTAACTGCATAATTGCAACCCTTAGGTTAAAGCCCTTTCCCCTTCAAGAGCCATGGAAAAGTTCAAGTGGTTTGAAGGAAATTACCAGAGGAAATACTTGTGTGAAGACTTGTCAGTGTTTTGTGGTGATAAGGGGTTTTTTTAAAGTGTTTCTTTTTCTTGTGTAAATGTCACATTGCAATACTTCAATTACAGGCATCAGAGTTTTTTTTGGATAATTGGAAAACTGTTACTTTGCTACTTAGAAGCTATGTGTTCCATTTTAATACATGAACACATAAATAATATTTTATATTAGTGAATCAAGATGTTTATTTTATATTAACAATTAAACATAACTATTCTGTGAGCTGTACCTGATTTTTTTAACCCCATATCTCTGGCCTTTTCCATATAAGCAAGGAAAGGCTTAATATGTGAGAAAGGAGTGTGGAGTCAAAGTGACAAAGTGAGCAAAGTCTGAGAGAGAACAATTTGATTATTAGAATTTTATTCTAATTTTAAATAGTGCATGGTAAGAGATGAAGATGCAGAGTCACATACTTGGAGCATTCTGAGCAGTTTGGTAATTGCTTCCTTTTAAATATATTTTTCAAGTCAAAGACTTTGACATCTCCATTTGCAATATTTCTTTGCAGACAAGGGAGGAAAGGAAGCATGTCAGCATGTCATCCTTATATACAGGTGAGCTCCTAGAAATGATGAAATAGCATGAAAATGCAACAAGGGAAGCATCTCTTTTCGTTATGTATGTACACAGTTATGTAAGTGTCTTCTAGCCAAAGGATTAAAAATATTTTAAATGATAAATCTGAGAACAGTATCAAATAGTCTATGCTTAAGTTCCATAGCCATCACTAAGTTGCTGTGCAGTATCTTGAGGTTTTCAGAACTTAGTTTACTCACCTGTAAAATGACTTGTGTTTATTTTATGGACATGCCATCAGACCTACCACACATTGGTTTCTAAAGCACTTCAAGAAAGCCAGATATCCTGTGTGCAAATCAATACTGAATAATAACTGTGCTTCTATAGTAGTTCAGGAGAGGTGATGAAGTATTCTCCATTTTCAGCTGAAAGGCAAGTTACTGTTCTTTATGTAGAAGTGTCCTATGGCCTCTTACTGAGAAGTAGATCAGACATGAAAGGAGTTTCAAGCCTGAAGCCTTTGGTCTCTTCAACCAGATATTCCACTGCATTCAGTGGGTGGTAAAGCTTGTAGTTAATCCTGGCAGCTAGAAAAGGGAGTTAAGTAGAGCGAGAAACACCTCCCTCCAAAACATTTCACTGAAAAGTATAAGGAGTAGGGAATTGAGTATGCCACTACTCAAGCAGTATTATAGCAATATCCAGATATTATCTTAAGCTGACAAGTTTCTAATCTGAAAGTGGTGTTCTTAGAGATGTTACTTTCGTAATCCTTATGTCCTGAATGCAAGCACTAATTGATAGATCTAGCTGCATAAAACTTGTCCCTTTGTTGTGTGAAATTGTAATGGCTTTGTGCAAACATGAAACAAAAATGTGTATTTGTTCTGTGTCAGAGACTGAAATGGTTTATGCCTTAAACATTGTTATGAAGGAGTTTTGCCCATTATAGCAAAAACTATAAAGACAACCACAGAAGCCCACCCCTCCTTGAAGATGCCTGACTGGAACTTTGGACTGTGAGATAGGCCGCCTCGGTAAGATAAAGAGGACACTATTGTTCAATCGTCTTAGGTCTAGGGAGAGACAAACAAGGCTAAGGGGAAGGAATGCATCCATAAGAAAGCCAAACAGCAGAAAATCATCCCTGGCTGGGTTTGGGGTACGGGACACCACAGCCCACAGAGGCCAGGTTTACACAGACTCCCCCAAAACAAGGGGGGAGAAGGAGGTTTCGGGTGTGTGGCGTAACCTCTGGTCAGAGGCACTGAACATCCATTCTCCCGTACACAAACCAGCTGAGCTGTGAAACTCCCAACCCTAGAAAAGCCACATCCACGGTACATTCATGTGATAGGCAGCTGAGGGGGTGTCATCATCCATCAAAGACCCCCCGAAGTGCTCCCCAGACTCATTCCCGAGGCCTTGCACTACAGGACTGCATGTGATGCAAAGTGATGCAACAGGTCCAGAGTCTGCTGCAAGAGACTGTGTAAAACTGCATCCCCCCCCAGGGGACGTACCTGAGCGTTCCCACCTGGTCTGGGCATATATTAATCCATTGGATTCTGTGCTTTTTGGGGGACCCTCGGGGACCCTCACCACCCAGAAGACCAGCTGGAGAGGATGAATGGAACATCATTGGGATCCATGGAGTGGTGATATTTTCTTTAATCTCTCTTTTTGTCCCTCCACCTCTTTTCTACTTCTTTCTCTTCCTTTTCTTTCTCTCTTTCTCTCTCTCATATTTACTATTAAATAAAATCCATACTATTGACTTTGGCATATGGTCTCATTGGCACCTTAATTCAGGCAGAGACATTTGTAATAACTTAAAAAACTGGACCATAACAGTTCTGTTTTGTAGATTCCAGAAATTGTGATGCAGGGAAGTAGTCTAATTATTCCTAAATTGTAACTTTCTGTATTCTGCATACATCAGTTTTATAAATTTGATGTCTGTCTTGGTTTTGAAAGACAGGTGTCTGCTAAGGAAGGCAGAAGCCTCCCTTGAAGTGGCAGATATAACCCCTTTCCCTCTGAGTTACTATAATTTTGAAAATCAAGGGCCTTTAGGCAAAGATGTGGGAAATAGGAATAACAGTTCTTTACTATTATATATATAACCAGTCAAACAAACAACAATAACTATGGCAGTAACAGCAAACAATCACAAACCCAGTCCCAGCCTTCTCGGCTGTCGGGCCCTTTCCCCTCGGGTGCAGTTCCGCTCGCAGCCGGCAGGGGCGCTGGTGGCTCCCGGTGAGCAGGGCAGGTGCGATGGTTCCCCCGCGGCTGCAGGGGGCGCTCCGGAGCGAGCTCGGGGAGCACGCGGCACTGGTGGCCTGGGGTCCTGGGGAAGGATGGAACAAAGGCTTCGCAAACCGCTGGGCAGCCGATCCCGGACTCTCAGGAACGGCAGGCTGGAACGGCAGGCTAGAACGGCAGGGACGAGCCCAAATCCCGGGTGGCAGACGAGATGTATCCAGATGGGAAAACCCCACGGAGGCCCAGGCAGGCAGGGCGAGCAGGGCTACCGCGTAGCGAAAGCTCGAAGCAGCAGCGGGACAGGGCAGCCACAGCCCGGCCTCCAGCAGGGCAGGGAAAACGGCTTTGGGATCCCGGCGTTGTTTCCAGCAGGAAGAAAAACGGCCGAGAAGAGGAACCAGCAGCTCCTTTCTCTGCAGCTACTCTCTCCTGACGCTGAGAGAGAACTGAACCCACACCCCGGTGAAACAAAAAGGTGGCTAGGCCCTTTTGTCTTTTCTTAAGTACCCGGCGATTTATCGTCTTAGTAACAGAATGGGGGAAAATTCCTTTAACAGGAAAAAAACTAGGTCTCTTAAAAACCCCAACAATGTCATAGAAGGAAAGTATTTTCCTTAATGACCTATCAAATTATACAGTATTTAATTGGAAAAAATACTTCCTGATTCTCCTTGAAATAGCTGCTTATTTTGATGGTGGCAAATGTTATTCAGTCCATTTCTTTCAGAATCTGTTATACTATGACTTAGTGAATTTTCTCAGCTGTGTTCTGCTGAGTGCAGCATCTCCAGTGATGTGGTTTTAGATGTTCAGTATTTTATCTAAAGCAATCATGCATATTAGGGTTTTTTTAGCTCTTCCCAACTCAGTGTCTCAGATCTTTGCATGGATTTATATTGTGATTACAGAAATAAGAATGAAAGTATTCAAGTGAGCATCTGCTGCTAACTAATTTAAAATCAAACTCATTACTAGCATTACTGTTGATAAAAATGATTGCTGGTTTATTACAGCTGGTAATGGGGTCCGAGGCTGTGACCCAGGAAGAGATGACCGGTCCGGGAAGATGGTCCCGAAAGGAATTGCCTGCCCGAGGTCCGGTGTCTTCCTCTCAGCTGCTGGCAGAGGAGCCCTTGCAGAAGCTGTCAGCTCTTTAGTGATTATCAGCTCGTGGCTTCAGCTCAGCTCTGCAGAGCAGCCTCCAGGCCAAGCCAGACCAGAGAGAGAGACGAGAAGGCTCGTGTGGCTGGTTCCGCACGAAGGTGGCTTTATTATGGGTCCCCTCCGGCGAAGGGGGAAGCCAGGGGCGGGCTCTCTCTAGGCCACAGGGGCCAATTGATCTTGCTTTTGTAGGGATACAGGGGATCAGCAAGGGGACCAGTGGATTACAGGGGGTCTGGGACAGACCAATGGGTTACAGAATGATCTGCATAGGGTCTCCCAAAGGATTGTGGGTCTTCCTTTCCTCGCCATGACCCAAGTAGTTGCCTTTCCAGGGAGTCCTGCTGGGAGATTGCTCAATCTCCTTATCTCAGCAGACATCCCTCCAGGGCAGTGGCTGGGCATACCCCACACTGGTTTATAGCATAATTGGCTCCCTTTTCATGGTATTCAGAGTTTTTAAGGTACAATTAAAGTAAAATAGAATTTAAGAGAAAGGTTCTGACACTCTAGAGAAAGTAGAAAGGAAACACCACTTAACAAAGTAGTGATAAAATTAAGAGTTTTGTTTTAGGAAAGTCAGACTCTTGCAAGGTCAAATCCTGTCACTCACTTTTAAATCTCTTAATCTCTTATATATTCCCATTCATAAAAAAAAAAGATGTCTCGAGTAAGCCAGTTTGCTGCAGTGGTTCTTAGTAATTTGTCTTCAGCGGCTGAGCTTGCACTTTCTACTTTTGGAAAGACAGGTACATGGCATGAAATGTGATCTCTTAACTTTCCCATTAAAACACAGAGGTTCTGTTCCCTCCCAGGTGGAGAGCAGCAATGCTTGCTGCTTTTCTTCTCTCCGAAGTGATTCAATTCCTCTTGTCTTCTCAGTGTGAACAATTGCAGCCTTTAGGTTACCTTTCAGCTTTTTCAGACAGTGTTCTTTTCATAGCCTTGTGCATTTTGAGCACACAAATCTGACTTCTCCCTCATGTCACTCACCATCTTAATTCAATTCATTAATTAATTCTTTCCTCTGTTTTACTTGCACTGAGTTCAGGCC
This sequence comes from Corvus moneduloides, assembly GCF_009650955.1. Lineage (NCBI taxonomy): Eukaryota > Metazoa > Chordata > Aves > Passeriformes > Corvidae > Corvus > Corvus moneduloides. The sequence continues at coordinate 25,745,113 of NC_045476.1, read as the reverse complement.
AATATCTAGGCACTACAGGTGAATATATGAATGCACAAATAAACAGCATAGACTGTTTGCTATGAAGTCAGGCAAGTGGTAAAGAAATTTAGTATTTGATGTACAGTAGTTTACTTAAAGCATCCTTGGACACAGAGGGATTTTACAGCTGATATAGAAACTTTGGGTTTTGTTTGTTCCCTGACCTGAATGGTATTAAACTCTCATTGTTGTAGTTTTAGTATTTGCATGTAATGTAAAACATGGTACAGTTTTGTATTTGTAATACTGACAATGGCTCTGCAGAGGCATAATCTTCTAGAACAGTGTCATCTGGTGGTGGTTGTAAGTCATACCATTTAAATATAAAAGTAAAATTAGCAATCGGATCACGCTATAAAAATACTCTGATTATCCCTTTTATTTATATTAAAGCTTTTAGGGCTCTAATCACAGTACTATAAAGAATTTACTTTGCACAACTACTTCTCATTCTGTAGGTTGCAGGTACAACGAGTTGCCACAATTTTCACTGCACTGTCAAGTAACGTGCTGTGTTTTGTAACATTTGTATTGAAGTAAAGACAATACTTCCAAAATGAAACTGATTGCATGTGCATCTGTGCAGGATACACTCCCTGACTACTTTAACATCAACAATAGTATTTTGAATTTTATTAGTAGGAGTAGAAACTGCAAATATTACCAAATGCAACATTCTGTAAACTGTGTGTAAAGAACTGGTTTGTACATAAGCTCTCGAGGAGCAGGTTGAGGATGATGGGTTAAGACAGATGTTGTTAAGGCAGTTACTGAGAGATAATGCAAATGAAGAGTGCAGAAAAATCATAGATGCCTTACCAGGGGATCCTGAGGTAACAGACATGGTCGAAGTCTGCGCTAAGGTGGGATCTGGGAACCAGAAAAGGTCTGCTTTGGCTGCGTTCCTGCAGCCTGTTCACACATCTGGTCGTGAACCAAAGCAACCAAAACAGGTGAAAAATGGAAGCGGCCTAAGCTCGGTTGTGTATGCATCTGGATCTAACTTTTTAGCCGGAGTAGCGCCGGGCGTGCCTGCCCCGAGACTGCCTGGGTGGGGTCCGCTGCCTTCCTTGGCGCTGGACTGTTCTGCGCAGTCGCAGAACCGAGCCATTGACCTTTTAATACAGCATCTGCCTTTGCTGACAGAGTTACCAAAGGATAGAGGACCTGTTCAGCTTGCTACTGCAGCGGATGCCAGAGCCACCCTGCCGCGCAGGGTGCGCCGAGCCTGCGCCGCCAGCACCGCCCGCGCCGCCCGCGGGAGCCACGGCTCCAAACCAGGAAGCGGCGCGGCTGGCGGCGAACCCAGAAGTAGCGCTGCCGCGGGAAAACCTGGCAGCGGCTGCGGAGCGGCGGGCAGAGGTGGCCTAAGCCGAGCCAAAAAGAGAACACACCGATCCCCCAGTGCAAGAAGTGTGGCAGGCCAGGGCATTGCTCGGACTACTGTAGATCCCAGACTCATGCCGATGGTCGGCCTCTGTCGGGAAACTTCCACCAGGGTGCAAGAAGGGGGAATTGCTCTCCGATGCAGTCTCTCCCCCAGAGAGTGGCACAGATACAGGCACAGGCCTACCCAGCCACCCTAGAGACAGCACCCAGGGATCAGACGGGTTTGACGTCCACACCGCAGCCGCAGTCGTCTTAGACTCTAGCGGTATTTATAAGGTTCCCTTGGATGCATATGGACCCTTAGCCCAGGGATCCAGTGCGATGCTGGTGGGAAAACCTGACGTTGCCCATCAAGGAATCTTAGTGCACTCAGGAGTTATTGACACTGACTTTAAAGGTCAGATTTGCGCTATGGTCTCCACGCAAAAACCCCCTGTCACTATTCCTGAAAAGACCTGCCTTGCTAAATTAGTGCCTTTTAAGTCTTGTGTCCCCAGGATAGAACAACAAACTCACAAAGATAACGGCAGTGGATCTATGGGACTTCCGCAGGCCTTCTGGACTGCAGACATCTCTGACCAAAGGCCACAGATGACATGTACCCTGGTCCTGCCGAACGCCCGTCCACCCCGGACTCAGCTTCGAGTCTTCAGATACTGGCGTACAGTGGCTACCTTCAAAATGCGTTCACCCTGACCTACAGCACCAGAGGCAGAACAGGCAACCTCCAAATGATGACCGGAACACCAACCATCCAAATGGCGACCAGAATGTAGATCATCAGCCTAATGACTCTTCTGATGATAATCAAGATGTCAACCATCAGGCAGATGGTCCTTCCACAAGCAGAGACTGGGATGGTCCTTCCACCAGCAGAGACTGAACTTTAAATTTCTTGTTATGGAGTCAGATAGTTAAAGCCTTAAGGACATATTTAGAATTAATAACTGATGTAAATTTCTATTTAGGATTAATAGTATAGTTGTTATCAAACAAAAAGGGGGACTTGTAGATACAAAAATGCCGCTAGCAAGGATTTTCTTGTTATTTTCTAAGTCCGTGAGAGACTTTTCTCTCTCACAGAAGAGGTAGCAGAGTAGGTAAACAACCAAACACCTGCAGCCTTGAAAAGTCTTGTTTATAGTATAGTAGAAAAATATTTTGACAATGGATGTTTTAGGATTTTAGCCAATCACCCCAAGGGGTGGCTGATCCTTTGTCCAATTAGACTATGAAGAAAAAAGTCTATAAAAGAGTTTGTAAAATACTTAAATAAATCAATCTTGCTGCACAATTCCTGCCTGCTGGATCTTCTCTCCTCCTCCTCCCTATGGCTGCAGGACAGGGTGATATACTCTAGGGCCCAGGCCTGTGGTAGTAAGTAGGAGCTAAGGTAGTTGAGATAGTATCAATACTTCCAGTAACAGAATTGCTTGTTATCTGAACTTGAAAAAGCACTCAATGGGATTACTTGAGTAAAGTTAAGCAAATTGCTCACCGAAGACTGTATGTTTGTGAGCAATCTGAAATAACTTGCAACATAAAACTGTCCAGCTCCTGACTGCGTCTGTCTCCCTTGCAGCAGCTCCGGTTCTCATGGGAAGCTCAGCACACTAAGTCAGCAGAAATTACTTACTCTTTTGCCAGGTTAGTTTTCTGCAGACTGAACATGCAGAAATTACTAAGGAGATGGTCTGACAAGCAATGAAGCTAGCAAAAGGCAAGGAATGAGATGGCAGGCATGTGTGGGCCAGTGTTGCTGACAATTAGAGAAATCTAGACTGGTGTGAGAATAGTCTTCTACATTTATGCTCTATTCCCTTTCCCAGAGAAATACCTTAACGACTGCTATAGATTTAATTTGGAACAGATTATTCTTAATTATATACCATAACCAGTGCCTTTTGCAAGTATACATTTATCTTTTGCAGAGAGCACCATAGTGTCATATTTCTCTTTTTTAAATCTGTGTTAACTGGTGTACTTAAGGAAGATAAAAAAGGAGGGGCATATCTTCACTTTCAACTTCTTCTTTTAACTTTGCAAATAAATATGCTAGGATCAGATTGACCCTCTAGAAAAAACGTATCATTCAGCTAAGTATGGGATTTTGACATTCTGTGTGTAAGAATGTAGTTTGAGACATTTCCTCCAGGACTTCTGGGGGGTTTAGAGTAAATGCTTTGTATGTTGCAATATGTTTTAATCAAACTTGCTCAGATGCTAAAACATTTAAAGTTCATTTAGAAAGCTTTTGATAGGATTTTGCAGAGTTATCATACATATCTTCAGAATCTGGATACTACTGCTTAATGTGGGATACCGTTTTGTATTATTGGAGTAATACTAGACACATAGCCATGCATCACAAAAGATACTGTCCCGGTTTGAGACAAATGCAAAGGAACGTCTGAAATGAACGTTCTCTGATAGAAGGCAGGTTATAGCCACCCCTCCCCCACCAGGTTTGGAAAGGATTTTCCTTGGAGGAAAGTGAAAAAAAAAGTTATTTATTTAACAAGCAGAGTGCGCACAGGCACAGGAAAGGGAAAAAAGAAGAATAATGCTAAATAATAAAACCTCTTACTGTGGAGAGAAACCTGGTAAAATTCAAAGTCCTTGTGGGTGGGACTCTCTCCTCTCTGGAGCTGGGTTTCGGCATGGGCCCCTCCGGGCCACGGTGTCGGGTCTCCCGAATGATATTCTGGTGTTGCTGAACAGTCCAGAAGAGAAGAAGAAGAAGAAACCAAAGTCCCAGGGCTCTGTGCTTTAGCTAATGAAGAAGAAGCTGGCTAAAAAACCAAGGGAATACCACTTTCTTCCCTGTTGCAGAGAGCCGAGAGCAGCCAGGCAGAAGTAGTTATCTGTGTTTTTGAACACAACGCCGAAGGAATTCCACCGGCTCTCCCCCCTCTCCTGGAGCTAGCTTTAAAGGCACAGAACTCATGTCTGGCATAGGGCAGACGATAGGGAGCACAGTATCATACAGTCACCCCAGGACAGATACCAATTCAAAAGTAAAGAAATTCACATTGATTTTTTAAATACCACCAATCTATATGTGATTAAATTATATATACAAATATTATTTCATCTATTTCTAAACCCCAGGTTAGGCACCTCCTGTGAAGAACAGGAGGTGATTAAGTACCTTGAAATTTACACAACAAAAGACCTTGCTGTAGTAAAAAAAGTCCCCTAGAAAACATCCAATTATCATATGATTACCAGATTATTATTATTGCAACCCATTAAAAGAGTTTCAATTAATAAATCCCCTTACCACTTTCTGTAGAACTAAGACTTTAGTGTAGGAAAAAATTACTTATTTTATTATAGTTTCTAATCTCAAATTTATTCTCTTCCACATAGCCTTTAGTCCTAAGAAAACATCTGTACTATGAGAAACACTCAGAACATACCATCTCAAGGTTTAAATTTCCGAAGGAAATAATACAGAGCTCTCTTTTGTGTTGTATACATTTTATGAATTAATTTTAAAAAGCTGTGGTTTTCTATTTGATAGCTGTAGGAGCTAGAGTCCTTTCAATTATGCATCTGTCCATCAAATTCACATACTACATTTAGTGACTTAGGTTTAAATCAAAAGAGTAATCTGAACAGAAAAAGAGAATATGAGCTAGCATTTGTAATAGAGAACATAGGTGTGAGAGGATCATGGATTTATTAGGTTATTGAAGGTTGTTAAAGGGTTTCCCAAAACATTTATCAGGCAATGCTCCTCTCACTTGATAACCTCTGAATTTTGCAGCCATACTGCTGCATGTCATATTTAGAGGAAACAGAATCTACCTCACAAGTAGAAAATGTTTAATTTTTATGGATGCAATAAACTGAGTTGCCCATTTTATGTCTTTTCCTCATGGACTGCTATTCAGATGGTTTTGCCCTTTTAGTCCCAGAGACTTTTTCCTATACTTCTGTTTCAACCTACAGAAAAGATACCCTACAAATCTTCAAGATACTTACCTGGCTGTTACAGCTTATAGGTTCAGATTAACTTTTTTGAAGGTGTTTGCAGTCAGTAGTTGTTCTCACCAAAAATCAGTAGAGTGTGCAAGTCACTGCTGTTATCTGAAGCATGCATAGTAGTCTTAACAGGAAGACACAAAATAGAGTCATTACCAGTCACAGTTTATTTACAACTAAACAGATTGCTGAAAAATATTTTTTGTTTAAACATGTTGCAAAAAAACTAGAAAAACCAGCTGTTTATTTTTGCTGTATATGTATCTTGATTATTTTTTTAGTCACTGTAACAGCAAATGGGAAAATAATTTCCTATCCATTTTCTCCCTTCAAATTACTTACAGATTTCAGGAGTGTATTTCAGTGAAAACATTTCTGGGTGTTTGTGATTACTGCATACAGCCTCCTTAGTAGGAAGCTTTACAGAAGACCACACGGTTCGTTGCTTGCAAACAGCACCATGTATTTTTTAGCCTTCATACAATGTCACTGTCAACAAGTTTCAAAACAGTCCCATTGTTGGAGAATGAATGCTGGCTACTGCTGACAGCATTCAGCATCTACACTGGCAGCACTGAACACGCACAAACGTCATCCAACGAGGGATCTAAAGCCAGAGGTTTTAACCTGAAGTAGCCAAGAACATTTCCGCCCTAGTTTCATGGAGACAGTAGCACAACAATAGTAGCAAACACTGCTTTTCCACCTTCAATGGTATTTCAGTCGTAACAGTGTATCTCAGGTTTACAAACAGAAGGTTTCAGGGTGGACTAGAACGAAAACTTCTCGACTTTCTTATCAGCGGATAGGTTTCCAGGCAGTTTCAAAAAGCAACTTTTGGGCATTTCTTAGTCGGAAGCTTTCACAAGCCCAAGAACCAAGCATCTTTTTGTTTTCTTGCTGCCCGATTCTTCGGCTTGTGAAAGCTTGTCCTCGACACTGTCGCTGACCGACTCAGGAGGACTCTCACGTGAGGGCTTACAGACCCTCAGGGTCAGCATTCTGGTAAATCAAGCGTCGCCGTGGCGGGGTTTAAGGTACGGCTACGGCGGCGGAAAGGTGCAGCGAGGGGGTGTAGCTTTTACCGCTCTGTTTTTCCTCTCTCCCGACAGAAGCGGTCACTCCTCCGCCCGCTCCATTCCCAGGACGGCACGGCCTCCCGCACCCGCCGGGAGAGATGGAGCAAGTGAAGCCAGGCAGCGCCGCTCCGCCCCGCCCCGCCCCGCCGCGGTCCTGGCTCCCAGGGCCGCTCGGGCTGCACCTCCGCCTGCGTTGTGGGAGGAGTAGCGCCGGGCATTGCGTTCGGAAGTTTGTGCCTCGCCGCACACCGTGCTGGCCGAAGCGCTCGGCTTCACGTTGGCTGCGCAGGCGCAGCGGTCGCGGCTGCCCGTGCCCCGCGGAGGGGCGTCCGAGGGCCGAGCGGCGGTGGCTTTGCGGGCCGGGGCGAGGGGAGATCGGTTCCGCCGCTCCCTGGGCGCCCCTCGGCGCCTGGCCGGTCGGCCCGGAAGCCGTACCCTCATCCCCTTCTCCATCCCGCCACCATGTTCAAGAAGCTGAAGCAGAAGATCAGCGAGGAGCAGGTGCCGCCGCGCGGAGTGGGGGGACGTGCGGGCTTCCTCCCACCGCAGGTACGGCGGGGAGGGGCCGCTGGGAGACGTGTCCGCCGGAGCGTTGTGGGTGCTTGTGACGGCCTTACACCCGGCGGGGCGGGGCCGCGCCTCGCCCGGGGAGGCCTTGGTTGTCCCGCGGGCCGGTCGGACCGGCCCCGCTGCCGCAGCCGCGGGAGGGACGCGCCGCTCAGGCCTGGCCGACCGAAGGCTCCGGGGTCGGTCGGCTGTCGGGAGTCGCGCCCCGGGTCGCTGTCAGCGTGGTTTCACTAGAACTTCGACATCTATGTTCGTTGTTACCCATCCGCCTCATGCCAGAGACCGTGCTTCGTTTTGGCCGAGTTACAAAGGCTGACTTGCGGAGGAATGTAAAAACCATCTCTTGCTTGAACATCAAACAGAATGAAACAGAAATGGGTTTCTTCCTTAGCATTTAGCGTAATGATACTTTCAGGTGCACTGAATAACAAACCAGCATTGAGGTCCCTCGTTATCCTTTTCTCTCATCTTAGTGTTTATTCTTTCAGTTCTGTGCGTCCCTTCTGTTTCCATGTTTTAGAGGGCTGGTTTGCTTACCTCAGCCTTATTCTTGGATTTTTTTAAACTGTAGATTAATTGAGCGTATAGTATAAATCAGAACAAGGCATTTATTTATTTGTTCTAGTCATAACATTTTTCTCTTGCATGTACTTTCACTACATTATTACAAATGTTGGATTCTAGAAACGGCTGTTTTTAAGTGATAATGATACACACTAGATATAACACGTGTGCAGAGTATCTGTCCAAGTGACAGTGGCCACAAAAATGTTGTCATGATTTCACGTGTGTATCCAAGCAGAATAAATTCTCTCTTAGCAAATTTTGGGTAGAAAGACTTCAACAAGTTAACTTCCTATTGGCAAAGTCTTCTGGTAATGTCTGCCTGTGTCTTATTGCTAGGTTAAGTATCCTTTGTATCTTGGAATCTAAAAGTATAAAACTGAAATAAACTCTGAATTCTGTGAATGTTAAGCTACAGGCAGGTAATTTAGTTAATTTGACAAATAAGTGATTTGTTGCCTGGGCTTGATCTGAATGTAATCTGAGCCACTGGGAGATTTGGCGCTGCATAGTCTCAGTATTAGACCATGGTTTCAAAACTGCTGACATTCAGTTATGTTGTATTCTTTGAATCACTCATTTGTGAAATAGAAGTAAGATTCTTGGGAATGGATCTATTGTGAAGTTTTATGTAGCTTGTTGAGTCTTACTTTAAGGCCTTCCATAGTTATTAATTTTGTGCCTTCTCTAGTTAGTGAAGTATATTTTTGTTAGTTGCAGTTCAGAGTGCTGTCTTAATTGCCATATGTGGTGAACTTTCAGTACAGTGTAAAAAGATTGAGCTGCAGAGTTTACTGTTTTCAATATGCAGCAGCTAAATTATAATACCTTTCACACAGTATTGTAATCCATTTAGTTCAGGGTATTGTAATCCACATAGTTCAGGATACTCAGTGCATGTGTTCAAGAGTTGGTACTTGCTTAAAAGCATCCGACTGAATAAATATGGGCCTACATGCATGTATGCACCCAACAGTGTAATATACTTCAGTCTTTATCTGGCTCTTGAAAAATTAACATTGACAAATACCCTGAAACCTGATACGAGGGCTTATGATAAATTATACCTAGTGTATAGACCTAGTGTGCTGTACTGAGGACAGAGCAGATTATGTAACTCAAGGGTTGACATAAGTGGAAAGGCAGAAGCAAAAAATTACTGCATATTTTTACTTTCATGTAAAATAGTTGTCTTGCAATGTTTCGTACTCTTCAGTTGCTCTCATGGGACACTAGGGGGAAATAGTTAAAATTGATCTTAGAAGTAAAATAGGTTTGTCTTCTCATTTCTTGTATCTTATCTGAAAACATTCTCTGAAGGAGGACGAAGTGAAGTTTTGAGGCTTATAAAATATACTGTAGTCTTGCAAAAAGTGTGGGATATGCTTTTTTCCTTTGCTTTTAGTAATTCAGATCCTTAAAATGCATTACTTCCTGTCAAAACGTTTTCAGATCAGATTTTCCTAACTATTACAATTTCTTACTTTGTGAAACTCATGTTTGCCTTAATTTTTGCTCTTTCCTATACCCTGTTGTAGAGGGGCTTCACTCACTATGCTCTATACCCCCTCTGCTCTACTCATCTCCCCTACATGAATAGAACAATTTTTTTAGAAACCCTATGAATACTTTGGTATGATTTTTTTCAGCAATACGTAAAGCTTTCATGGTAAATAGCTGTTTGGTACTCGTTAAGCTGTTTGACTTTTGAGTAGTATTTTTGGGTTGGGACATTGGTCTACCTCATCAGACCTCTAACTATGACAGATTTTAGAATAATTTTGATATAGCTACCACTCCTGTTTTCAGCAGTGTTCAGCTGATAGAAATTTCAAGAGGAGGTAGGGTCAAGACGTGCATGTGCTTGCCTTGTATATCCCGGGTCAAGTGCCCCTGGGCCCTTCCCCCAGGTGGAACTTCTGATCGTCTGACCACTCTGGGGCTGGACTGGGGCTCCAGGGGTGGAGTGTGGCGCATTTCCTCCGGTGTGCCAGATATTGGCAGCCACTGCAGGGCTGGGATACAGGTCCAGAGGCATGGGGTGTGTGGAACAGGGCATCACCTCATCAAAGCAAGGCCTGAACTTTCCCTTCCCCCGCACACATGCTGGAAATGTTTTGAGCCCACAATTCTTCCAGCCTCTTGAAATAGGTAATGAGAGATCTTGCTAATTACTTTTTTTTTTATAGATACGCTTGTTGATACTTTACTACTCATTCTATTTATACTGAGATTTTATATTTGAAGTTTGAATTATGAGGCTGGCAAGGTGGTTTGTTTGAATTGGTGTGTTAGAATCTCAGTTTGCATGAAGTTGTAAAATTTCTGTGAACAGATTTTTAGTTCAGATAGGAAAAACAAGTACATATTGACATCTGAAAATATAGTAATTTCTTCTGCCCTTTTTCATTGTTTAGATTCAATTTTATAAATGTTATAAATTTAATGTTTATAAATTTTTTTTGTGTCATGTTTTTGTTTTTAGTTTTCTAAATTCGTGATCAGATGCTATTCCACTTGTAAATGCTTGAATCCCTGTCAAATCACAAAACTTTTAAACCGTAAGCAACTGTAATATGTTCCTAAAATATTAGGAGGCTGGTTTTTCAAATATGGTCTAAGAGGATCATAGTGAGAAATAATCTAAATAACCCATTGCATGTTCTTGTGGCTGATTCATGACACATTCTGCTCTGGAGACCTTGTAGTAAGGTAGAACTTGTTAGATACGTTTTTTTTCTTTAAAAAGATCTAGACTAGGCTTTACTGGGATTATATAGTTAGTAATTGTTGAAATAAATTATGATGCAGAATAATTATTCTGGAATTAATAGTATTACTTGTTGATATACATGATCTCTCTGTAGGTCCCTTCCAAATCCCCTCCATCAACTGGCAACAGAATCAGGCCAACTTCATTTACAGATCAGAATGATGAAGGCACTTTAACACCAGACAAAGAGGTCAGTAGAGAACTGGTTTTCTCTGTTTTTCAGCTTAAAAAATTCTAACATTGTGTCCTTTGGGGCTTTTTTTTTTTTTTTTTAATTCCTCAATCTCACTATTTCCTGTGCATTTATAGATGTGAATAGTCTATTTTTTAGGTTGAATACTAAAGTGTTTAATATTAATAAAACAGATCTTTAACCTGTAGTGATTAACCCCCAGATGAGGAAATGTTTTAAGTCTTCAGGTCTTAAAAATCTTACTCCTGAACTGAGCTCAGTGAGGTAGTGGGACAGAAGATACATTCAGAGAGACTAACTTCATTTTTCCCCTGCTTTTGGTTGAAAAGCCTAGGTGAATCCAGGTAATCTGAGGTGGATGATCCAAAAGTTTTAAACAGAGCATTTGTGATTGTTGCTAACCATGCCAGTAATAAGTATCAAACTCAAAGTTATTTCCCCCACCCCATTTCCTCTGTCCCCTGCCCCCAAAATAAAAAGCAACCCAGCCCTCCTCACCCCCCCCAAAAAAACCTAAACAATAAACCAAACTGAGTCTAAATTATCAGTCATAAAATATGATTAAAATAATTATCAGGATGATGGGTAACCTTGACTTGCATAATAAAGCAAACAAAGAAGATAATCTGGATTTACCTCGTTTCACAGTGAGTACTACAGCTCTTTTGAAGTGGCTTGATTTTAAAAAAGGCAACAAATACAAACAAACAAAAAATTTCCCTGACTTAGTGGGCATGGACATAAGCTGGTAGCATATTTTTCAGCGGAAATGTTGTGTCCTAGTCAGAAAATTCAATTGCTTCATTTTCCCACAAAAAATCATGTGTTTTCTTGCAGTGGAACAATCCACTTTAATTTTTAACACCATGTTTTCTTTAGGACATAATCAGCTATGCCTGAAATTTGTAATAGATTTCATTATGAATGCTATCAGTGATTACAGCTTGGCAGTTTGCTCCCTGCAATAATAGAAATTAAAGGGAAACTACTTCATGATTTGATTTTGTATTTTGTATTTTCTAATAAGTACTTATTTTCTCTACTGTGAGATATATGTATATGTATGTATGTCTGTAATGAATTTCCTCTCTTCCTGGAGAAAGATTTTCTGTTAACTGGTGCTCCAGAATGTTAGCAAGCAGTGTCACCCAGGATAAATTACCAATATTTTCCGTAAGGATAGTTTTCTGTTCTTAATGCAGGGTATAGAAGTAGCATATTGCCACATGAGAACTACTGCTGTGGTCTAGAAGGAGTGAGTTGGTACTGAGAATTGATTCCCCTCTTTTTTTTTTTTTTTTTAATTTATTGTACATTGTGCAGGATCTTAAAGAACTGATTTGGCCAAGGTTTTCTGACTTTTTAAGAGGCAAAAGCTTAGGAGAATATGAAGTATTGAAGCCATGAGTCATGTTCTTCTGTGCAACTGAATCACTGTTCTTTGTCTGTCGTTAACTTGGTGCTGCCTCCACAAATGGAAGAAATCTTCCTTCCTTTTTCACTGAGAAACAAAGGAAAAAAATTCACTGGTAACACTCCTCACCCTTTTATTGTACTAATGCCAGCTGTTTTTCTGCTCAAATACTTACTGGTTGACTGAAAGGCAGAATACTATTCCTGAGCTTGGGTTGGTTTTTGAAGATGGTTGCTTTTATTCCAAATCTGAAAAAGGTATGTGAGCCTGAAGGCTTACCTTCTTTTTCAATTTAATCAATTGATTTAGTAAAAAAATAATAGTTCTTTTCACAATTTGGATAACATATTTAAAAGATACATATTTTTTAAAATTTTGTTGGATGCTACAGACATTTCACCTGTATGTATCAATGCTTTCTGTAGTGTTCATAATTTCTATTGAGAGCTACATTTACTTAATTAGATATGTGTTGTCCCCAACAAACTCCATTTTCAGACTGCTATTCCAGATAAACAAGAGAAGCAAAGGATTCCCCATAGCACATGCCAAGTTACATTGGAAGAACATGTATCTCTGAATAGAGTGGTTAGACTGGAATGACCAGAGAGACAGAAGGAGAAATAAGATTAAGAGTGGAAACAGAAGTACTAAAGTATCCTCAGATTTACAGTTATCCTTGGTCTTAGGGGAGCTGCCATAACAGTTTTACTTGTGAAACACATCCTTTAATTAGAAATTCAGGAAGTAGTGAAGTCCTAAGGGGATGAAAACCTCTTGCTTTTTTGGTAAGGTCTGGTTTTACAAAATCAAATGGAAAATTTTGTAAAAAATTAAGTTTAAATGATTAAGACAAGAAATTTAGTTTCTCCAAAAATTTCTCATAAATGTTGGTGGTATGATTAAAAGCAAATAATCTTTGCAATGTGTTTGTTGGATTAGATTTTCATAAAATTCAGTTCAGCAGCAGTATACTATGCTTAAATAAGATGCAGTTATTGCATATTGTCACTGAAAATACATGCCCTGATTATATGGGCACATTATGTCTTTTAGAGCGCATTTTTTTTGCAGTGTTCTCATTTGACCAAGCAATTGTGTTATGCGCAGGTGTCAATGACAGTGGCATTACAGTGAACTGTTGGACAACATTTGATACAGTGAAAATATTTGGTTGAAGAGTATTGTATGCTAAAACATTTTGCAGTTCATGAATAATTGCTAACCCTTTTAGTACTGAAAGCTAAGCAAAATTAGTGTTTCATTATTCTTTTGTATGATTTGTGTCCTCTGTGAGCTATGTTTTAGTGTGTCTTTAAATAGATCAGGTTTTTTTATTTTTGCTTCTGTAGTATGAAAGTTCCAACTATTACACATGAAATCTTTGGTTTATTCTCAGTATATTTTTATAATAAAAACAATTTCAGAATTAATTACAGTTGTAAATGGCATCATTAATCTGATCAAAGATTTATAATAAAACATATATGCAAACATTCTTGCTTTATATTCTACAATGATAAGATTTTTTTAATATTTCAAAATCCCAAGATGTTATTAATTTAAAATAAACCTACAGCTTGTATGCTCCATTTATGGAATACCAGGTCAGTTTCTTTTTCATGCCAGCTTTCCTCTTCAGCTTGTATTTTATTAGATATGTGGATCTCCAGTAGAAGTATTACAGAAAACCTCATAATCTTTTCATGTATAGGAAAAAGCAGACCTCTGCCTAGTTCTGTATTCTCTTATTGCATGTAGCTTGTAAAATATGACTACACTGTGAGGTAAAACTACTTCCATAGAACTTCTTCAGACAATTTGTGTATCCAATGCTTTCTGAGTTGGTATGCTGCTGTTTGAAAACAGCCCTAGACTATTCAAATATGCTTACTTAGTGATTCCAGTTTTTTCTGGGGAAGACTAGTGATTGGTTTTCAAACTGTTACCGCATTGACTTTGAACAGAGTTTGAGGTGAAATACATCAGTCGTATTCACTATAGTTCCTGGAAGTTAAAAATGTTCTTTTTATTCTACAATATACTTGCTTACAAGTATACAAGGCCCAACTGCAGAAGATAACAAAGCTAGTGCTAGTTTGCTACCAGCTGACAGCAAACAGCTGATATATTGCTGTGGATGACCTCCCAGTCATGCAGATCCAAGTATCATTGACATCCTCATGAGTGTTATGGAAGTGACAGCAGAGCACAATATATATAGCTCCTAGACCTTGTCCCGGTTTGAGACATATTCAGAGGAACGTCTGAAATGAATGTCCTCTGATAGAAGGCAGGTTATAGCCACCCCTCCCCCACCAGGTTTGGAAAGGATTTTCCTTGGAGGAAAGTGAAAAAAAAAGTTATTTATTTAACAAGCAGAGTGCGCACAGGCACAGAAAAAAGGATAATGCTAAATAATAAAACCTCTTGCTGTGGAGAGAAACCTGGTAAAATTCCAAGTCCTTTGTGGGTGTGGCTCTCTCCTCTCTGGAGCTGGGTTTCGGCATGGGCCCCTCCAGGCCACGGTGTAGGGTCTTCTGGATGATGTTCTGGTGTTGCTGAACAGTCCAGAAAAGAAGAAGAAGAAACCAAAGACCCAGGGGAAAAAAAAACTTTCTTGCCTCAGCTTGCAGACTAGCTGAAAAGCAAAGGAGTTTAACTCTCCGTCTCTCTCCTGAGAAAAGGAACTGAGAGCTGGGAAAAAGCAGAAAGGTGCTTTCTTCTGCTCTGTAGCAGCTGGGAATGCAGGGGAGTGTATAGCTGTGTCCTTGAACACAAAACCGCTCGGGTTTCTTTTTTCTCCCTTTCTCTCAGACCCAGCTTAAAGACATAGAAAGGCACAGGATTCATGTCTAGCATAGGGCAGATGATAGGGGATACAGTATCATACAGTCACCCCAAGACAGACCTAAAAATAAATTAGTCAAGGTATTTTTTGGTCTCACTTCAGTGGTATATAATGTTATTAAATTAGTTTAAATGTTTCTCTAGGATTGGCTATTAATAAAGCACGACAAGTAAAGCTGTAATAATATTCCTTCAGTACCTTTGTTATTCCTGCATCTTTTCTGTGTTCATATGCTTAATTTGAAGTACTGCTAAATAGGTGTTGGCATGCAAAGATGGTAGTGGTTCAGATATATCTGTGCTTTTTATCCTTTCTGATATTTAAGACTAAATTTTGGAGGCTGCATAAGCTAGTTTGAATCTAAACTTGTATTTTACAACTCCTGGTACATACACCAACATGCTTAGGTTGCTCATCAAAATTAAAAGCAAACCAGAAAAGACCTTGCATTTGATTTCCGTACTACGTTTTTCTTAAAGTGCAGTTCTTCTCTCCTAGATTTTGGGGCTTTTTTAATTGTAGGGAGAAACCCCTGAAATTTTAGCTCTTCAGTTTTTCCTATTCCCTTATCACAGCAGGGATAAGGCAAAAAAGATTATGTTGCAAATTGCACAAAGCTTTTATAAATAAGTATTTTGTAAATAAGAAAATTACTGAATTATTCACAACTTTTTTTCCTGACATTCACCACTGTTGGGGTTTTAGGAGTTCTCCTATTTTCTTTTTCTCTTAAATAATTTTCCGCATGTATGTTGCCAGGTGGACAAATTACTGGGTGCTTAAGAAAAACAGAAGACCTGGCCGTAGGGGGCGGGGTCCTTCTGGTTACTCTCTTTCACCTGGGGTTTTCTTGTGTAGAGTGGGGGATGCTGCAAGATTTGAACTGGGAAGAAAGGGTTGGGTACAGCTCCTGGCTGGCTGGTGTTCTTGGCGGAGGGAGAGGAGGGCTCCCATCTTTGTGGAGGGAGTTCGTCGCTGCTGGAGGCTTCTGCTTTCAGCTGCCTTCTACTGTGAGTGGAGTTTGCTCGCTGGAGCGGCTGTTGCACTGGGACTCTAATACCCCACCTTACTAAAAGAGGGACCTTTTCACCATCTGCTCGGGTGCCTCAGGGAAAACCCCCGGATTCCTAAGCCTGCCTTTCCCTGCCTGCTGGGGAGCTGGGCTGCGGCCGCCCTGCTCACCGTTACTTCGAGCCTTCGCTGCTCTGTAGCTCTGCACGTCCTGCCTGCTGAGACATCCCAGGGTTCCCACCGCAGCTCCAGAGTTCGTCTGCCATGTGGGATTTGTGCTCATCTCTGCTGTTCCCGAGGGTCCGGCCGGACACTGGGATCGGCTGCCCGGGGGTTTGTGAAGCCTTTGCGCCATCTCTTCCCGGGATCCCAGGGCACCAGTGCCGCGTGCTCCCCGAGCTCGCTCCGGAGCGCCCCCTGCAGCCGCGGGGGAACCATCGCACCTGCCCTGCTCACCGGGAGCCGCCAGCGCCCCTGCCAGCTGCGAGCGGAACTGCACCCAAGGGGAAAGGGCCTGACAGCCGAGAAGGCTGGGACTGGGTTTGTGATTGTTTGCTGTTACTGCCATAGTTATTGTTGTTTGTTTGCCTTGTTATACACGTATATATATAAAATAGTAAAGAATTGTTATTCCTGTTCCTCATATCTTTGCCTGAAAGCCCCTTAATTTCAAAATTATAATAATTCGGAGGGAAGGAGGTTGCATTTTCCATTTCAAGGGAGGCTCCTGCCTTCCTTGGCAGACACCTCTTTCAAACCAAGACAACCACCTTGGACAAATAACCAAATTTATTTATTTAATTTACTCTGGGGAATGATTTTTTTTTCCGGTAAGAGTCAAAACTAAACCTTTAGCTGATGGCTGACATCTTCTAGCTCCCTGAAGTAGATGAGAAAATTTTCTCTTAGATGACTTTTGTAGTCTCATCCTCTTCTCTCTGTCTTGCTGTGCTGGTATATAACATAGCAAAACTGGTCATGTACAATTACAGAATCTTTTAAGTGTTAACATACTACAAATACACGTATGCCATGATGCACTTTGCTAACAAGAAGTATGAATTTTCAAATTTGCTTGATAACAGGTTAATACAAAATTTGGAACTACTGATTCTCTTCTTTTTCTGAAAGGGAATAATAATTACCTTTGGCAATCAAACATATTATATGCATGTAACATGTATAATATTCAACTACTGCCATCTCCAGAGCAGTGAGACTTGGGTCAAACTCTGATCCCTGTTAGATTTTGGGTTTTCTTTCACAGCGTATTAAGGAAGCTCTTGATCTAGGAATTGCATGTACTTTGGCCTTTGTACCTCACTTATCAGAATCCTTGCAAAAGAAGATTTGAGCATGGTATTTCTTCAGAGGGAGGAGGAATAATAAGAATAATAAGAACACAGTTGTTTCTGGAGTTCAGAAAGTCCTTAAAGATCAAGTAAGGCTGCTTCACTTAGACCAAACTTGAGTGCTACAAAAACTGTTCAGAATGTTGAAAATACGAAGGTTATTTAAACAATAACTTTATGTGTCCTTTGATAAGGTAAATGTCATCTGGCATTTGGCTTCATCAACCATTTTACCTCATTTGCAACTTTCTATCCAAGATAGAAATGTTTGTTGCTTAGTAGGATTTTACTTGCAAAAAAACAGAGTAAGTTAAATATTGTGACAAAAGATCAGCGATGTCACAGCCTGTTAAGGAAACTTTCCTGTTTGACCACCAAGGAGCCACTCTGGCAGTCACACTTGCACCACCCCAGGCTTTTGCTGCTGGGACTGAAACCCCTTCACCACAAGCAGCTCCAGTGAGCTGATGGGTGCCCCACCTGACTCCACACACACTCACACTGTCAGGCAAGTTTCCCTCACTGCCTTGACCCAAGGTTTCTCGTAGCAGAGTCCTAGACTCTGCTCCCTTTAAGAATTTTTATCATGGTGCAGTGATATAATGACAGATGGAGTTGAGTGTCTCCTGGTAGGGACCCTGAACAAAGGAATGCCTGGCTTTCATTCTGTGTGCCTGTTTTAATGGTGATATTTGATCTGGGGTCTTCTCACTGTTCATTGAGTTCTACGGAGTCTCTGAGTTACTGTCCACCATCCAGCCGACATAGCAAGTCTGTGCCTTTTATTGGGCAAAGGGCTCATCACTGGGGGTTTCAGCCATTTCCCCCCACCCAGGCCACAACCTGTAGCTTGCAGTGCAACTGTACACTGAGATACTTGTACCAGTTGTAGTCCTCAACAGCCTTCAGCCTATAAATTCAGTGCTTGAGATTAAGGTCAGTATGGGCTAGGGAGATGATTTGCTCTGGAGTATCACAGAATTGGTACGATGGGAAGGAACCTCTGGAGGTCATGTAGTCCAACTCTGTGCCAAGGCAGGGTCACCTTGAGCAGGTTACACAGGAAAGGAATGTGTCCAGGTAGGTTTTGAATGTCTCCAGAGATGGACACTCTATGACCTCCCTAGGCAGCCTGTTTCAGTGTTCTGCTACCTTAAGTATAAAGAAGTTCTTCCTCATGTTGTGGTGGAACTTCCTGTGGTTTAGTTTATGGCCATTACTCCTTGTCCTGTCGCTGGGCACCACTGAAAAGTCTGGCACCATCCTCTTGACAACCTTCTTTGAGGTATTTGTATGGATTGATTAGATCCCTTCTCTGTCTTCTCTTCTTTAGACTAAAACAGGCCCAGCTCCTGCAGTCTTTCCTTGTGAGAAAGATGTTCCAGACCCCTACTTATCTTTGTGGCCCTCTGCTGGATCCTCTCCTGTACTTCCTTATCTTCATTGTACTGAGGAGCGCAGAACTCGATACAGCACTCCAATGTTGTCTTATTAGGGCTGAGTAGAGGGGGAGGATCACCTCCCTCAACCTGCTGGGAACAATCTTCCTCATATACCCCAGGATACCACTGGCTCTCCTAGCTGCTAGGGCACTGCTGGCTCGTAGTCAACTTGAGACTCCACCGAGACTCCAAGGTGCTTCTCTGCAGTGCTGCTCTCTAGTAGATCAGCCCCCAACCTGTACTCATACTTGGGATTATTCTTTTCCAGGTGCAGTCCCCTTGTTGAACTTCATTAGGTTTCTCTGTGCCCAATTCTCCAGCTAAAGGTCCTGCTAAATGGCAGCACAGCCTTCAGGTGTATCAGCCACTCCTTCCAGAGTATGTTTGAAACAAAATGTTGGAAGATCTTAGTAGGATTTCTATCGCAAGCTTCAAGTGTGATATGATGGCTTTCTTAGGATTAGAGAAGGGTAAAGAATGACTTATATCTTTCCATGTTCTGTTTACGGTATGCTTCATCTCAGTTGATTCTCTGCTTGTCTAGTTTTTTTGATCACAGTACCAGCTTAGTGCTGATGTGATGCTAGTGATACATTAGACAGTATAGCACCAGATGTCTTTAATGTTCCTGAAGCTGTCAAGATAATTCAGAGTGGGTTTTAGGACAAATCCTGAAGCACAAGAATCTTTTGTGGTAATACTACTTAATTTTGTCTGACTAGCAGCCTGTTTCTTGTCTGTTTACAGGCAGAGGTGAATAATTTTTTAGCGATTTTTAATACCCCTTTCCCTAACACCCCTGCCCCTGAGTTAACTAGACAGTTTGTTCTTAAAGTCATACTGAATAGATGGTAGAAAAAAAAATGAAAAATGCAGATAAAAACACATGTAAATATTGGAAAGCATTAAATAGTGTAATTACAGGACTCACTAGAGAGCTCTGCCTGTAATTTAACTAAATATGTAGCAGGTTATGAGCTGTCAGAGTAATAATACTGTAAGCAAATCTTTAAATATTTTCATTATTGGTCACTTAACAATGGAGAGTGGAGGATGAACTCACTAATGGGCAAATGCAACCAGTTCTAAATGTGTTAAAGAAATACCACTCTTGGACCATGACTGAATATATTCTGTCTTTCATAACTATTTGAAGTGTGAATCTCTCATCTTGGCTACTGAAGAGGAAATATTTTGAAATTTCATATTGATAGAGTGATCACTGTTTTGCCGCAGTATTGTTCTGCCCTTCTTTATTTGTAGGGTTGGCTCACAGAATCACAGAATTAAGCGGGTTGGATAAGACTTTTTAGATCATCAAGTTCAACCTGTGACCTAACACCACCTTATCAATTAGACCATGGCACTAAGTGCCACATCCAATGTTTTCGTAAGCACCTCCAGGAACAGTGACTCCAACACCTCCCTGGCCAAACCATTCCAATGCCCAATCACTCCTTCTGTGAAGAACTTCTTCCTAATGTCCTCCTAAACCTCCTAAACCTAAACTTCCTCTGGTGCAGCTTAAGACTGTCACTCGTTTCCTGAGAGAAGAGACAGACCCCCACATGGCTACAACCTCCTTTCAGGCAGTTGTAGAGAGTGAAAAGGTCTCTCCTGAGCCTCCTTTTCTCCAGGCTAAACAACCCCAGCTCCTTCAGCCACTCCTCATAGGAGTTGTGTTCCATACCCTTCACCAGCCTTGTTGCCCTTCTCTGGACATGCTCCAGCATCTCAACATCCTTCCTAAATTGAGAGGCCCAGAACTGGACACTGTACTCAAGGTCTGGCCTCACCAGTGCTGAGTACAGGGGAAGAATCACTTCCCTGGTCCTGCTGGCCACACTATTCCCGATCCAGGCCAGGATGCCTTTGACCTTCTTGGCCACGTGGGCACACTGCTGGCTCATGGTCAGTCTGCCATCAGTCAGCGTCCCCTTTCTGCCTGGCCACTGTCCAGCCACTCTGTCCCCAGCCTGTAGTGCTGCAGGGGATTGTTGTGACCGAAGTGCAGGACCCGGCACTTGGTCTGTTAAACCTCATATCATTGGACTTGGCCCATGGATCCAGCCTGTCCAGGTCCCTCTGCAGAGCTCTCCTACCCTCCAGCAGATTGACATTCACACCCAACTTGGTGTTATCTTCAAATATGCTAATGGTAGGCTTGATCCCTTCATCCAGATCAGTGATAACGATTTTAAACAGGACTGGGCCTGACACAGATCCCTGGGGGACCCCACTAGTGACTGGCCACCAACTGGAGGCAGCACCATTCACCACCACTGTCTGGGCCCGGCCATCCAACCAGTTCTTAACCCAGAAAAATGTGCACCTGTCGAAGCCACGGGCTGCCAGCTTTTCCAGGATTATTCTGTGGGAGATGGTGTCAAAGGCTTTGCTGAAGTCCAGGTAGACAACATCCACAGCCTTCCCCTCATGTACCAGGCAAGTCACCTGGTCATAAAAGGAGATCAGGTTGGTTAGGCAGGACCTGCCTCTCCTAAATCCATGTTGGCTGGGTCTGATTCCTAGGCTGTCCTGTAGGTCCTGTGTGATGGCACTCAAGATGATCTGTTCATAATGTTGCTGGGCACTGAGGTCAGGCTGACAGGCCTGTAGTTTCCCGGATCCTTGTTTTGGTCCTTCTGATGTATGGGCATTACAATGGTCAGTTTCCAGTCATCTGGGACCTCCCCAGTTAGCCAAGACTGATTATAAGTGAGGGAGAGTGTCTTCATGATCTCTTCTGCCAACTCCCTCAGCACCCTACGATGGATCCCATCTGCTCCCACAGCCTTGTGAGCATTTTAAGTGGCTCAGCAGGTCACTAACTGCTTCCTTCTGGATTTGCAGGGGGTCTATTCTCTGTCTGTCTACTAGCTCAGGAGGCCAATTGTCTTGAGGACAATCTGTCTTTTTGTTGAAAACTGAGGAAAGGAAGGCTCCTTCCCTTCTGTGCTTGCCTTTACTCAAGAAGAGTAGGGCAAAGCTGAGATGATTTAGAAATGTTCTTGCATCTGATCAACATCAGTGAAACAAAACAGAATTTTAAATTGCATTCTACTCTTTTGTGTAAACTTTTAGTTACAATGGAGACCCTGGAGTTGTATGTCTGCAAACTCAAGCAGTACTGCATCAATTTCCTTTTTCTCAAAATCATAACTGTAATATGGATTGGCATATTTTAGGCAGTGGATGCTTTGGATCTTCTTACCCTGTTAAAACAGGGTTGCATATCCCTATCAGTCTACCAGATAGTTTGAGTGAATTTTTAAAAATGAACTTGTGCCATTGCTTAAAGTTCTTTGTCATCTTACCTGTATGTTTTGGGTTTTATAATGAACGTTTTATGAAAGAATGGATTTGAGATTTATGTCTGAGCCTCCTGAACTTGGCTGCACTAACACGGTCATGGATTTCCAGGGATGACTGAAAATGTTACAGTTCATAGATGCTGAACAAACTGACAGACCATCTTTTTTGTGGGGGATGAACTTGTTAGAGATCAAATAGAAATTCTTCTTAATGCAGGCTTTTAGTGTACTAAATAATGCGATTAGGATTAGGCAGAGTAATGCTATGGTGAAATGTCACAACTTAATCTTTTGAGCACTAGCAGGCTGTTACTGTGAAGAGATAATTTGAATTGTCTGTGATTCGTGAAATTCTTGATGGTCATGTTAGAAGTGATTTAACTAAGCTGAAGATAATATATGTTACATGTTGAAAATGTTCATAATCTTTTGGTTAATAATATTTGTGTAATCCATTTATCAGTGCTTTGCAAACTGTTTCATCTTCTTAACCTTTGCATGTTTGGTCTTCTCCAAACGTGCAAAGTAATTTTTATCCTAAAAAATATCATAATTTTATTTGTGAATTTGCATGCTTCTAATTCATGAGACAATCAGGCTTGCTTGTAGTATTGCTGCTGTATGTTTGTACACTTGTGTATACCTAGTATATGTCTTTTCTCTTATTGGCATATGCCCTTTCAAGAGGAGCAAGAGCTTTTACGACCATCAACACTTGAAGATTTTCTGGAATTATCACTTGTCAGTTTCCTTATTTTTGTCTTGTCTGAAAGCTCAGAGGAGGAAAAAACTTAAGTCTTCTTCACCTGAAAAAAAAAAATACCCACACATGTGCGCATATATATATGTACATATATATATATATACACACAAGTACATATATATATATGTACATATTTACACACACACACATATATATATATATATATATCAGGAGCTTTAGCACAGCTTACTCTTAAGAATTATACTTCTAACAGGCTGAGAGAGGACAACAAACTCAGTGTGTGCTTGCTACCACAGTGAATGCACAGGGCAAGTGTGTTGAGGCCCCAGGGGAGTGAAGAAGATTGAGAGCATGAAGAATGTGACCATCTTTTTTATTAGCAGCTCATCTTTGTAGTAACTTAAAAGTGAGAAGTTTCAGTTGAGTTTGTTGGACATAACTAGTTATTGGCAAATTTGAGGCTGTTTATTGTATATGGCTGAACATTTACCACTTCTTACGTTTTTTGAAAGGGTTTTGTGAACATAAATTGAAAGTCGTGTAGCCTTTCAGATCTAACCCATGAAAATATTATTCTATCTTAATTTGAATTTATGTAATTAATCTGCTACAGCACTGCAGTCAATGTAATCGTCACAAAAAAAAGTAAATTTAACTCCTAACCTATATTACTATTTGATTACTAAAAGTACTGTTTAGTAACTTGATAGAGGGGTTTGTCTCATTATTTCAGAATAATTTTGTTTTATTCAGTGTTTTGGTTCAGTCAGCAGTTGAGTCTGAAATCTCAAGCTGTAAGGAAGTTAAACCTTGAACTTCTGTATGTCAGTATGAGCATGAGAAGAATATTTTTCTCAACTCAGTTACAGCATCCCAAATGCATTAGATTGCATTGCATTACATATATATATCCAATTTGAATTCAAATTCCAGTCTCTTCACTTCATGTTTTCACCTCTAGGAATTTCTATCTCTTCTTAGATACTGACTTGATAATTCAACTCATGGTATTTATAGTCAAATAGTCAACTAGCAGCCAAATAGTCTGCTAGTAATTTAAAAAAAATTGTAAGGAATTTTTTAAAATGTAGACAGAATTCTAGTGTATAAGAGCACTAGATGATAAGCAGTCAAAAGCAAACATTTTATATTGTGTATAACTGAAATACTGATAGAATTTTTAGAATAATAAGTTGTTCATGGATACCTGAGAGCAAATAGGGCTCAGTGGCGTATGAAGGCAGCTTATCCACAGAAGCTTTAAAAAAATTACAGTATCAATGCCTGAAACATAGTTTTTATCTTGGGCTAAACTAGGATCTGTCTTTTAAATAGCATGCTTGTTTATTTCTAAATGATCAAAACTGTACTTTGGCTGTTCTGAAATGATCTAGTGCATATTTTCTGGTTATGTCTTCCCTTTATCAATATCTGTTGTCTCATAAACTGCTGTATTGTTTTATTACATTTTTAATAGCATGGAAAAATTGAGTAAAATTTTGCAATGTTCTTTATTGCTTGATTTATTTTCATTTTCCTCCTTTTTGCATGGAATGACAGCTGTTAGCGGGGATGATAGCAGAACCTGCTTTTCTCTCTGAGTATACTATCTTTGCTTTGGATCCCACCAAACAACCTAAGCCACAGAGTGACGGTGTGGTGAGTCCTCCCCACCCCTCCTAGTGATGCCTTTAGCAGGTGGAGGAGAGTAATGTACTAGAAGGCGAACTTAGTTGCTTGTGGCTTGTTCTCACAAAGACCTCTGTCTTAACTACCTTGTTGCTAACCCTGCACTAAATTCCACAGAATTAGTACCTGATAGCTCCTGGCTGGTATGCTGTATGATGTGAATTTACTGTAACATTAAAAAATTAACGTATTTTCTCTTATACAGGTAATAATACTCTACACAAATTTAAATAACTGTTGCACAAGTTTGTATGTTTGTTGCATAGAAATTTCCTCTTCGTATTTGTGTATGTCTGTATGTATTTCAAGACAAATGGATAGAATTAACATTGGGATTGGTTATGTGTAAAACTTACATGCTTTTTGCTGTGTACAGTGAAATGTAGCATGTCATTTACGACTAATGGTAGCAGGAAATAATTATTTTACATAGAGACAGAAGTTAATCTATGTTTAGTTGGTAACCTAGCAGTTACCATTGTGAGGATGAATAGTCTTTTTTTTTTAATAATTAGATTTTGCTTTGAATATATGTTTCTTTGCCTGGAAATGTTGTCTTCACCATATATAAGTGGGAAAGCTCGGTGAGAAGAGGCAAGAATTGAAGAAAAAGAAGCAAGTATAGGGAGGAAGTCAGACTTCTGCTTCCTGATATAGGCACATACAAAGCTGTATTCTTATTATTGGCACAGGACTGGAATGGCATTTTTCACATGCTTCAGAGACATGGCATTCCTGAGTCCATAGTGATTCAAAGCACACTATTTTTTAGAATCCCAGCTCATCCTGGTACTTTGTGATTACTTTGCTTTTCTTGTTTAGTAAGTGTTCTTTTCCTGCTCATGGTTTAAATGGACCAGTCACTGAAAGCTATGACAGGGTTGAAATTTAATAAGCAGGACATAGCACAGCGCACCATGTTGCATTGGACTTGTCTCTCTCAGCCTAAGCAGGATTGGACAGAAACAGTGATTAGAATGGTGGTCCCTGGAAAGTGTATTCTGACCATATTCCAGGTCCAGCAATCGCTACTTAAAGAGTCACTGCAAATTTAATTAAGCTTTTTTAGTTTTCACTACACAACAGAATTACCTCAAAAAATTCATTTCAAATAACCTGTTTGTGTGAATGCTCAAATGTTGTCTTTATGTGATCTTTAATATGTACTTTAGCGGCATATTTACTGGCTTGCATATTTATATACAAGACTGCATACATGCAACTAATTATAATGTAACAATTATTGGTAATGTGTTACCAGTGTGTATTAATATGTTACCTGTAAAACTCATTTTGTTCTTGGAACTTTTTGAAAATTATAGAGCACAATAAGAATTGGGAGAGGGAGAAAACAATGACAGGAAAGTTTATGGAGAATAGGATGACTGATTTAAAAAATACATATGTTAAAGAAACACCCACATGATATATGTTTAGAAAACCTAGGTACACAAAAAGTACAGGAGAGGAAAGTTTCGCCAACATACACAAATACATACTAATTCTGCTAAAACAAACCAGTATTTTAACTGTATATGTAATCTGAGAGTGAATGGCATAGAGAAGTGACTGTAATGGTGGATTTTTTTGACTTAGATGAAGTTAGTATAAACTCTTTACTAACTAAGCTGCTTAGGTTTTGTTGCATGAAGAAAGAGTTCAAAATATTCTTGGACACAGTGGGGTTTTTTGTAAGGAAAAAATTAAAGGAAAATAAGGGAAGAAAACATGTATTAAGCTCTCCTTCTTTTCTCCCTCCATAATTACTCAGTTTTGGAATACTTGAGAAAGTATTATTATTAAAAGCAGTAAAATGTTTTTAAATACAGACATTTAAGCTTTCACTTGTCAGGCTTGCTCATCTATTTATACCTTTGAGAAATAAGTATGATTTTGCATTTCAGAAATAGGGAAGTAAGGTGGCACGAATGTTACTGGAACACCCTAATGTGCTCCAGTTGAAACTGAGCTCTGATTTACACACCTTCATAATAAAAAGCAACATTTTTTTTAGAGCTTGTAAATATAGCTGTCTTTGGATAGAGATATGGATGTTATGTTCTATGAGTTTGTGGAGGAAAAACTTCCATTGGTCTCCAAAAACCCTGATGTAACTGCTGGTTTTAAGACTTTCAAAATGGCTGCTTGTGCTCTGTGAGTCTAATTTTGCTGAGAGCTTTCTTCAGGCTTATGGAAGGCTAGGGCTTTTAAGCTTTTCAAAGCCTCTTGGATCTATACTTATATATAGCAACTTCCATTCATGCTTAACCATTCAGCATGTGGATACCCAAATACAATCCTTTGCCCTAGAGCACAGTGACATAGGCTTGCAGCAGCCAGATACCTATGGTGGTCCATTTTTTATATAAAAGATTACTAGTTTATCTCTTTTATTATTTATACCAATAGAAAGTCTAACCCCAAATATAGGTTATTCTTTTGTTCCCATAGATTGTATACAAAGATACCTGCATAATAAGTAGGAAACTTTTCAAAGTGGCAGCACTAGTTTAGTTTTGAAATTACATTTTTAAGGATCTTTGTAGGTCCTTAAATCGCAGCTTTTTAAGCATCTTCACAGAAAGGAACAGCAGCCATGGGTTTTATATTCATAAAAACCTTATTAAATTTAATAAATCTACTTAATCTTGTGTTTTAAAATAGATGTTAAATATTAAATTATACTTATTAATTACATGCACAAACCCACCCTAGTTTGCTTTAACTCTTTTTTATGTGTATCAGAATGCAAGATTTTTGAGAGAAGTGTGTGTGGTTAGTTTGTAAGTCACAGAATCACAGAATTAAGTTGTTTGGAAAAGATCTTTGAGATCATCGAGTCCAACTTATGACTTAATACCACCTTGCCAACTAGACCATGGCACTAAGTGCCACATCCAGTCTCTTCTTAAACACCTCCAGGGATAGTGGCTCCACTCCTCACTGGGCAACCCAGTCTAATGCCCAATCACTCTTTTTGTGAAGTCTTAGTAAAGTATTCGTCTTCCTCTCTTGTGAGTCCGATAGTAGCACAGCAGATGCTTTGTAAATTATAAAGCAGATGATAATTTTTTATTTGGATTATCTTATAATTAACTTTTCTTGTTAGGAAAAAAAACCAAGAACAGGTGATGGAGCCAAGAATTCAATGTAGAAGTGCTTCAGTTTAAAACCTGTAAAAACTGTTAATCCACTAGGAATAAATCCACTGCCACAGGATAGTGTTCTGAAGCAGAATGCAGGTTTTGTTCAAGCCGGGTGAAGCACAGTTTCCAAATCCAGACTTCCTGTATGGCTGGTTATTGCTCATTTTTTTCTTGTCTGTGTATGGGTAATTGCTCATTTCTCTGGTTTCCTTAACTATCTGGATTTCTCTTTGTTCTGTGGTATTTCTGTACTACCTCAAGTATGCTCCGTGTCAGACATTTTTGAAGCCCTTTTACAGTGAATCATTTCTCTGCCACATTAATGTTCAGATATGCCTATCTGGATATCCAGAGTAGAAGCTGTGAGTGTGATCATGTAGGAGATGTGTATACAAGGGTGATTATGACTGAGATTTCAGTTCTAGGTACACTTTAGATTTTGCAGCTTTCATATAACTGTCAGGGTACAGCTTGATTAAAAGTTAAGAGTTACACTGCTCTTAGGTGAATTTACTAATATTTTGTTTGACATGCCTCAGTGTTTCACTTTTCTTGAAAAAATCCATGTCCAAGATGGTTTCTAGCATATTCTGCTAATTCAGTTGGACTGGATTTATACAGCAAAAAGCCATCTGGATTTGTGTAAGTTAAAATCATAGACTATCCTGAGTTGGAAGGGACCCACAAGATTGACCCAAGTCCATCTCCTGGCCCTGCACAGCACAGCCCAAAGAATACACTATGTTCCTGAGAGTGTTATACAATCACTTCTTGAACTCAGACAGGCTTGGTGCTGTGACCAGTTATCTGGGGAGCCTGTTCCAGTGCACAACCACCCTCTGGATGAAGAACCTTACTCTAATATCTTAGATACTTAATCTTCCCTGACAGAGCTTCATGCTGTTCCCTTGAGTCCTGGCACTGGTCACCACAGCTCCTACCCCTCCATATCCCCTCATGAGGAAATTGTAAACTGTTATGAGGTCTCTCGTCAGTCTTCTCCAGGCTGAGCAAGCCAAGTGACTTCAGCTGCTCCTTGTACAGCTTCCCCTCAAGGCCCTTCATCATCTTTGTAGCCCTCCTTTGGATGCTCTCTGAAGCTTTGTATCTTTCTTATATTGTGGTACCCAAACTGCACACAGCACTCGAGGTGAAGCTGCACCAGTGCAGAGCAGAGCGGGACAAGCCCCTCCCTTGCCTGGCTGCTGATGCTGTGCCTGATGCACCCAGGACATGGTTGGCCCTCCTGGCTGTGCGGGCACTGCTGACTCACATTCAACTTTTTGTCAGCCAGGACCCCCAGGTGCCTTTCTGTGGTGCTGCTCTCCAGCATCTTGTTCCCCAGTCTGTCTGTCTGTACATCCAGGGTTGTCCCATCCCAAGTGCAGAATCCGGCACTTGTCTTTGTTAAACTTCATGTGGTTGCTGATTACTCAGCTCTCTAATTTGCTGAGGCCCCTCTTCCAGGGCCTCTCTGCCTTCAAGGGAGTAAACACCTCCTCTCAATTTAGTATCATTGTCAAAGTTAGTGTACCTTCGAGTCCTGCATTCAAGTCATTTATGAAGATGTTGAAGAGCACAGGGGTGAGGATGGAACTCAGCCTGTGGAACCCCACTAGTGACAGGTCTCCAGTCTCATGCCATTCCATTCACTGTAACCCTTTAAGCCCGACCCATGAGCCAGCTGCTCATGCACTGCATGCTGTATTTATCCAGCTGTATGCTGGACATTTCGTCCAGAAGGATCCTGTGAGAAACAGTATCAAAAGCTTTACTGAGATCCTAAAAGGTTACAAGTGGCTTCCCTTGGTCAGCTCCGTGGGTAACCTTGTCATAAAAGGAAATCAGATTTGGCAAGCAGGAGCATCCCCTCATGAGCCCATACTGGCTGTGACCAGTGATTGCATTGTTTTGCAGTTGTTTTTCGATAACTCCCAGAAAAATCTTCTCCATAATTTTACCAGTCAATGAAATTAGACTAAGAGACCTGTAGTTTCCAGGGTCATCTTTCTTGAAAATTAGGACTGGGTTAGCAAACACCTGAACACAGAACAAAGAAAAAGGAGGATAGACCAGCTAGGAGCAGAAATGTCCAAACTTTGTAAAAAGAACCCCAAACCAATAAAAAAAAAAACCCAAAACAAACAAACCAACCGACTCAAGACTATTGTTTTTTGTTGTGTTGGTTTTGTTGTTTTGGGTGCGATTTTTTAAAATGTATGTGTGTTTTGTTTTCCTTTGGGAATGCAGAAGTTTTGTGTAGGATGTATTTTCTGAAAGTCTGATTTTCTTCCCATGCTTGTTTGGAGTTTTAAACAGTTTGTTAGAAGCACTTCTTTTCCAGTTAGTTTCTGCCCCCCCAGTACACTGAAACAGAAAGATGGTATTACAGCCAACTCTTACTGATACTGGCTGTAAATACCAGTCATCAATTAGATTTTTCCTGCTAAAATTTTGTCTTTTTGTTGTTTCTTTGATTTGTCTGTAAATGTTATATAAATAATTAATTGTGAATTACTTAATTGGAGATGTCGGTATTTGCAGATGTCTCGTACTAATCCATGCACACATAGCTGCTTTGTAGTTCTGCATATTGCAGCAGTCTGTTCTGAATTTAACAAACTAGCTTGTTTGCATGAAGATATCTTAATAAGCTTTCTAAAGAAAGTACTAAAAACACAGGCAAAGAAAAAAGCATGGATGCTGTTTCTAAGAATCAGTGAATTACAGTCCTTGTAGTCTGTTTCTTCTAACGGTTGTTTTTACCTCCTATAGAACTTAACTAAACAACCACTTACTGGAGCCACAGAAAACAATGGAAGTGAACCTGTCTCTCCACAGGTATGTGGAGGGCATGGGGAGTTTGTTTCCTCCTTCCCTACTGTGCTGTCTTTGTGTTACATTGGCTTGAGTGCCCAGTATATATCTTCATGCTGAAGTAGGGATGATAAGTACTTGCCTGTCAGGATGCTCGGATATTTTCTTTGTGTGTAATGCCATCAGCTGCTATTAAGTATTGTCACTGACGTGTGGAGCTTTTTTTTTTTTGGTAAGGGCAGGTTAGCAGAGTGCCAGCATTGAGATGCATCTTGTTGCACACCCGTCACGGGATACAGAGCATTAAACTCACTTTCAAAAGTAGAGGGCCTATTGCATGTCTGGAAAGCTACCTTCTAGCTGAAGGAAAAGAACTGATAGGCTAAAAATAGTGTCACTAGTGACAAAGATGTAGGTCATTTTTTAATATTTGTCAGGGAAACATTTAGCTTGCTGAAATGGGATTAGCAATGGCTCCTGGCACATGCCTCCCAATATTTGATTGTAGGGGCAACATTGTGTAGTAATGCTTTTACATCACTTTTGTAGCACCAGCTGTATAGGTTACCACAGTGCAGAATCTTTTGGTATAGAATGAAGTCAGTACTGTAGCTGCATAAATCAATAATTTTGTTTTATGTAAAAATCATAAGCCATTTAAAATAAAAATAAGAAAAGGACCGTTCAAGATGGCTTGCTAGAACTAACGATCATACAATAATAACTTCTACAATCAATTTCTTTTCTTCAGCGTAGGAAAGTATCTGTGTCTTTAAGATAAATGTAGTCTTCTCTTTAATATATCAAGAAGTGAGTCAGTTATCTTTTTCAAGTTTGAGACAAAAGTAAATAACCATTTATATTAGTTACACATTCTTCACTTTTTAGGGGGATTACACAGAAATGCATTCTTCTAAAAGTTTAAATCAGAGCTGTAGTTTATTAGATTTAGTTGCTATCTGAAATTGTGCACATCTGGTAGTTGCATGCATGATTTTTCTGCACAAGGACATGATCTTTTAAGGAAATGGCAGCTGTTTGCTGTCGTGTATGTTAGGCAACAGTAATTTATTTGCACAGGTCAGGTCTCTTTTCTGGACTTTAGTGTGTCTGTCTGCCTAAAAGCAGTGCAGAAATAATTACTTGCTTTGAATTTTTGCAGCAAAGTGACAGTCAGTCTTTTGCCCAGAAGCTTCAGCTTCGAGTACCCTCCATGGAGTCTTTGTTTCGAAGCCCAGTAAAAGAGACCCTATTTCGCTCTTCTTCTAAGGAGTCCCTAGTACGAAGTTCTTCAAGAGACTCACTGAATCGACTAGACTTGGAAGCCATCAGTCCCACCTTTGATTCACCTTCCGACATTGAAAGTGAAACAGAAGAGCCTCTGGGAAATATGGACAGCTTCAGCAAAGAGCAGTTGCTGCAGCGTCTGCGTAGAATGGAGCGCAGTTTGGGCAACTATAGGGGAAAATACTCAGAGGTAGGCAATATGACTGGTTTAGCTTGGCAGAAAGGGGAAAGAGATTAGGCTGATAGATACTGCAGCAGTGGACAATCTTTTGTTTTCCTATTTGGAGCAAATGTTTCAACTTACAACTAACACAGAAGTTAAATTGTTCTAAGTCTAGTTATTTTTGACCTAGATAAGTCAAATGTTTTTCTGGTAATAAAACATGTAAATCCTTCTCTTGTTTGTAAATAATTTTCTGATGTCAGCAATAGAGGTAATTAATGGTTACTCACACAGAGCAGGACTATTAAGATTTCAACTGAAAGCATCTAGCGGGGGGTGGAGTTTGCTACAGAGGTGAGCATGACTTGTACTCCCATGACAGCAAATTTACTTTTTTTCTGAAACTTGTTCTTGAAATGCACAGTGTATATTCTATCCATGTGCAATAGCCAAGCATTTTGTTTTCAAGAAATAAATTATATTCTTCATAATTTCCAGATATTCCCTGGGAGGAATCAATTCAAACACCTTTTTTTTTTTTTTTTTTTTGGTATTTTAGTGAAAACAAATTATATAAGTAGTTTCACTACTCATTTTTCAAATTACTGGGGGAAGTAAAGCTGTCTAACTGATGGTGGTGTGTTGGTATTGGGTTTTTCAACTAGTTTGGAGGTTTTGTTTGATTTTTTAATTGTTTTTTGAAGTGTGAGGGTGTTGTATTTAAAACTGGATGTTTGCACTGTTTTTTACAGTTCTTTTAATGTTTGCTGCCCTCAAATACAAAAATTCCTGTGCAGTCTTTTGTCTACTAGTGTCGAAATCCCTGGAATCTAAAATATGCTACAGTGACTGCAGTATTCAGAATATGGCTGAAACAGCAGTTGTTTCACAGTAATTTTTCCTTCACTTCCAGCTAATGTAATAAGTATTTTTTGAAAGTTTATGTAAATAGTAGTTGCTAAAATGAAAATTCTTCAGTTTGTGGGTTTGTTTTAGTGCCTTCTTGGTTGTTTGGAGTTTTTTAATTAGTGTAATCTGTCCAGCAGTTCCTAACTTTCTCTGTCAAAAAGGCTTGGTTTTTTTCCCTGGTTTTGTGAGTTTCTTCAGTTCAATTTGAAAGAATTGTTTTGCTGGAACTTGGAAGAAACTTGTTTCAATACATAATGAGTAATTAAGGCAGAAATATTTTTTCCCCTCCTAAAGTAGGATGCAAAGTTAGCATCTCAAAAATATGGTAAAGGAAGCCATCCATAGCAGTTTCGGTTTTCTTTTAAGGGCAAAATAAATATGACTTTGAAATTAAAAGTAATTTTGAATTTTGAAACTGTTTTAATTTGTTTTAAATAAGAATTTGAAGATATATTTTGACATGCTGATTTCTGTTTTGGGTGTTGAGATTTGTTTTTCTTAAATTTTTCATCAGTTTGAAAACAGAATGTTCTAATTCCAAGTGCCATTATGCTACTTCAGCTTTGGCAGTTGTATTCAAATATTTAAGTAAACAAAGTTGTGCAGTTACTTGTTAAGTCCTTTTGTTAGCTTACAGTGAGAAATGAAATACTGTCCATTTTCAATCTGTCTTTGCTGGATATATGCAAAGCACATGGGATGAGAACATTACACAGACCTTTTTTTGTTATTTAGAAGTGTATTTTTTAATGCATCCTCTTTGTAAAATTACTTTTACTTAATCTCTCTGGGATATGTACTTTTACAAGTGGTCATCCCTGTGGGGTAGTTGTCTGGGATGTAACTTTCTGATACTGTTTGGTTTTGATCCCTTGTGTTGAAGGATGGTGTGTGGTCTGTCTTCTCAGGGAAGGGAAAACTCTGTATGAGTGCTGAGTAACATCACTGTTTCGTCATGTAGGCTTTTATTTTTTTAACACATTAGAGATATTTTATAGTTAGAAAATGGAAATATTAAGAAAATTTAAGTATGTTTCTATGAAAAGAGCATTCTCAAGTGGAGTAAAGAGTTTGAAAATACAGGTAGTGATACAACTAAGGAGGTTTGATGGCTATATGCAGATGCAC
Organism: Corvus moneduloides; assembly: GCF_009650955.1. Classification (NCBI taxonomy): domain Eukaryota; kingdom Metazoa; phylum Chordata; class Aves; order Passeriformes; family Corvidae; genus Corvus; species Corvus moneduloides. Next base: position 25,711,290 of record NC_045476.1, on the reverse strand, counting down.
TGTCATCTTTATATCCAATTTGTGTATTTTAGCTAGTGTCTGCCTATCAAGTTATCCAGCGGGAAAAGAAGAAGCTGCAGGTAAACATTACTTTTCATTCTCTCGTACCTGGATGCTTTTTTGAATCTTAAAATGTGTAGTGCCAATACAGATTTAATTTTCAGTGCATTGTGTGTGTGTAACAGAAGATGGTTTCTTAGGTGGGATTTCTAAGGAAGCTAAGCTGAAATTATTTTGTCAAAATAACTGTGAAGTATTGTACTCCAGCCTTTTTTTTTTGCATCAGCTGACTTCAGGGGATAGATTGATAGATTGCCAAGCCACAGTTGGCAGTTTATGACAAGACAAAAGAGAAACAAATCATTATATCTGTTAATTCTTCAAATTTATTTTCCATTTTAAAATTACATGTAACATACCTGATCTTTATTCTTCGTTTTTTCTTAAGAGCATACTGAGTCAAAGTCAGGATAAAGCACTTCGCAGAATTGGAGAACTGAGAGAGGTAATTTCCTTTATTGATTGCATGTTTACTTTATATCACAGCTACATAGGATCTTTTTCTGCCTAGCTTTTGACTTTTTTGTTCACGAAATATTTTCTATTACAGAGCAGGGTATTTTACTGCTTTTTTTTGTTTTGTTTATATGGGGTTACTCCTCTGGCTTGTTTCCCATTCAGCGGCTTATTGCTATACTCTTAAGACAGAGCAGTGCATCACCAACTGAACTACTTCTCTTGTTCATTGTGAAATAGGCAGACGTGTGTGTGGTTCTTGCAGTATTGTTGGGCCCAGCCATAGATGTCCTTCTGCAATTTGTTGCTCTTTCATTACTGACAAATAGTAATTCAGGCAAACACAAGTGATAGGCACATTTTTGTAAAGATTTCAATGACTATTAAAAAATATTCATCTTTATCTCAGTTGTAATACTTACATTGTTTTATGGATTTTGGTATAGTTTGGTTTCAATCGTAAAATCAGTTAGGTTGTGTTACGACTTGCCTCCTTAGGTTATAGTGAAATTAAAAGAAGAAGTTCTAGTTTATTTGGTATTGATAATAAACACATTGGACTTAAAAAACATGTATATATGATCAGGCAGAACAGATTAAAAAGGCAAGTTCAAAAAAGCCATATTGTCAAACCCTGGTGAAGCACAGTGTGAAGCTGAAACCATTTTATTGCCTCAGGAACCAGTGCAGCACCAGGTTTGGAGATGGGCATGCAACGTTCTCTGTGTGTGCTCTTACCTTGCTGGAGAGCTGGGTACCATTCAGCCCAAAGTCACAGGCTTTGTCTATGACTGCATACCTGCTTCTGGTGTGTGCCGTGTCGAGCAGCAGCATTGGCATGGAGGTTGCAGGAGCCATTAGGCCGTGGTGAGGTCCCACCATGAGGTTTTTTTTACTGAAGGCAGACTCACTCCAGGCAGTTGGGTGTTTTGCCCACAGACAGGGACCAGGACCTGTCCCCTTCATAATGAGGGATGGTGACTGTGAGCATCTGGCCATATGTGTACTCAAGGCTCAAGTTCACCCACAAGGAGCTATCCCTGTGACTAGTCAGGAAGGCAGTCATTTCAAAGGAGTTCACTGGCAAATCGCTGGGTACTCTTCAGCAATCCAGGGAGTAATTCAGGTAAGCAGGCTGTGAATTGTGTGTGTGACTGGGTTAGCATTTTGGTTCACACCTGTGCTGCTTCTGCCCCAGCAGCTGAGAACAGTGGGTCAGTGCTGGGCATACCGTGCTCATCCGTTCTGTAGCCTGTGCCTGGGCTGTCACCATGTCCTAAGCTAAACTGTCAGTGCATAGGAGGGAAAAAACCACAGCGTTACTGTCAGAAGTGGCTTGCCAATGTTATGTCTTTTCCAGGTCACTACAGTGTCAAATGAAAAAGCTCATTCTGTGTTAGGTCCATATCTGCATGCTCCTGTAGGATTAGTTTTCCAGTTTATTGCTACTCATTAAAGTCAGGAAGGCATATGTGGAACAGAGTTAAATCTTTGGCATATGACAAAGGGTTGGACATGTGCATTTTATTTTTCACTTCTGTCGTAATCTTTGTGGTTCATATATGTAGATAAGTTATACATATATTTCTGATTTATTTATATACATTTGTATATATAAATTTCGTGTAAAATTTAATTTCGTTCTTACCAATCTTGTAGGTTTAAAGATTCCTTCAAATCTAACACTGAAATTCTTTTTCATTAATTGATACACTTCAAAAAGTGTTTTTCTGATCCTTTGGAAGCCCAGGTGTTGCAGCATAAGGTAAAACAGGTAATGAAGGAAAAATTACAAATAAAATGGTAAGTTTCCATTGTGGAAGCTAAAATGGTCCAAGGTAGTTCATTCATTGATGTAGTAATTTGTTATCAAAAATTAATTTTAAAAATCCTTTTCTTCATTGTACAGTCCATTTTCCCCATAAATATGTTGAATCAGGCAGGTTTCTTCAAAGAGGGCCACGTAAGAGTAAACTAATCTTCCTTTGAGGCTAAATTGACAGCGTGATATAGTCCCTAGAAAACAATGTGGTTTTGCTTACTTGGTTTTTTCCTATTTGGAGTAATTCCTCAAAACCAGTCTTCAAGCAGTCTTCAGTGTTCTCTTTCTCAGAAAATGATCAGAAGGGACTTTGAGATCCAAAGAGGACCATTTCTGTGTTGGTTTCAATAAATCTATTTGACACTTGTTCTCACACTGACCTGCTTTGCTTTGTTTGGAAGGAATTGCTTCTAAAGCTCAGAAGCGCAAAGCAGAAGTGTGATCAGTAATTGCTGAGAACATGAGGCAATGCAGTGTTAAGAAGTGGTATAGCTGGAAAGAAAGGAATGGTTTTTGCAGTGATGCTTTCCCTCAATGTCCTGTCTGTGCATGACTGGACAGGCTCAGCTCATACAGCTGTGGTGTTCAAAGCTGGTATCAGCCTCGTCTGTGGCAGGTCATTCACTGTTGGAGGTAAGGGATAGACAGCGAGAGAGCATAAAATCAAGATTTAGAGTTGAAGGAGAGCAGCACAGGAAGCATCCAGTGCTCTGTTTTGTCTCATTTGCTTTTTCATCCTTTTGTTCTCTATCTATCATCCTCTGTCTTTGCCATGTTTGTGGGTGGTGATTGCTTTTATACAAGGGATTGATGCGGAGTAACAGTCATGGAAACATTCTCTCCCTAGGGTAAAACATTGGGAAGATTATATGAATGAAATAAAAATATAAATAAAAAAGATTAAAAAGTTTTTGAAAATATTTGCAGTGCATGTGTGATATGTGTGTGGTTCTGGTTCTCTCAATAAACAGATGTGAATTAATTTAAGTACATTTATTTTCTATTTGAATTATAATTATTTAAAGAAATTTAAATGTTTAAACTTTAAAAGTATAGGAAGTTACTAGAAGAAACCTCCTTCAGGAAATATAAGACTGTGTAGATCCTACTAATGCGTTTAGGCAATATCTACAGCTATGAAAGAGATATTTTAGATATTGTTTCATAATACTTTGATAAGTTTTTTGAGTTCACATTTCAGTATTCATTTGAGGTGTGTTTGTATTATCAGGAGCTCCAGATGGATCAACAAGCTAAGAAACATCTCCAAGAGGAATTTGATGCTTCCTTAGAAGAAAAGGATCAACTTATTAGTGTACTGCAAACTCAGGTAAGATAATTTACCCAGCAGATGTTGTTTAAAACTGCTCTTCTTACTTTTTCTCTTTTGCTATATATTTCCTATAATGTATATCCATGTTTTATTATAATTGCTCTGAAGTCGTAAAGCTTCTTGTGAATTTAGGATTGTCTAGAAATTAAATGTGTCTTTGTGGTAGAGGATACCTTTGTAAACATCTCAATCATGTTAACTGTGATTGATTGATTTGCACTTAAATACCTTTGTGATGTTTTTGTTATGAAGACATCAACATTAGATGTCTGACCTAAAATTGCTTTTGTAAAATTAATGTGTTTTGCTTAATTGTTCTTCGTTTCTCTACCCATAGTCATTCTATTTTTGTTAATTGGAAGTGTAATTCTGACTTTTAAGAAATAATAAAAAATTTCAGACAGATTTTTTCTTTTTCTACTTACTAATATCAAAATTAATTTAACTCTTTCTTGTTTTGAAGATTAAAAAATTATCTGCTTAGAATCCTTTGATTTTTTTAAGAAAAAGTACATTTTGTTTAGGTGTCGTTGCTGAAACAGAGATTACAGAATGGTCAGATAGGCACTGAATTGCCTGATCAAAATGTCCAGTCAGAACCACAAGTTCGAAGTCTAACAAAAGAAGTCAGTGCAGAAAATATTGTGGAACCAGGAAGCAATGGTAGGTATTGTGGCTTTTTCAAAAGACTTTACATTTTGGGGAGTAAACCAGCTGTTATTTATGATGGAGTAACAATATTTAGGGCTGACCATGTCATAGTAAGGATATATTATCTAGAAGAAGATTGTTTTGGAAACAATGTGGCAGCTAGAGGACAGGATAACCCTTTTAAGAAACTAGATTTTCATAAGAATTCAGATCTGGTATGTCTTTCCTTTGTCAATATTGATAATAACATTGAAATTGTTGTTTTGTTGGTAGGTGTTCTTACTATCTCCATTTAATACAATTAAGGGATTCTGTCGCCCATAAGTGAGGACCTATCCCTGGAGTTTAGAGAGCAGATTAGTTGCCAGTCTCAGTCTTTTGTTTGTGAGCTTGGGGTTTTTTTCTCCTGTTTTATCAGAAAAAAAGTAAAAGCAAGGATCAATTTTGATATTCCTGCTGTTGAATAACATAACTGTTCCTCACGTCAGGAGGTTGTTTAAATTAATGGGATTCTCAGTGCTGTGTATATTTGATTACTGAGAAAGGGATGTTATAATGTTGATATATAATAAAAGTGTCTTTCATTGGTACCCTTCATAAAAGGTAGGGTTAAGACAGAGGCAAACATGCATCTTGAAGTCATACTTGTTCAGCATCTGCTATGGTTTTTGTGTGTAGGGATGATATGAAGTGTTAGGTGAGAGATGTTGTTATCTAGTGCCATGGTTTTTGTATTGCTTAGTCAATAATGAAAAATCGTGTTTCAAGATGTTTTCTGTGTATGAGTCTGCTTCTGGACTATAGTGTGCCAGGCATCTACCAAAGCAGCTCTCTCACTCTCCTCCACAGCTGGACAGAGGAGAGAAAATTTAAAGAATTTAAATTGATGAGTTGAGATAAGGCCTGGGAGAGATCACTCACTGAATACTGTCAGGGCCAAAACAGGCTCGAATTAGAGACATGAAGTGAATTTATTACTAATAACATCAGAGCAGGATAATGAGAAGTAAAATAAAACAACACCTTTGCGGCACCTCTCTCTGCTTCCTAGCTCTACGTCCTTCCCCAGTGGGGCAGGGAGACAGGGAATGAGGGTTATGGTCAGTTCATCACCCGTGGTTTCTCCTGCTACACAGGGAGTAGTTCCGCTGCTCCACCAAGGCGTCCCTCCCGCAGGAGACACTTCTCCATGAACTTCTCCTGTGTGAGTCCATCTCACAAGCAGCAACTCTGCCGTGTGAGCCCATCCCACAGGCAACAGTCCTCCCCCAACTGCTGCAGCATGTGTCACTCTTCCATGGGGTGCAGTCCTTTAAAGACAGGCTGCTCCAGGGTGGGCTCCTCTCTCCACGGGCCTCCCACAGGGTCATATTCTCCTCTCAGGCATCCACCTGCTCTGGCATGGGCTCCTCCACGAACTGTGGGTGGATCTCTGCATCCCCTTGGTCCTCCATGAACTGCAGGGGCACAGCTGCTTCACCATGATCTGCACCACAGGCAGCAGGGTAATCTCAGCTCTGGTGCCTGGAGCACCTCCCTCCACTCCTTTGCCACAGACCTTCGTGTCTGCAGAGTTGTTCCCCTCACATATTCTTACTCTGCTCTTTTTTGGCCACAATTATAGCTGTGCAATAACATGTTTTTCTTTCTTCTTAAATTTGTTACCACAGAAGCATTACCCCCATTTCTAATTGGCCCAGCCCTGACCAGTGGCACATACGTCTTTGGAGTTTTGCCCGGGGTTGGCTCTTCAGGACATGAAGAAAGCTGCTGGCAGCTCCTTGCAGAAGCCACCCCTGCTGCTCCCCTCCCACTACTGAAGCTTGGCCATGCAAATCCAGTACAATGCCAAATACTGTTGCAGCCTTCAGGGCATCAGAGCAGAAGCACACAGTAAAATACTACCAAATGTGCTAGTTATACAGAGTGATTCAAACTGAAAGGGAGTATGTTTAAATTACAGACATTAGAAAAAAGTCTTTACTGTGAGGGTGGTGAGGCACTGAAACAGGTTGCCCAGAGAAGTTGTGGCTCCCCCATCCCTGGAAACATTAAAGGCCAGGCTGGATGGAGCTGTGAGCAACTTGTTCTAGTGTGAGGTGTCCTGGCCTATGGTAGAGGTTGGAACTAGATGATCTTTAAGGTCCCTTCCAGCCCAAACCGTTCTATGATTCTATGAGTACAACTCAGAAAGATGCTAAGTATAACCTTTATCCTACTGAATGCAGTATTGCCAGCCTGGATATTTTAGAACTAATGTCATACCCAGCCTTGGGAAAACAATAATCTGTGTGTGTGGCACTTGAGAGGTGTGATTTGCTTTGCTTCACATTTTTTCCTACTTGTGCATATTCTGTTAGTAGCAGCAGGCAGGTTTATAAAAATCATGACAACTTTTTAATTACATAAAAAACCTTGTTGATTAATAGCTTGGTTTTGAAGCTGATAAAGTAACTGGGGTTTTGTAAGCTAATTTGGTGTGAAAGACTATGTTTACTATTCTGTGTATGTGTAGCGTGTGTCTGGCACTTACTGTAGGTACTAGGAGGTTTTGCAGACTTCACACTTTCTTTAGAGACCTATGAGTCCACTGCATTGTGACTGATGAATGTCGATCTGCATTTTGGAAATGGTGTGCATATGATAATATTGGTATGTTGTCTTATAGAGGGTAACGAAGATTCTGTTAAAACACTGGAAACTCTTAATCAGAGGGTGAAGCGCCAAGAGAACTTGATACAAAGTTGTAAGGAGACTATTCAGTCACATAAGGAGCGCTGTGCCCAATTAACCAATGAGAAAGAGGCACTTCAAGAGCAGTTAGAAGAGAGGCTTCAAGAACTGGAGAAAATGAAGGTATGGAAAATGCTCTTAGCTTTATGGGTAACTGTGAAAATATGGTAAGAACTCCAGTATTTCCAAAGTTTGTTAATAGGGCAGACCATTAAACAAACTGTCCCTGTACTCTTTTGGAGATAAAGGTGCAAAACCCACCTGGAATTAATACACTGAGCAATTATTCTAGAGTGGTGAAGTAGCGTATGAAACCTTACTGTACAAATAACCATCAGAATGGTATCAGAAATAAGTAGTTGTGGGAAATTGGGATGAGAAAAAGACGGTCTTAGCACAGAAGACAGAAGGTAAAGTGAGAAAAGTGGAGCAGAGCTAAAACTTTAAGACATAGTGAACGAGGCATTAATTATATAAATTAACAGAAAAAAAAGAAAGGCAGAGCAGTGGAGATCATTATATGGTGAACACAAGTGCAATCCCAAAGCTAGTAAATTAATACTTTGCTCAATTTTCCTTTTAAGGCCATTAATGCTGAGTGTGGAGCATAAGTAAGGTGGCTAATAGTAATGAAACCTGAAAATGTGCTAAGTATAGCTATACTTAACTTTAGTTACAGAGATCAGATTCCCATCTCTGTCTTCATCTCTGAGCACTTAGCCTGGTTTGGAAAAGCTCTGAAAGACTTGAGTACTTTAAGGACATTTTCTAGAACAAGGCTAGTAACAATCATTTGTGTTGCATTGCTGAGATCCTCTTGTAAGCCAAGATGCACGTAAGAGAGCAGAAATCTTAAGACAGATTTCTTGTTTTACTTTAGCAACTCAGACCTTCATGTGTGGAGGGTCTAACAAAGCCTTCAGATCTCTGAATTGCTACAGAAGCCATAAGGCAGCCTACCTCTGGGAGATACAAAAATAATTTAAAACTGCCCACTTCAGTTTCCCTGGATTGTGTTCTGTGTTCTTCCTCCAAGGCATAGTACAGGGTAAGAGCCAAAGCTAAGCTGTTTGTCAACCAACTTGTGGTTGGGATCTTTTTTTAGGACCTTCACATGGCTGAGAAGACTAAACTGATTACGCAGCTACGTGATGCAAAGAATTTGATTGAACAGCTAGAACAAGACAAGGTAAACTGACACTTTACCGTGCCATAAATCAAGTCTCTCCTGATGGGAGAGAATTTGCTGAAAGTCCTTGCAAGGAGTTTCAAAGATAAACGGAGACTTTTTCTTTAGTTTCAATGCCTCCAGATAGTTGTTTATTAAGTCTTATCAGAGGAACAGAGCCACTAGTGTGACCCAGGTACAGCATAGAAGGAGGAAAAGTAGGAGTGAGACTAATTACCAAGATTTGCACAGCCTTTTAAAGATATTTTAACCAATAGTTACTAAAAACGTACATTATTTTCACTTTCTTACCAATTATTCAGTAACAGGACTAGGAACTGCAGAATTTTCTATCCAATCATTCCAAACCACTTTTACTGCAGAACATGGAGTAGTAGAAGAAGGAGAAGAAGGTTTAGAGAACAACAACAATCCTCCATTTTGATATTTTTTACTCTTATCTATTTACTACAAAGAGAAGCCTAAAACCTCTAAAATTTTCACCCTGTGACAATCTTACATAGTAGTCTATCACCTAATTCACACCACTGTATTTTCTAGTTGTTGTCTGACTGTAGGTAATTTTTCCCAAGGTTTGAAGCTAAAACAGTGTTGTTCAGGGGGGTAAAAACCCCTAAAAAACAGGCAGAGAAATATTCTCAGCACTCTGGGTTCCTACAGTAAACGAAGCTGTAGGTTTTGAGGAAGATTGTTTAAAACACAAAATATCTGTCTTCTTGGTATTAGAAGCTGGTTTTAGTGGTCTGATGGTTTGGTCTATGTTTCAATAAACAAATAATTTAAGCTGCTTGAGAATTTAATTGTATATATACCATAAAGTGTAAGTCTGTTAGGCTATACTTAATACTGCAACATGATATTATTTAGGATGAAGCAGATATATTGAATACACTACTTGATGCCAACTCTAAAACGAACAAAAAAGCTCCAAACACAAATGAAGATGAGATACATTTAAATTAATTTAAAAATAACCAGTGAAGTAACTGTACTTTCGATAGAAAATGAAGAGTTTCTCAGTTTTTAGCTCCTTAAAAGTTTTTTTAATCATGGTCTTGGTACCTGGAGTAACTTGTGGTGGTGTCATAAGCGACATGACTAACATTGTATGGCGTATTCTCAAAGGAGAAGTACACGCTCTACAATGCTTTTAGTTTGGGTTTGTTTACAGAATACGTTTCAAAGGAGAGTGTCTGTAGTAGAAGGAGGAAGTTTTTGGATGGTCCATGGTTGCTGGAGTTCTTTTCACCACTAGATAAATTCTGGATACTCTTAAAAATAATCCCTATTCTTATCTTCTTTTTGTTAGCATTTTCTGTTTTCTGACATAGAAAAATCCCATGATCTCTGGTCTTCTAGTAGCAGACTACAGTTTATTCCTGACAAGGATTGTGCCCTGGTTTGAAATTGTTTCAGGTATATGTCTTATTTATTTGCTAGCCTTTTATCACAAGAACCTTTTCCATAGGGCATGGTAATTGCGGAGACAAAGCGACAAATGCATGAAACATTGGAAATGAAGGAGGAGGAGGTAGCCCAACTGCGTGCTCGAATCAAACAAATAACTACAAAAGGCGAGGAATTAAAAGAACAGAAAGAAAAATCTGAAAGAGCTGGTAAGAAAATACATAGATTATTGGCTTTCACATTTATGTATCAGAAAGCTTGTGTGGTCTTTTTCAACAGTTGTTGTTTGGAATAGATATTAAGAAATGCTCTTTTTTCTATTCTACATATCACCCGTGCTACCATCATTGCTAACTTCACTTCTGGACAGCAGAGTTTAGGGGTGTTTTTGACTGATTTTTCTGCTACCAATAAAACTGGAGTTAGGAAGGAAACTTCTGAAAGACAGCTGTACTTCCCTGTTTGTAGGACAAAAGATTGATGGAGTCTTCTTCTGGTCTAACTTAAGAAGAGAAACTTGCAACTACCTATAAATTGTCATTATAATGCCCCAAGTAATTCTCACAGAAAACAAAGCAATGAGTGTATAAGAGTTTGTGAAGAAGTAAAAATGTTATAACCATAATAAGCATTTTATTTCAATAATTTTAATGGAAGCATTTCTGATTTAAGTGAAATCAGAAGCAGTGATGATTCCTTTTGCTTCAGGCTTGTAACAAGAGGAACATTTATGTAACTGTTACATGATGTAGTTTGCTTTTTATGGAAATTAGATTACATTATATGTGCTTGCAGTTCTCCTTTTGCTTGAAATGAAGTTAAACCATTGTTTTTTAAACAGTGAAATTGTTTTGTACTACATCAAAATTCTTTTAGAATAATTTAATTTGTTCTCATGGGCATGTAAAGAAGCTTTTAGCAGAAGCTCAGGTGTTACTTTGAATAAAATATTACACATTTTCTTTCTCTAAAAAGCAATGAGAAGTTCAAACATTACAGTTCATAGTGGTTTATTTTAAATCTATGTAGATTTAGATTAGAACTTGCAATTTTAAAGATTAATTTGGATAGATCATTCTGCTGTAATGCAGAAAAGCAGCTAGAACATCCATCTTGTGGAAGTAACAAACATTTTGATTAGGTGCCTTCCTCTCCTACCCTTTCAAGGTTGCACGTTTGCACTTAAGTTCTGGAAATTCATGCTTCAGAAGTCAGTCAGTCCTGCTAAAGTTGTATTTTGTTTGGTACTGGGGAGACAGGAAGCTCTTCATGATTAAGAAAAGAACCTGAGGAATCTTCTAGTACTTCTGTAGATAGGAAGTTATTGTCCTAGTGGTTTACAATACTGTTTTTTGAGGCAACAGAAACAATTATGAATTATTATTGTAGTATCTATAATGTAATGTATAATGTAGTAATGTAGTAAGCACACACTGCTTAATACAGTAATTTCTTCCAGTTTGCCTAGCCAGAAGCTGAAATGAGGTTAGAGATGATTCTGTAGACAACTGGAAAACTTTTTGTTGTAAAAACTTTTTGTTGTAATGAGAAGTAATTTAATTTGAATGTGTAATGTGTTGAGTACACTACACTTTTCTAGGGGGAGATTTGTGTGTTAAATGTGCTCTTTTTTAAACAAAACTTTTAAGTACTTTTGTTGACTTTACAGTGCATAAATATCAACTTTACCTTTGCATTTATTATAGTGTTTTAAGCATGCATATATGTGTGTTGGAACCCTTGGGAAATTAGTTAACACTGCTTTTAAGACAGAATTGTAAGGTGACCTGTATTAGATTTTTCTATTACATCCTTGGCTTAATACATTCCAAAAATGTTGTAGTCTGCAATGTTAGTGTGGTTCAATACAGGTGAACTAAATTATTTGAGAAAACCGCCTTTCATACTGGGAAAGCCTGAAATTGCTTTTTAGGCCACAACCTTTGAGTTGTAATGGTTTTATGAATTGGGCAATTTCATGTATTTTAGGTCAACATTTAAAGTTCTGGTTTTTGGATAGTTAATGTGAGGTGACTTTCACAGAGCCGCAGAATGGGTAAGGTTGGAAGGGACCACAGTGTGTCATCTGGTCCAACCTCCCTGCTCTACTTGGATCATCACAGACCACATGTCACAGAACTGCATCTACACTGTTAAATTCTAGACATCTTTTTCTGTATCATGGTTTGGTGAAGAATTTATTTCATGTAATGGAGTAGAAATGTTAATTTCATTTATGTTATAGCAAAATAAGGATAAGCATAATACACTTGAAATTTACTTTTGTAGCGCTGCTCAGAGACTAAAAAGTGGTATAGTTTTCCATGTCATCTTGCCTACTTGCCTACTACATCTCTGGCATTTTTCTTTGTAAATCAGGACTTTAGTGAATTGCTCCAGTGTTTGATTTAATGTGAGTGCATTTTTGTGTAATGAAATAGTGAAAACGTATGTATGCTTATTTTTTGTTGTGTTGTGTAAACTGTAACTTGGTCTCCCAGATGAAGTTCTTTTTTTTTGTAGTTAGAGGTACATTATGTTGAAATCTCACAGAGCATCTTGTTTTTGTGCATCCACACGTGCCAATAAGTGAATCATGGTGCCTTTCCCAAGCCTTGTATGAACAGGACTGGGGTAAGGGCTCTGGTTTTTTTACATCACACATTGGGTACTTGAACTGGGTTCTAAAAAGTAAATTCTGTGCTTCTCAGGCACTTCTACTTGAGGTAACTGCAAGATGGGGTTTTTTTACTTCAGCAAAGATCTTTTTAGTATTTGTAAATTTCCAGGTAAACTTAAGTTTGTTTCTCCTGAGATTACCTAGCATAAGTACTTTATGACTTCCCAGGATGTGGAATACTGACTTATTTATAATCTAAGAGTAAAGTCTCTAGAAATCAAATCCGATTTGTAGGTAGCATTTCTTTTGCAAGCTTAATTAACATATGCTTTGCACCTTTCTTCAGTGAGAAAAAAGGCTTGGACTGTGCATTTAAAATCCTGCCTAGATGCACAAATCAGCTATAGGAAATGATTTCAACCTTTTTTTTTTTTAAACCTTTTTTTTTTTTTTAATTTGGACACGATGCCTGCTCTCAGCCCTCAGAAACTGAACGTGTAATCCCCTCCCTTGCCAGCCGGTTTAGAAAGCTGCTTTGCTTCCTTCACAATTTTTAGCACTAGGAGGCACTGTAGGCGAAGAGAAAAGGTGTGCAGCGCTGGCAAAGGAAGTGAGAAGGCTTTGCAGCGCACCTGGGTGTTACTCTGGCTGGGAGGGGCAAGGTGAAGGGAACCGAGATTGGTACTTTGGAGTGGCGTAGGTAATGTAGTCAACTCTCCAGCACACGTTTTATAAAAGCCAGGTTTGGAAACCTTGCACTTCTTAAACTCTGCTCAGACTCATGTTTTGGGATTTACATACTGTGAAAAACGAGGTCCACTCTCCTGTGAGAATTTAAAGGGTTTAATATAAAGACAGTAAGAGACACATAAAATAAAGCAAATAGGTAATGGCCGGGTGCCTTGGCGCTCTGCCAAGGGCACACCTGATGCTCAAGGTTAGTCCTTTTTATACCATTTTTACTGTCTGTTCTTTATGCGTATTCAAACTTTTCCAGGAGCTGTTCTGCATGGCCACTCCTTGATTCTGCCTTTTTAGAGCATGCGTATTCTTCTGCCTTGTGGTTTTATTTCTTTTGATTCTTGGGCTTGGGCTCCCTAGGTGAGAGTTGATAGTTGAGTGGGCCTCTTAATTCTCCAGGCAGTCAGGGCTGATTGCAGCTTTGGGCCTCTTTGCCCCCCGGGCAGAGCGGTGATAGCAGCTCTGGGCCCCTCCTGGCCGCCCGTTCTCCGGGCGGAGCAGCCTTTGGGCCCCTTTGTTCTCTGGACAAAGTGTTGATTAGCAGCTTTTCAGGCCTCATCCTCTGTTGCTTGGAGGTTATCTTACTTGCTCACACTTGCTAATATTCTTGCTATAAAGAAAGAAAACTACATCCACACAGCAAAAGCATTTCTAACATTATATAATATCTACCTTAATACTTGCGAGAAGCCAATATTACAATATATGTTTATAACACATACTGCACAGGAGAGTTTCCAGTTTGTCTGTCTTTGTCACATGAATGGGGTTTTGCAAGACTCACCTGAGACTCTGTTGGTGTACTTGTTTTTATTTCTGATTTGCTAATGTGCCTTTGTAAGACTTCATTCAGCCAATACTTGGTTCAAAGACCTTCCCTGAACAAAGTTATCCAAGCTGGAGAAGAGTGCAGAGGCAGTGCCTTTACTCTCTGCATTCAGAATAGGTATATTTAAATAAAAACATGGACTTTATTTCATGCTTTTATACATGGTAGAATTAAAATCCCTCACAGATTAAAAATAAAAGTGATAATAGAGACCACATTCTGTCTGCTTAATGATAATTTAGCCCTCTGCTGGTTTGAAACTTGGTTGTGTCCAGCTACTCTAGAATTAACTACTTTGAATGAAAATACTTTGTTTTGCTTAAGGGCTAAATGTGCCTGAGATGCATATAATTTAACTTTTAGAGAGCTAAGTGTGTTTCTGTGAAGTATTGCTTCTTTGTGCTTTCATACCCTCTTTGGCTTTTTAACCATCAGCTTTTGTCTGTTTTTTGTAATGGCATCCTGCTTGTGGTCATGGTAATGCAGCTTTTGTACGGCATGTTGCTCAGCAATTCCGTATCAGTAGTCAATTCTTGTGTGAACCTGGATCTTCTCTTTGACTGATCTGTGGGCTATGGCAAATGTATTCTCTTTCCTTTTGCAGAAGTAACATGTTTCTCAAATGAAAATAAAGTACATGATGCTCAGAACAAGAACCAGAAAATGTGTATGGAAAAGTTTAATAACTTAATGTTCTACTTGCAGACTTTAATTTCAACCTGTACTTTGCAAAGGTCCATAGGGTGGGGTTTTTTTTGGTTCGATTTTTTTGTTTGCTTGTTCAGGTTTTTTTTTTGTTTGTTTGTTTGTTTTTTGTTTTGGAAAAAGATCTCTATGATGCTGTAATCCTGAAGGACTTGGCCAGATTTACTTGGTCTGCTTTTGTTAGGACTGAGAGGAGCATCCGGGAAGTCACTAACATTCTCCAAACACAGTTCTGCAGGCTGTATTCCTAATCAAGTTGTACCCAGTGTGGCAAGGGGGCAGAACTTGAGTCCTGCAGAATGCAGGTGGCAAATGCTTTGATAGGCCTGTGAAGAGCTGTGCAAAATAAGGAGCTATAAGCCTTGTGGATGTTTGTATTATATATTAGACTGTTTTCCTATTTAAAGTAATCTTGAGTGCTCTTAATTTTTTTAGTAGTTTTAGCATTTAAGCAGAGCCAGGAGTGGAAAAGTGGATACAGTGGTGTGCTTTGATATTGCCAGAGTCGATAACAGCCCCATTTTGCCTTAAAGCGTGATTGTTGCTGTGAGTAGTCAGAAAAAGGCTTCTTCAGAAAACAGAAGAAAATTCTGTAAAAGGTCAGAATTTGGGTGAATCCAGTTTTATGAAATTAAGTTACTTGAAAACATATTTGCAGCATTGCCTCAAAAGTATAGACTGTGGTTAAAATCTTCAGTTTTTAATGTTATTAAAAGATGTGGAATGGAAATTGTTACTCACTTCTCAAACACATGCCTGAATGTTATTAAAGATAATTTCAAAAAAGCAAAGATTTCAATAACTGCTGTGAATGCCTACTAACTAATGATGAATCAAAAAAACTGGAGATGCGTATGTCTATTATGATTTTCTTTTGGGGACAGAATTTATTGGAAGAAAACTTAGCATAACACTTCAAAAATTATTTTGTTCTGTTTCCTTGCAAAATAGAATCCAAGTAGTCCAGGGCATAGTAGAATAATATACTTTTAGGGGGTTGTGCTCTGATAAATTACAGTCTTGATATTGGCACTGTGATTTTGCGTTTTACAGAGGTGTTTTGCCAAAATTCTGTTATGCAAAGTATTAACCATATAGTAGAGTGTTCTGAGACGGAATTTTTCTAATATGCAGCAGGGCTTTTCCACATTCATGATTCATTCAGGAAACGAGATTTCCCTAATAGTGATTGAACTCTAGTCTTGTGTAATTCTATATAGATTCTGATGTCAGTTGTAGTGAGTTTTAGGGGTATTGAATAAATAAACGAGCTCACAATATTGGAATTTATTTGCTTTCTTTTTACATCTAAATTATCATCTGTGAAGTGAATAAAGCATGTTAGAATACTTCTCCTTAGCATGAGATGAAACTATGGAGTTATTGCTTCTATTTTGTAAATTAAAATGTGTTTCAGTGGATTTGTGAATCCTATGCAAGAATAAATAAATTCCAACACTGCAGCTTGAGTGTTCTTTTGAAACAACTTATAGCTATTCAAGTTTTCTGGGAGCATATCTTAACTTTTAATTTTTTTTTATTTTTACATTTTATTTGTGACATTAGAAGCGCAGGACAGTTTTCTTAACACTCAAATACTACATTGGTATTTAAATCTAAGTAGTGAGATAATGAAATTAGCAAAGCCATCTCTGTGGACTCCATGAAACACAGTTTAAAGAAACGATTCTCTAGGTTTTACAGTTTGAAATTACTCTTAGGTAAATAAAGTGCCTGGTATTATACATTGGTGTTCTATTCAGGAGAAACTTTTCATGACCCACTAATAACTGACTTGCATAGTAGTCATTCTTGGTTTATGTTTCTGTCTGCTTGTTTTAGTGTGAATTGCCTTTCCTTTGTGCAGCTGTTTTTCAATTCTTCAAAGTTATTCAGCACGTATAGGCAGAAGAGGACTGTTAATAGTTCATTCATTAATATGGTTTATGCATTTTATAGTGATTTTAGGCAAAGAAATATAAGCTACAGGATGTATTGGAAAAAATTCACATCTATTTGTCAGTTCTCTTTCCTTTCTAGATAATAAACATGTGAATGCTTGATGGATTCCTAAGTTCGTTCTTGTTATTTGTGAAATTCTATCAAAATACATAGATATTTCTCAATTATTATATACTTTTTTTTTCTTGGCAGCTTTTGAAGAGCTTGAGAAGGCTCTAAGTATTGCCCAAAAGACAGAGGAAGCCCGGAAAAAACTGCAGACAGAAATGGATGAAAAAATTAAAGCAGTAGAAAAGGCAAGTGAAGAAGAGAGAGTAAATCTTCAGTGGGAATTAACCAGAGTGAAACAAGAGGTGGTAGAGATTATGAAGGTAAAAACTTTATTACGGTTAAGCTATAGTTGTAAAATACGTCAGTATGGCAGAACTCTGTTATAAAGCTTTTGCTATTTAATAAAATCTATAAAAATATTTTCTGTGATTAAAGATTTACTTAATGCAAAATAGAAAACTCCTCATAGATTTTTTTCCTCCAGCAATTTAAATCAGTTCATTAGTGGCATGTAAAAATAAATAATATTACTGCTTGCTTCACAGTATTTAATAAAATTATTTATTAAAAGTATACTTGAGACTTTAAACAGAGTCAAGAAGAAGAGATTAATGGCAGGAAGCTCACACATCTCCACCAGGATCTTGGGTTTTAATCACTTTTAGTTTTTAATCATTATCCTAGCTGAGTATGTGTAAATGTTTAAGAACTTGTTGCCATATTGTTTGCTGGTTAAAAGTTTCTATAATTTGCTTCACCTGGTGTATTCAGGTAGGAATTGCTGGACTACTTCACCTGCTTTGCAAAGCTGTAAATTCGAACACCCTTAAGTTACAGTTCTTGTGTTGACATTTATAATGGTATTTATTTTTCTAAGAGAACACACTGATGCTTTAAGGGGATGACTGACATGCTTTACATTATTCTTAAATAAAGCACGTATGTAGGTTGTACATAACTGTCGACATAGAGTATCACCACTTGACTTTCTGGCTCACGAAATAAGAATTCTGGGAAAGCTACAAAAAAGTTCCTTTTCCAATATATTATCACGTTTGAACTGAAAACACTAAGTTGCCTTGGTAGAAGAATCTTTAGCAAATGTGGTGTTTCCTCTAGTAAAACTATGAAAGACTTGAGAAAGAAGATGGATAACTTCAAGCTTGAAAATAAGAACTGTTAGGGCTTAATATTAAGCACTCCAAGTGATCATTACTTATTCAAAGGGAAAGAAGAGATGGTTCCAGTTTCTTCTCCCTGTTGCACTGCTTTCTTACTAAGAAAAAATACAAAGTGTTAGTTAATATTTTGAAATATTAAGTCAGTTTTTTCTGACTTTAATTCACAGAAGTCTTCAGAAGAACAAGTTGCTGAACTAGAAAAAATCCATCAAAAAGAGCTGGCTACCAAAGATCAGGAGCTAAATGAGAGATTACAGGCTCAAGAAAAGGTGTTCCAGGAGAAGATGAAGGCAGCTCTTGTATGTAAACCTAAAATGCATAGAAGGACTTTAAGTGTGTGTTGGGATTAGCAGTCTTGGGTTAACACTGTTCCACAGTGAGAGTCCTTCTGTGCTCAGAGATAGGAGTGCTCTCCAAAAGTCAAATACCTCAGAGACTTCAGCAACATGAAAAGAAAGTAGCTGCAATGATCCAGACTGAATAATGATAACTTATCACTATCAATGCTCAGTAACAACTGTATCTTGTGGAAACTATTTGTTTTTTTGAAATTGTTTTTTAATACCTTCCTATGGATCATTGGCAATCAGCCCCAGCAACTAGAATAAAAGAAGTAGAAAAAATTAGGCTGTTTTAAAAGTGTTCGTATAGTTATGTCTGGTTGTGTTGTGTTATGTGAATGGGGTTAACTATTCATAGTGTTTGACCTCAGAAAAAGAATTTTATTCAAGATCAGACTGGGAAGAATTCTTGGAATTCTTTGCGCTTTTTCATGAACTGTAATCCACTACAGATAATCATGTAATTTTGCCTAAATAATGGATATATATGTAACATATGTGTATATATTGTCTATATTTATCTGTTTCAAATAATCAATTGGTTTTTGTGCCCCTCCGTGATGGATAGTGACTAGGACTGAGGGTCTTGGACAGTCCTGTCCCGACTATATTTTTCTACCTGTTTTGCAGGTTATTTCCTTAATTATAAGAAACAGAAGCTTAAAAATATATTAGCAGTGGAATCAAGGGAGAACAGAATTTATTCCTCTAAGATGTTATTTTCAATTAATAATGGTAAACAAACGAAAATGGAAGGCTTGATTGCATTACGTTTCTCATGCAAAGACAAATGCTTTCCAAAAAAAAAAAGGAAGTGATTTATTACAATTGTATTTTCACAGATCAAATACAAACTCCATGTGTTTTTGTGTAGAAAATAAAGATGAATAGTGTATGACTCCTATTAACTCACTTTAAAATACCCTATCATAATGTTCTTGAAAGTGGGATGATTATATTTATAGTTTATTGTTTAGTTGTACTTCTTCATGCAGGAAAAAAATCAGAGCAAGTGCTTAAAAGCCCTTCAAGAGCAAGAGCAGCAACAAACCCTAGCCTTAGAAGAATTAGAGCTGCAGAAGAAAGCCATACAGTCTGAGTGTGACAAGAAAGTTCAGAAGATGCATCAAGAAGTAGAGACTTGTAGAACTGTGAGTAAAGATTTCAAAAGACTTAAGCATTTACAAGTTGTCCTTTAAGTATGTGTTTAACTGTGGCAAGTTTACAAATGGTGATTTCTTGTGATTGGGTCTTGTGGGATTAAAGTGACGAAAGTTTAGTGTATTGCCATGCTATTCTGCAGCCCCTAGTTTTTTATAAGATTAGGTGGCAAAATATAGAAATACATTCACTTTATAGCATGGTGTGGGATATGAATTTGTATCCATCTACTTAATTTTTAGGTATGTTATACAGAGGAGTTAAATTTCAGGCTGTTTAATTTCTGGGTACTGCTACCTTACAAATGCTTATAAGGATACTTTAGTAAGTGTTACAAATGAGTGTTCGAGATTGCTTAAAAAAATCAGCAGCAAGGGTATCAGTAAAAGCTAGATTTAATATTAAGTGAGAGCACAACAAAATTCGTTGGCAAGATTCACTCTACTACTTACAGGACAGTAGGGAAAAACAAGGAACAGCAAAACCAAACAAAATCCAGGCAATCAAACAGAAATGAACCAAGAACTGTCTAGGGTGTGTGGGGGTATGTGTGTGTGTGTGTTTAGGTGCGTGTAACAAAAAGACAGTGAGGGCAAAGATAAAAGGGAATACAGCCTAAAAGTTTAACAGCACTCAAACTTAAGAGTACTTTAACTTAAATTATGCCTTAAACCTAACAATTTAATAAAGAAGTAGCACTTACCTTATACCTAACTCGGTTTACAACTTAACCGTAACAATTTAGCAGAGAAATAACATTTAACAGCATTTAACCTAACCTGTAAGTTAAACTTAGCAACTTAGCAAAGAACAACACTTAGCAGCATTCCACTTAAGTTGTGACTTAACCTTACTTACAGGTCTAGCTTACTTACATATCTAAGATACTTAAACATCTAAGAAAGCAGTATTTCTCCCCGCTTTGCTATAGCATATGTGCACGTGCATGCACACAGACATAAAGAGTAAGTGCAAGCAAGGTACCTGTGAAAAACTCCCCTCGAAGGTAAGTGAAATACTTACCTCAGATGCCTTTGCATCTCCGCAGTGGGTGAAGGGTTGAGTATCAAGGAGTGAATTGGTCCAGGATTTGCCGTTGTTTGTCAGTCCTCTGAGTACAAAAAACTTGAGCGTTCACTAGCTCTGGGAGGTGTCCCACTCAGAGGGAGATTGTTCGTCACAGCTTGCTGCAGTCCAGGAGAGCTCAAAGGGTCTCATTTTGGACCGCTGTTTACAGGGTCGCTAGAGAGTGGGCTTTAGTCATAACAATGTTCCATCCTGGCCACAGTTTGGTTTGGCACTTTCTTTGAAAGTGTGAGAGCAGGTATGTTATGCCATTCAGGCAAGAAAAGTAGTTTCCAGTGCTATTCATAAGGAAAACACGAGCTTATTAGCAGCAGTTTCTGGGAGTAGACAGTGTTTCTGATAAGCTTGGGAAGAGCTGAGTCCAGGTGCTGTTTTTTCAAGGCTGAGGCCTAATGAGCATTTCTCAGATCTCAGTGTGGCCTGAAAAGGAGGGAGGAATGCACCACCCAGTAAGCAAAAAGATTTGCTTAAATTTTTGAAGTGTCCTTTGCTTTGTGTAATGAGTAACATTGTATTATCTGCTAAGGCAAGTTTGTACATTATTCCACCACTCCCAGATATTAGTTTGGAATTTTTGCCCATAGAAGCATCAAAGCTTTTCAGCAGCATTTCCATGGGAGGTAGAATTATTGATAAATCAGTAAGCAGGTACAAAACTTCATAATACTATTCCTAAATTCCCTATATCTTTCATCCTGTATGTTGGTACTTTACTTTAGGAAGAAAATGCGAACATATCTCTCATAAATATCACGACTTACTTTATTTGAATTAGTTACATTATTTTCAAGTTTTTGTGTTTATTTTCACTGCAGTGAAATAGAAAGTTTTTTACTAAATAACTAACTCTCCATAATGGAAGCAAAGGTGAGAACAAACCAGATGAATAAAAGGCTTATAGAAGAAGTTGGCATTCACTAAAAATAATGGAATAAGTGACCTGTAGTTATGTGAACCTGGTAAGATTTTAAAAAAATTAATCAAATTGTTACCTTTTGAATATTCATATTCTTTTAAAACTTTATTCTAACAGAGGATTCTTGAACTGGAAAGCTCTCTTGCAAAGTATTCGCAAGATGACAGAAAGCAGTCAGAGGAATTAAGTACTCTCATAGAGTCTGAAAAAAAACAGCACAGTAAGGAAATCAGTGATATGGTTGAAAAACACAATAAAGAACTGGAGAATGTGAAACAGCAGCAAGAAAAGCTTTGGACAGAAAAACTTGAAATTTTAAAGCAACAACAAATAACTGAAATAGAAAAAATAAGAGAAAAGCAACAACAAGAGATACATACAATTTTGAAAGAGAAAGAAACAGTTTTCTGTGCACACATAGAAGAGATGAATGAAAAAACATTAGAAAAACTTGACGTGAAACAAACAGAATTAGAAGCACTGTCTTCTGAGCTATCAGAAGCACTAAAAGTTCGTCATGATTTAGAACAAGAGCTCTCAGAATTGAATAGTAAAGTGTGTGAAGCAAAGCAAGAACTGAAAGGAGAATTGGAAGAAGAGAGGAAACGGCACAGTGAAGTGATTGAAGCAATGTTAAAAGAGCATGAAATGTCTATTCAAGATGTTGAGAAGGTACTCAAAGAGGAACTCAACAAACTCAAGCAGTCACTGGAGGAGAAAGACAGACATTTGGAGGAGTTAAAAGCACGTGAACGGAAACTAAAGGAATCTGCAGAAAGATCTGAAGCTGAACTTGTCCAAGTGTCTGCAAAGCTAGAGGAGCAAAGCAGTGAAAATACACAGAAAGTAACCACTCTAACACAACAATATGAATGTCAGCTGAAGGATCTCCAAAGAAAGGCTGATGAGACGAAGAGAAGTCTGACTGAGAAGGAAAATGAAATTGAGCACATGAAGAAGTTACAGAACAAGCAAGTGGAAGGGCTTAAACAGAAACTGTTAGCTGCAGAGGAGAGGATTAGTGCTTTACAAGGAGAGTATGAAAGTAAACTGAAATATCAGGAGAAGAAAGTGGAGAAAATGGAACAGAAATCAAAAGATATGCAGGAAACTTTCAAAAATAAACTTGCTGAGCAGGAAGCTAAACTTAAAAAAGAGCTTGAAAACAAGCAGTTGGAATTCAGTCAGAAAGAGAGTGAATTCAATACTAAAATTTTGGAAATGGCACATGCCAGCTCATCTGGAATCAATGATGCAGTGTCAAAGCTGGAATCTAATCAGAAAGAGCAGCTAGACAGTCTTGCTGAGGATTACAGGCAGAAATTGGAAGATGTAATCCAAAGTTGGGAAAAGAAACTTAATCAGCAGATTGAAGAGCTCAGGAAAGAACATGATATGGAGCTGCAAGAGAAAGAGCAGGAAGTTGGAGATCTGAAACAAAAGCTTTTAATTTTCAGTGCTGAAAAGGAGGACTCCAGAACAGAAGTAACCCAACTGAAGGAAGAACAAGTGAGAAGGGAGGCATGCTTGAAGGATTTGCAAGAACAGCTAAGGCAGTCAGTGGCTAAGGTGAATGCTTTGTCAGATAAGGAAAGTGACCTGAAAACACAGTTGAAAAAATTGGAAAGTGAACTTAAACAGTCCCTGAAAGAACAGACAGGACTTCAGGAACAGCTCAGTAAACAGAAAGCAGTTGAAGAGAAGGACAAAGCCGCAATCACTGAGCTGGCTGATACACTAAGAACCCTTGAAGAGAAACTCCAAACTGTGCAATCTTCTCAGTATAAAGATCATGAAAATTATGAGAAAAAAATAGAGGCAATTCGGCTAAAAGAAGCTGAGTTTAAAAGGTTGTCAGGAGTACTTACAACCCAGTTAGATGCTTGGAAGAATGCTGAAGCTTCATTGCATACTAAAGGCAATGAATTAATTGAAAAATGTAATGAAAAAATTGGCATAATAACATGTAAAATTGCAGACTGTGAACACCGAACTGCAAAAGTTAAAGAAGCAATATTAATCAAAACAAGGAAGATAACTGTACTAGAAGCTCAACTTAGAGAAATAACAGAGCATCATTCTGCTGCTACTACTTCTTTGCAAAAGTCAATGCTAGAGCTGCAAGAGAAGGACAATTTAATTATATCCATGAGAGCTGACATTGAAGGACTTGTAACAGAAAAGGAACAATTGCAAAAAGAGGGAGGGCATCAGCAGCAAGCAGCATCAGAGAAAGAAACTTGCATAACACAGCTGAGGAAAGAGTTGTCTGAAAATATCAATGCTGTCACATCAATGAGGAAAGAACTCCAGGAAAAGCAATCTGAAGTGTCTGCTCTCAACAAAACAGTTAATGATCTTAATGTTAGACTTGAAAGCACAGTAAGTTTAACAGAGAAGGAAGCAGCCATATCTCTGCTAAGCAAACAACATCAAGAGGATCGGTTGCAGTTGTTAAATCAAGTAGAAGAGTTATCATCCAGAGTTGAGATGCTGAGTCAAGAAAAAGCATCAGCTCTTGATCAGATAGATCATTGCACAGCCCAGCTGTCAGAGTGGAAGATGAAAGCACAAACCAGGTTTACACAAAATCACGATACTATCAAAGATTTGCAGAGCAAACTTGAATTAAGCAATATTGAAGCCAATAAAAAAGATGAAGAGCTAAATAAACTGAAGGAACAGCTGGCTAAACAAAGCAGGAATCTTGATAGTTTAAAAAGTGAATTGGAACAAAAGCAAAACAGGAGGGAAAAGGAAGAAAGTGAGTTAACCTCAAAGTTAAAAAAACAAGCAGCAAAAATTGCTGAACTAGAAAAAGACATTGCTCAGAAAACTATAGAAAATGATTCCTTGGTGGAGGAACTTAAAAAGTCTAATGAACAAAAAGACACAGAGAAAAAAGAGATAGCTCGGCAACTCCATCAGGCAGAGAAGGTGGCTTTTGAAAAGGAAAATAGATTTAAGAAGGCTGAAGAAAAAGTGCTTAATCTTGAGAAGCAAATAGGTTCACTGAAAGCTGATTTTGAAGCAAAGGAGAAGGAATTTGATCAAATTAAGTCAGTGATACTTAAAAGGAAAGAGGAAGAACTGAAAGAATTAGAAGAGAGACTGAATGCAGAGAACAGCACTAAGCTGGCTGATCTGAAAAAGAAGGCAGAGCAAAAAATAGGTTCTATTAGAAAGCAGTTACTGTCTCAGATGGAAGAAAAGAAACAGCAATTTAAGCAAGATAGAGAGGATCAGTTAAGAGAGCTGGAGCAGAAAGTGCAGGAGAGAGAAGCCAAAATTGAGACCTTAGAAAAAAAAATTAGGTCAACAAGAGATTCCACAGAATTAGAGAAAGAAATGCTAGAAAAAGTAGACAGTGTAAAAGCTGCTGTAGAGCAAGAGAAAAATAACTTACTTGAGAATGTCCAACAGACATACAAAGAGAAAATGCAGGTGTTACAGAGGAGCTTAACCGAAAAAGATGCATTATTACAGAAGTATGAGAAGGAACAACGAGACAGTAATGACTCTCATCTAGAATTGCAAAACAAACAGAAAGAACTCCTTAAAAAACTAGAATGTGTTGAGAAGAGCCATCAGGAAGAGCAGGTTAGGACCAAAAGTCTCAGGAAAGAACTTGAGGAACAAACAAAAAAATATTCATTGTTAGCAGATGAGCATGCTTGTTGTGGTGGTGTTTTAGCAAGCAGTAGGGAAGAACTGAAAGTTAAAGAACAAAAACATCTTGATATGGAGAGTATAATTGGAGATCTCCAGAAAAAAATGCAGGAAAAGGAGGAACTCAGTCAGTCTTTAGAACAGAAGATAAAAGAGTTAGAAAATAATATGGTGAAGAAAAATGAAGTGCATAAGATTGAGATGGAAGATAGGAGTTTAAGATACGAAGAAAAGCTAAAATGTCTACAGCAACAGTTGGATGAAAGAAATTACAGTCTTAAAGCTTTTGAGGAAAATGCTGAAGAAAAGGCTAGGTCTGTTTTGGAGCTGCAGAAGTTACTAGTTGATATGCAGAACCAGCAGAAGGACTTACAGACTAAACTGGAAGAGACTGAAGGGGAGAAACAGAAACTACGCAAAGAAGTTAATAATCTTCAAAAAGACATACGTACTCTGCGAAAGGAACATCAGCAAGAGCTTGATATAGTAAAGAAGGAGTCCTTAGAAGAAATGGAGCAGAAAATCAGGTAAATTCTTTGTTCCTGTTTGTGTTACCAGTTCTGTATTTTATCTCTAGTCACTAAAACCTCAAGAATACTTTTCTAAAGCTCGGTTTGTAACAAGGAAATAATGACTGATACTTTTCTTTAATTTTTCTAAATAGACTTAGAGAAATAGCAAGAAAAGAGGTTTGAGTTTTGGCAAAGTAATACCATTTCTGATCTGTTTCAGTGATGGTCATTTTCAACATTGTCAAAGCGTATAATATGATTCTATTTTTCTCAAACAGGAAATGAAGTTTATTAAAACTTAGTACTGAGAGCTTCATGTTCAGATGGTATCAATAGTTGTTCATACGTACTGCACAAAATGTGGTGTACTGCTCAGCACTCTTAAAAGTTTCTCAAGCAATTCTAAAAATTCTGCTTTTCATGGCACATTCTTTTCCTCCAGTTCTTCAATTTCCTCAACAAAAACTCCGCATCTTTGAAAGGGTTCAATTCTGGTTTGTTTTTAAATGAAACACCTATGCCTACCTGGTGAATTAGATAGGAGAGGAAGAAAAAGCCTCCCTGAATCTCACAGAATTCTCATAATTCAAAACCATCTCATTTTAAAACAGTTTTGGAGAAATTCCCACATCTCTTGCCTTGCCTGGTGTTTTTGCACACTCTTTAAACGTTACATTTCCTTGCTGTATGTTCTGACATTTTTGTACAGATGTGAACAGGAAGACATTGAGTTAAAGCACAACTCCACCTTAAAGCAGTTAATAAGAGAGTTCAACACTCAGCTGGCTCAAAAAGAGAGAGAATTGGAAACAGCAGTAAAAGAGACAATCAGTAAGTGAAATACTAATATAACCATAATCAGTAAAATAGTCAGAAAACCTAATCTTCAGTTATTGTTGTTTTGGGGAGGGGATTTTACCTGGGACTATGATAAACACAACATGTGTTTTATGAATGTCTAGAGTACTTAAAGGAAGAACTTCTCTTGCTTAGGAAATAACTTAAATATTAATTGTAGTACAATTAGGAAAATGCATATGTAGCTATTCTGCAGGATGGATCTTTGATCTAGCACTCTTTACATCTGCCATGGCAAGAGTTACCTATAATAGCCATAGGTACCTATCTTTCTGTCATACGTAGAAAAGAAATTGAGAATAAAGTTTTGAAGGTGAAAGTGCATTGGTAAGTTTCCATTGTAATGCTACTTTGTCTTCAGTAGTACAAACTTTAATATTCCATTGTTGAATATATGGCATCTGGAGAGTGCCTTTTAGAGAAACTTAGATCCATCTGAGAATCAGAATTGCATTTTCTTAGCTGCGTCTTGCAGACTTCATTCACTAACCACTAGCAGGTACCAACTGAGTATGACGTCTGATTGTAACACAATGTGGTTATAACTAGAGTACAACATATTTCATCTGCTCTGTGTGTCTTTTGCCACCATAGTGTAAGTTGGAGATTAGAGAAGTGAGAAAAAGGTGTGTTTTGATTCCAGTTCCTGGAAGTATACCTATAGGTGAGGAGTTTCTGAAGATTTGCAAAAGTTTCAATCACATCTCTCAATAGAATAGGAGATAGAATTAGTTGTTAAATATTGGTTGTCATCTTCTAGAAACTAGTTCCAGCACCAGGTAGAAAAAATTGCTCCAAACTGCAGACAACAAATTTCATACATGTTAGGATCAAGGAACATAATAGTAACTGACAGTGTGGAAAAATGAATTTTCCTGGCAAGTTTTCCTTACAGTTACTTTGAAACATTTTTAAAATACTGTTATGACATAATTTTTAAAAAAAATCTTTTTTTAATACTGCATTTTTTTTATAGGTAAAGCCCAGGAGGTAGAAAATGAATTGATAGAAAATCATCACATAGAGACAACACAGTTGCATAAAAAAATTGCCGAAAAAGATGATGATCTAAAAAGAACTGTGAAAAAATACGAAGAAATCCTTGAGGTATCTTTTTGAAAAGATATGACTACATAAATTTCAAAATAACTCTTCTTTGATTGCATATCTAGACAGAAAAACTGAAGTTCTTATATCCTTGAGCAGTTTGTGTGCAGATTGGAATGAGAAAACTGAATGACATTTAAGCTTTTACTACAGTTGTGGTGGTGGTGGTGTATTTGCTCCTTATAAGGATTTAAATACAATGTTTATGGAGCAGTCTCACTCTCTATCTCCTTCCTCTGATGCCCTGCTGAGATTGGTGCCATAGCCCTTAAAGTAAGGTTCTGTTCCATGAAGTCTGTTTGCATACTTTTTATGCTAGTAAAGGTTTCTTTTTTTTTTTTTTTTGCTTGTAATGAACAGTTTTTCTGCATTATATTTGCAGATAGACATAATTTTGCTCTAGTAGCATTTCAACCAGAAGTTACCAGCCAGTTTAAGGATACTTCACCAAGGATGCCTCCTGTTTTATACAAGTAAATTATTCCAGTCCTGCCTGTATGGCTCAAAAAGGCTAAATGGTTTTCAGTGCTAGACTGTACATCATATTGGAATGCAGGCTTTAACTTTGCTAATCCTAGTCCGCTTTACACAAACAGTGTAATAAAAGAGACCGTTCCATGAACAGAGCCAGCGGTAATAGATGTAAGTGGGCTGTTCGTTTGTGATCAGTTACCAGTCCAAAGATCTATGTACTTAACATTACTGCGTGCTTCCTACTAAAATTTTCAGACATGTAGGCAGGCTGTTGTGTTTCAATCTGATTTTTGAACTTCTAGCAGGCTGAACAGCATTAGCAGGGTTTTACATTTAGAGTCCCTTTCTTTTGTTTCCTAATTTAGAAAAGTTTTTTGATACAAAAAAAAAAGGTTGTTTTTTTGGAGTTTGTGGGGGGTTTTTTTGTTAGTATTTTGGGGGTTTTTTGGTTTTGGTTTATTTTGTGGGGTTTGTTGTTTGTTTGTGGGGTTTTTTTGTTTCATAGGGGGTTTTTTTGTACAATAGGTCTAAATACTGCATTTCTGGAGAATTTAAATTTCTCTTACCTCAGTGTGCAGTGTGTTGCCACTCATGTCCTTACTTTATAGGCCCAGATAGGTATGTGATTTGAAGTCGAGCTGGTCTAATTCCTCTGTGTTTTCTGCTACTTTCATCCTTAGTGTCAGAAACAAGCATGCTGTAGCCATTGTATGATCTTGAAGGTTTAGGCTAATTTGACTTATGTGCAATTGGAGGACATGAACTATGTCATTTTTTGCATCTCACTGATGATGGCAATGACAGTTGCCTGGAACTGCAATAAACTGCAGTTTGATATTTTAAATTACAGAATACATAGGTATTCTGTATATCTATCTTCTATAGGTATATGTATGAGTGTTTTGTTTTTGTTGTTTCAGGGAATTTAAAAAAAAATTAGAAGTTTTTTTTCCTTTGTTCCTGAAAGAAGTATTGCAAGCATCTGAAAAGTTGAGGAATATTTTTATTAAGTTAAATGTATGTCATGTTCATTGACATCTCTGATAGAAATAGGAACATATACATCACCAGATTTAGCCTAAAGTTACCAGTTATTACTGCACTTATACTTGACTTGGCTCATGATATGTTTGAGAAATTTCACATTGTGCAGAGAAGTTTGTCTCAAATGGTAAGAAGATGAAGCAAAAATAAAGCCAAATGCAAGAATGAATCTTTCTCATATAACTTTGTTGCTCTCTGTTGCATTTTAAACATGGTTGATGCTAAAAATTGTCTAACTTGATTTGAGTATTTATCTTCAAAGACAAGCAGGAATCATTCAGTCAAACTTCATATGATTTACTTGTGAAGTGCTCCACTTTTGCTTTATGTGTTGTTTTCTTTCATGAAAACTTTCATCACATAAGATTTCATGAAAATCTCCTGAATTGAAAGATTTTTAAATCAGCATAGCCTCTAATTTGGGAGCTAAGTATTTTTTCTTCAACTAAAGTATATAATTAGAGAAAAATTGAATGCTGTTTTCCAGCTAGTTTATTTTAAGCCTAACTATGAGCTAAAAATAAAATACCGAACTTCATTTATGTATCCTTTCATTTGTTGTAATGCCTTCCATGTGAGTACAGGATAGGCTTTCTGATTAAGATTTGGAAAATTAAAACTTTTTTAAAGTCTTAGTCTATAAGTGTAATTAAATCCCAATAGCATGTAGTTTATTTTCAGAGTGTGCCAGGTGTTATATAGAACAATAAGTTCTTACTGTAAATACAGATCACTGGCATGTTGGAACCCCACTTGATAGCTAATAATTTCAAATTTAAAATAATATTATCTCTTCAGGGGGTCATCCTAATACTTTTCACAGGTATGTCCTTTTTACAGAAGTGTCATTCATCATTTTGAGTTTAATTTATTTTCAGCCTTTCAAGTACCTTTTATAACTAAGAATGATGTGCATTCAATTGTGATTTGTTTAATTAAACAGTTATGTACAAATTGTAAAATTTTAGATTCTTGGTGGACAAAAAAATAAAAAATATCTGCAGAAGCCAAAACAACAACCACCACTATCCCTGAATATGCCAGGTATTGAGAATTTTTGACCTGGGGAGTATAACCATCTATTAAAAAAAAAAAAAATCTTAGAAACAATTAATTGTTGATGCACTTCTGAGGGCATAGAAAAATCATCTGAGTGAATAGAAGCTACCATTGTTTGGAGGTCATGATGTTTGAGCCAGGTTTTCCTTGAGGATGGATATTCTTAAAACTTTAAAAATTTGAGGCTGTAATAATTGCTCAGGTACTGCATCTTCTCATTTTCTGTGGGTACATTTACTTCATTTCTTTTTGGTGATGCTTTCTGGGCTAAGGGGCTGCATGAGGAGGGTGTTTCATTCTTAAGTCGTGCAAGGAACACCTTAAAAATTGGTCTTAGAGGGAAATAATCCTTTTTTAGTAATGGCATACCGTAAGTCTATTAAGCCTAGATCAGCTTTCCAGTCCTACACTTACTTTTCCAGAGAATATTCTGTATCATTATAATTTGTACACCTGAGATTTTTGAATAGAACAAAATTTCCGTCAGCAGTTCTGAACTTGTTATCAGTTAATTAATTGTACTAATTTGACTTGAAGTACTACTGTGTTAGTAGAGCCATCAGCTGACCAACTGCCCTGTGCAGTTAGGATGAGTGAAACTAGAGTTTTAGTTTTGTTCAGCAATCAAGACATGCACTAGGAATCGGAGTGCTGTTTTATAAGGTCCCTAACATATTCTCTCACAAAAAGGCCAGAAGGGACACAATTTTAAAAAATATTTGTTTTTGCAAAATGCCATATAGATGGATTAACTTCCTAGGATTTAGGTCATTTTATTTTTGTCCTATACAGGAAAAGTTAATTTCCTCCCTACCATTCTTGTTACTGCTTCTTTCCTCCACACTGCATACTGCCTTCCAAACCCTTGAGAACGGGAAATCGTTGGTCATTGTTTTGGAAAATGTGCTTAAAAGTGTTTTAGTAACATCCCTGTGAGAGTGGCTGAGGAAAGGATTTAAGTCCTTGTCACTTCCATAATATAGGAATTAATTCCATAATATAGAAATTAAATCATCTGCCCTTTCCATGAATGTTATGACCTTCATGCACTTACTGGATTATACTCAAATGCTGTTTTAGTGCCCAAGAGAAATAGATCTTTTCTTGAATTTTTAAAAATGTAACTGTAATCCTAACGATGTAATCTTTGTTGTTGGAGGCCTACAAAATCTTGTTAAGCATGAATTTTTTTTCTTGGTCTATTCTGTAGGCCTCTGATGTAATTAGCTTTTGCACAAATTTCAAGCATATCCTTTCTGTGTATAGTATAACGTTTGTTGATTGCTTTATGTCCACCATAGTTAAGGTTTTGAGTGGTTAATTGTGTAAGTAGTTTTTTTCCCTGTATTTTGAAGTCTCGTGAAGAAGAGATGACAGCAAAAGTTCATGAATTGCAGGCACAGCTGGAAGACTTGCAGAAGGAATACAGACGAAGGATTGCAGAAGAGGAATATTGCAGCAGTGAAAAAGTGAGCTGGCACTGACATTTGGTTTTATATCTTTAAGTGTGAAATTCTTGCTCCACGTGAAATTCTGTAGTTTATTCCTAATTGGATTTTATTTATATATCTGGCCTTCATTTTCATGTACAAAATGAATCTCTTCAGAATCTGCAATATTTGATACTACCTTTTTAATTGGTATGTTGAAAAGTCCAGTTCTGTTGATATTATTAAGGTGGGGGATTTTGCCCTCTACATGTGTTTATGTTGATTTTATTTGACGCCTGTTAGAAGGAAAGAAAATCCTGTTAAGTAAGTTTAAGTGTGATTTTTTTTAAAAATTCATGTTTCAGAGGTGTCTGAAGTAGTGCCTTGAATATATCAGTTATGGATAGAGAGGCCTTCATTGAAAGAAGACTGACTTCATGCTTTTGTCTTTCTGAGACTACATTTTAATTTGAGGAGTTCTTTGGTGAAAATACTATAGTAGCTGTTATACTGAGGAGAGAAAAAGTGTATGAGTTGTTGAATCATTGATGAGAATTCATATTTACCTTACTTTTAAATTTTTCATTTTAACAACAGGTAGCCCTGGGGAGCTTTTAGGAAGTGGAAACGACGACAGGTGGCTTGAGAGTAATACGGGGAAATTGTACAGGAAGCTAGGAACAAAGTTAGGGAAGCCAAAGCCCCGTTAGAATTGTTCTGGCCAGGGATATTAAGGCAAACAGGAAGGGCTTCTATACATATGTTGCAAGCAAAAGAAAGACTATGGATGATGTGAACCGTCTTTGGAAGGAAATTGGAAACCTGGCTACCCTGGACAAAGAGGAGGCTGGGGTTCTCAACAACTTCTGTGCCTCTGTCTTCAATGGCAAGTGCTCCAGCCACGCCACCCAAGTCAAGAAAGGCAGATGCAGGGACTGGGAGGATGAAGACCCTGAGCCTACTTGTCATGGTTTGACCCTGGCCAAACACCAGGAACCCATGACAGCCACTCACTCACCCTCCCCTGCTACAGCTGAGCAGAGGAGAGAAAAATTTAATGAAGGCTTCATGAGTTGAGATAAGGACAGGGAGAAAACACTCCAAGGGCAAAACAGGCTCAACTTACAGGTGCAAAGTGAATTATTACTAACAAAATCAGAAGAGGATAATGAGAAGTAAAAGAAACCCTTAAAAACACCTTTTTCCCCTCAACCCTTCCTTCCTTCCCACCAACAGCTCAGGGAGACAGGAATGAGGGTTTTGGTCAGTTCATCACCTGAAGTTTTCTTCTGCTGCTCAGGTAGAGGAGTCCTTCCCCTGCTACATTGTGGGGTTCCTCCCACGGGAGACAGTTCTCTGTGAACTTCTCCAGCGTGGCTCCAATCTCACGGAACAGCAGTCCTCTGAAAACTGCTGCAGCATGAGTCCCTCCCATGGGCAAACAGTCCTCCCAAAACTGTTGTGGCATGGGTCACTGTTCCATGGGGTGCAGACCTCCAAGGACAGGCTGCTCCAGCCTGGAAGCAAGGGCGCCCTCTTTCCACCGGGTTTCCCACTGGATCACAGCCTCCTCCAGGCATCCACCCGCTCCAACATGAGCACCTCCCCCACGGGCTGTGAGTGGATCTCTGCATCCCCCGTGGACCTCCATGGGCTGATGAGAGGAACCTGTTTCAGCATGGTCATCACCATAGCCTGCAGAGGAATCTTGGCTCCAGCGGCTGGAGCTCCTCCTGCCCCTCCTTCTCCACTGACCTTGGTGTCTCCATGTTGTTTCCCTTACATGTTCTAACCACCTCCTCTTCTGTAGCTGGAATTCAAATTACACCACCACTTTGTTTTGATTTTCTTCTTAAATATGTTATCACAGAGGCGTTACCATCATCTCTAATTGGTCCAGCCTTGCCCAGCAGCATGTCCATCTTCTGAGCCATCAGGGACTGGCTCTGCCAGACATGATGGAAGCTCCCAGCAGCTTCTCACAGAAGCCACCTCTGTGGCCTCCCCACTACCTAAAACCAGGCCATGCAAACCAACACACTACCATAGGAGACGATCAGGTTCGAGACCACCTAAAGAACCTGAATGTGCACAAGTCCATGGGACCCAATGAGGTTCATCCACGGGTCCTGAGGGAGCTGGAGATGAAGCCACTGAGACACTATCCATCATTTTTGAAAAATTGTGTCAGTCAGGTGAAGTCCCTTATGACTGGAAAAAGGGAAATGTAACCCCCATTTTTAAAAAGGGGAAACTGGAATATCAGTGAAACTACAGACCAGTCAGTCTCACCTCTGTGCTAGGCAAGGTCATAGAGCAGATTCTACTGGAAACTATGCAAAGACACATA